>NW_006767628.1:1249754-1415096 GCF_000300595.1 Phanerochaete carnosa HHB-10118-sp
CCTAGACACGGGAACTTATTAAGTTACACCGGACTAGCCACTCAGAAGCGCCCATGAGTGGCTAAGACACTGAAAAGCCCAAAAAATGGCACAGGCAGGAATCGAACCCACAGCCTGAAAGTAACCACAGCGCGTTATACCACTAAGGCATAAGACCTTGCAAACATTGGGTTGGAATTGGCCTATAATACCACTTTTTCACCTTAAAGTCTTAGCCATAACATCAGAATATGCCTTTGTACAATTACATTCCATTGCTTTAATACATAATAATTGGGTAAAATATAGGACTTTGGGCAGCTAAGACACTGATGTGGCTAAGACACCAGTGTGGCTAAGACACCAGCATGGCTAAGACATTGAGACATTGAATATTTGCCATTGATTCTACTTGAGTATAATTCATCTACTCAGGTGTCTGAGCCACACTGGTGTCTTAGCCACACTGGTGCTTTAACCATGCCATTAGAATATACATATGTACAATAAGCAGAATCAATAGCAGATATCTAATATCTCAATGTCTTAGTCATGCTGGTGTCTTAGCCACACCAGTGTCTTAGCCATAACATCAGAATACACCTTTGTACAATTAAATTTCATTGCTTTAATACCTAATAATCAGCTAATATGACTTTGGGCAGCTAAGACTAAGGTGGAAAAGTGGTATTATAGGCCAATTCCAACCCAATGTTTGTAAGGTCTTATGCCTTAGTGGTATAGTGTGCCATGGTTACTTTCAGGCTGTGGGTTTGATTCCTGCCCGTGCCATTTTTTGGGCTTTTCAGTGTCTTAGCCACTCATGGGCGCTTCTGAGTGGCTATTCCGGTGTAACTTAATAAGTTCCCGTGTCTAGGCCGCCAAACTGAATCAGCTCCATTGGCCCTTGTATGGTGGTACATGAGACGGTTCGTGAAGATGGATGTTGAATAGGCTAGAGAGATTCTCAGTTGGTCCCTTGCCGACACTGTCAGGCTAATCAGAGCAGAATGACACTATAACCGCATCGCAGAGCTTGTCCAGGGAATTGTTGTCCTGGCGAGCGTTGGGGCTGGGTAAGGTTTGGGATGCGGCTCATACAAGGCTGCTGCAGCTGAGCACCGGTCTCCATGCTCCGTTAGAATGCCGTTGCTCGTTCATCGCTCCATCAATCTCCTGTCCTGGCCGAGGATGGTGCCCTCGAGCTTCGTCCGGGCTAGCAAGTACTAGTCATTCGCGAACGCCTCCCGCTCTTGTTTTGGCGCGCAGAAGCCGTATGGGAGTACACGATCAGGGACTAGCCTATCGTGAGTCGCATGAAAAGGGTGCGTCTGATTAATGGTAATCTCACTATGTCTTCCATGATTCAGCACTGAAGCTTTTCTAGACGGTCGCTCTCGTATGGCACCCAGCTCAAATTAGACGCCCGACGAGCGTTATTACTAGTAACGCTACCACCTCATTCCCATTAGTACGTGGTTGAAATCGATCTTCCCGAGCTACTATCACTCAACTCTGTGCATCTCAGAATCGAGCTGAGCAAAGGAGATGCACTCCTCATTATCCGACGTCTCCATGAAATGCCCTGTTCGTTCATGCTGCGTCACGTCAAGACGGGCCCCAAGTCAAAGCTGCGAGACGAAGTCTCAGAAGATCGACGTGAGCGCGGCCCAGTCGCAGCTGTCCGAGCGGTTGAAGACGTACAAGACGATCGTGGGGATGAAGGTGCTCATAGCGATAGCCGCATATCGTCGATGGCACTTGAGGAGGCCGAGGGCACCTGGGAGCTGAAAGATCATGCGCGCGAGCAGAAGGTACGCGCCTCGGACAGGAAACTCAAGATTAGAGAAGTGGACGAGAAGGTAGATATCCCGTCTAGTCGGTTGTTTGTCGCTGATAAATAACCTTGCCTACAACTTTACCCTGGCTACTACAAGGCTGTCATGCAGTCGATTGCCATTCCATGATCTTCAAACACGTCACGAGCGATCACCACAGGCCTGTTCCCAATTTGTGAGAACGTTGACGCTCGATGTTTAGCAACGCTCGGAGGACGTATAGCCTGGAGGGACTGCGAGTGCACAGCGATGCGGGCGGGTTGGAGAAGACCTTCAACGTGACAGCCAACCGCACCATTGTTGGCGGCCGTCTGCCCAGTGCGCCTGCTGCCCTTGGCACTGGATACGAGGGATACGACTTCGCGCTGACGCCGATGAACGAGGATGAGCGGCCGCTGACGAAGTCGATGAATGTGCGGAAGTAAGTGCTGAGCGCTGAGCAACGGAGGACCCCACTCCCGGCGGCAACTTCGAGTAAGCTCTCGCTGTTGCGACTTTCAACTCTGTCGGACTCCTTACACTGCTTCTTCCTGTACGGCGCAGTCCTACTGTTTTTCGCGTGTTGCCCATCCAAAACATATGCCATACTAAACTATAGTTCACGGGTCTCTGGAGTAATCAAACGCATATTTCTGTACAACCATAATGGAGTGTAGCAATGGCAGCAGGAATGTGAACGATAAAAGTGTACACGGTCAACAAGTTCCGGCCCTCTTTCCCCCTTCTCCGAAAGCCCTCACGCTAGGTGCAGTGGGCCCTTCGTCGGCAGAGCTCAGAGTTGATGGAGGGAATGCGAGGGACTCCTGATCGCCTGTGGGTACAAGTGCATGTGTGCTGAAGGTCGCTGTTTGTGGGCCCGGGGTCGTGAGGTAGCCGCCAAGTTCACCTTTAGGGGGATCAACTGGCAACGAGACATCATCGGTCGTGTCGGGTGCCGTACTGTCATTGCCAGAGGGGACAGCTTTACTCTCTGGAGGCTAGGCAGGAAGCGTCTCCAGTGGTATAGAGGTGGAAGATGAAGATGTCGAGATGCTAGCAGCTGAGCTATGGAGAGGTGCGCTGAACTCTCTGGTCGCCTCATCTCGGTTTGCCTCTGACATGAAATCCGCCATGAATGTAGTAAATGTGGTGGGTTCTTCATTGGCAGAGGTCGGAGTTGGTAGAGGGAATGCGAGGAACTCCTGGTCGGCTGCGGGTGCAGGGACTGGCATAATATAGGTGCCGGAGGCCACCGTATCCGGGGTCGCGAGGTGACTGATAAGTTCATCGACAGAGATATCAGCTGGCAATAGGACAATATCGGCCGTGTCGGGTGCTTCACCGCCAGTGCCAGAGGGGGCCATGGTACTCTTTAGAGCCCAGGCGGGAAGCGTCTCTGGTGGTATAGAGGCGATAGATGAAGACCACGAGGCGGCGGCAGCTGAGCTATGAAGAGGCGTGCTGAGCTCCCTGATCGCTTCATCTCGATTTGTTTCTGTCATGAAATCCGCCATAAACGCAGTATATATGGTGGGCTCCTCATCGGCAGAGCTTGGAGTTGTTAGAGAGAACACCAGGGGCTCCTGGTCGGCCGTGGGTACGGGGACTGACCTGGTATGAGTGCCGGAGGCCGCCGTATCCGGAATCACGAGGTGGCCGACAAGTTCATCGACAGGGATATCAGCTGACAACGAGACAACATCTGCCATGTCGGGTGCTGCACTGCCATTGCCAGAGAGGACAGTGGTACTCTTTGGAGGCCGGGCAGGAAGCGTGTTCAATGATACAGGAGTGGTGGATGAGAACGATGAGGTGGTAACGGTTGGGATATGGAGAGGTGTGCTGGGTTGAGAGCGATCAGGACTCTGACCTGCCAAAAGATCTAGCTCGGCGCCGTCCTCATGGTAATCATCACACTGCAGCTTCCTGGTTGCTTCATCTCGGTTTATCTTTGTCATAAAGCCCGCCATAATGACCTGATATTGTACCAAGCGGCCATCGTCGATAGCGAGGTCTAAGCCAGGAAGTAACTCTTGGTATTCGTCAGGAAGCCTTGAGATCACCCGCGATATGTCGTCTGAGGTGATTTGTGATAGAGTGCTAGCACGGCTTGGAGATCTGAGCACGCCGAGCTTCCATAGTTTGATATGAATCCCAAACTTGACGAACTCAGAGCATATCGTTCTTCTGGCTCCGGAAGGCTACGTCATAGATAATAAACAAATATAATCATCAGCATATGACAAATATACGCGGCACACGGGCGGTCAAAACCGACTACCCACCTGGAGACAGTCCCGCATATACCGTATACTAGAATCGCTGTCCTTATCAGGACAAAATTCTGGGACAATCCACATATGCAAGTAGTGATGTGCGGGCCCGGCTTGGGCTCAAAGCCCGGGCTTGGGCTTGTGGCAGTGTCGAGCCGAGCCCTGAGCCCAAGCCGAGCCCGAGCCCGGGCTTGCTCACAATACAATGAATATTCTGGTGCTATGAAAAGGGAGTATATTTGGATGTAGTAGATTATTACTGCGTGTACTCACTGAATTCAGCCTCCAGAAGATGTACACTTGGGGAATAAGTCGAGTCGCAGCGAAGCCCACGAGCGCGTGCCTACGGCAGGCACCAAACGGTGATGCACAATCATGCTCAGCGGGAACCGTCGAGTCTAAAATATCAATATCATGTCTAGTATGTACATCTTAGATCTCTCCCACCTTATCCTGAACTCAGGGAACAGTAACAGAGCCGGTACACCCAAGCCTGGGCCTTCGGGCCGGGCTTGGGCTTGACTACGCTCCGAGCCCGGCCTTGAGCCCGCTGCCAGGCTTGGCTCGGGTCAGGCTTTTTGGGCCGGGCTTGGCGGGCTCACGGGCTTTGAGGCCCGGTCCGCACATCACTATATGCAAGGCCAGTCGATCGCCTTGCACGAACTGAGATAGCTGCTCCTCCAACTCCACGGTACATTTGGCCTGTTTAACATGCCCCCACCAGCTCTCCACCATTATATTAAAGTTGATCCGTGCATGCTGGGGCTGCCGGTCCTCCACCGGTTGCAGGTAATATGTGCGATTTTCAAAGGTCATTGCCGCTAGACAAGCACATGCAAGGTGAGCATGTCCTTCAGACTTGTTCACACGGTAGAGCGCGTCAATGCAGCGGTGCTCATTGACGAGGAACTCGCCAAACGAGGCACGGAGGGGCACCACACGCCCACGCTTGTCGATCATCAACACGGAGCGCAGCTTGTCCACCACGCAGAAGACGTCGCGGACTGATAAACCATGTTCGTAAAACGCAGCAGTCTCGGAGTTTATCCATTCATCTTCCAATACCACGAAACGTAGAAGAGAAAGGAGACGTTTATATTCACGAGGTGAGGCACGCAAGTCTTCCAGAGGAAATGCTGATTGTAGGATCTGTAGATACAGTGCGTCGAGGGGCAATGTTGCTGAACTTCCACCTGAGAGAACAAGTTCAAACCATTCCTCTGGGTCGCTCTGGTGAATGTCCAAGAAATTCACTGCGATGCGAGCAAAGATGGACATGCCGGCTGCGCGTTTATGAGACGCTCGAGGGCACGAGGGTGCTTATTGGGGAAGTCGGCGTACGAGGGGATCCTTGGGACCGTCTCTTTGAGGTAGAGCTCCACGTCGTCACCCCAGTCCTCCAGTGTGTCCTCCAGTCCCATATGGTGAACGATGTCGGCAAAGTCGGGAGATGCGAGTACCGACAGTATATGAGGTTCTGGGCGCCAGGCGGCGAAGACGTACAGCCAGAGAAACTCGCGGACAAGGCTGAGCGACGATCGAAGCAGGTCTGGAACGAGCTCCCCATCCTTGCATTCGTCTATTCCGTCGATGACGAGTAGTGTCGGTGGCTGGTTGGCGGGGGCGGCAATCAGAGCTTTCCGAAGGAGCCCTTGGAGTGTGTGTTGCATCCACTGCTGCTCGCCATGCACAAGATACTCTCGCGCGGCACTGAAGATATGGGGTCGAATGGATAGTTGGGTCTGTGCAAGCTGGCGTGTAAGAGTCGGGAAGAATAGGCGAGCGGATTCTAGATCTCCGCGCCCACGGACGAAGAGGAGCGATGCGCCGAGTCTGAGAGGGTGTCGCTCGGCAGCATCAAGACGGACACAGAGTTGATGGACAATCGATGACTTCCCTAGACCTGCCCCACCGCTGAGGTAGCAGACTCTTTTGGGCTTGTCCTCGGGAAATCGACCATGAGACCACGACTCTAGCTCCGTAAATAGCTCCTTCCGGGTGCCTTGCATGAACCCGCTCTTAAGTTCGTCGACAGACCAATACCCTGCATCGGCCCAAGGAATGGAGTCCACAATCTTTCGGTCCTCTTTAGGAGCGGTCGTCAGTCCTCAGGTGCGCGAGAACCTCGCGGATAGACTTACCAGCTTCCTATAGCTGACGTTGATTTTCCCACAGTTGATCTATAATTTCCTGTGGAATCTTGTCACGAACAAGTCGTCTAAGATGGCCAAATCGTACAAACCCTTGTTGTCTTTGCAATGCCATTGAGAATGCTCTCGATGGAAATTGCCCCACTGAGCTGGAGCAAGCACGCATGCTTCAGAACATGCACTATGAGTCGATGAGGTCGCCGTACCTTGAACAGGCCTATTACCCTCATCATTTTTCCCTCATATTCGATAGGATGCCCCGGTTCCAAGATGCGTACACAAGCTTTTTCACAAATCCGCAGAACCCTTCCCCCTTCAGCTCTTCTGTGCGTTTTACAAGGCCGTTGATTGTGCTGATTCAGTTTCAAGATCACGGGTCGCTTCCCAAGCTGGTCACACCTTTAACACACCTCTGCAGATCTCGTACGCGTTTTGGAAGCCCACCTTCTTCGCCGCCGTGCCGATGACGGTCTTCAGCTTGTCGACCTGAGCAAGGAAGTCGCTGTGCCTGTCATCGACCTCTCGAACAAGCTACAGGTAACGAGGGAATATCATAATCTCGTTCATCTGATGGTTGGGATCCACTCACCTGAACTTTGTCGACAAGGAGCTTGAACCCTGCCACAAGGGCAGGCAAACCCGGGACGGCCTCGAGCGCACTCTCTGCTATTTCGAGGCCACCAGAGGCAATGTCAAGAACGTCACCAAAAGAAGGCATGGCCGGTCGACAGTGGGCGTGTGGGGAACGATGCGAACAGACGCAGCGCACGGAAGGGAACGGGCATGAGTTATCATCGTGCACTGACGGTTATGGACACGCGTATACGCGGTGGCAGTGGACCTGTCCTGAAGGCAGCACCTTGCTCGGCTGCATGCATGCATCGATGTTGGCGCTGCAGATGCAGATTCGAAACGCTAGGCTCAGGGCAGCACACCTGTGAGGACGTCGAACACTCCACCATGTTGTGCAGCCCCGAACGTTGCGAAGATCCTGGGCAGTCGACATGGGTGGGCCATGGGACAATTCAATGAGGGGATTTCCTCAGAGAACGTGCAGTGCGTCTCAGCAAAACACGAACATGTATTGGATTACTTGCGGGAATCTTGTCCCTTGAAAAATTTCCCGACCTAGAACTGGAGAAGTGGGCAGGACAATATATAATAGCTATATATCTGTGATGAGCCTGGAAGTCAGTTAAGTTGAGAGCACAGGAGCTTACGTATATAGCAGACTGTCAGCAACCTACAATCCCACTGGACTGGGCTACGACGAAGCTGAGGAGACGGACGAGAGGAAAATAGGTGAGGAAAGACCAGCTCGAGTCTGGCTTGTTATTGAGCAGTACGAACTCTTTATATACATGTCAGACTGAATATCCAGAATATCCTACGAGTATACAGAGGTGTATAGAAAGTGAAAGAATACTATGGAATCCGGGAGAACCATCCGGACTATGTAATATTCATGACATTACCCCCCCGTCTAGAATCGTGTCCTCACGATTATTTTCCAGTCGATCCAAAACCGCCCGACCCTCGTTGAGTGTCTGTTAAACTCGGCACCTCCTCAATATCGCATGACGCAATACACTCCAAAATGACCTGTGCAATTCGATTGCCGGCATGTACCTGGAAGGGTTGATTGGTGGAGTTGATCAACACTATGCGTACTTCTCCGGTGTAATCTCGGTTTACGACTCCAGCGCCGACATCTATCCCTTTAACCGCTAACCCACTCCGTGGTGCAATTCATGCATAAGTCCTGTGAGGGGCGCGCATTGCTATGCCGGTGCCGACAACCTTGCAGTCTTGTGCCGGTATCTTAACACTTTCAGCCGAGTAAAGGTCAAGCCCAGCAGATTCTTCAGATCCCTGTTTCGGGAGAATCCCACCCATCCGTTGTACCAAAAGAGTGGAGTCGCGCATGAGCATGTGGACGGGTCGTGTTAATAGAGGGGGAGTTCCAATTGTCATAGGCGCGGGTTTATCGGGACGTCTCGCATGGAATTCTTGAAGGAGTTCTTGACAATTGGTCAAGTTCGCTCGTGATTCCCAGGAACGGCGATCACCGTGGGGGCTATTCTTCCAGAGAACCTGATACTCAAGATTCCCATTTCGATCACGGCGAGAGTCGAAGATATCTTCGACTTCCCATTCTTCCTCGCCATTTACGAGGTCAGGGACTATTGGTTCACGTCGTTGCGAAGGGTATGCGGGTTCTTTGAAGGGACTAAGAAGACTCTCGTTGAACACGGGGTGTTGTTTCCATTGGCGGGGGAGTTCCAATTCGTAGGCAGAGGCGCCGACTTTACGTTTGACCTTAAAAGATCCGTATCACTTATCGTCGAGCTTCTTCATTGGCCTGTCCGTTCGGATGTTTACCCCTTCTAGCCAAACTTTATCCCCTGTTTTGTATTCCAGTCCATTCTTCCTCTTTCTGTCGTAGAAGCGCTTCATGGTTTCCTGTGCTAGACTGATAGCCGCGCTAGTATCTTCTCGTACCCGCTTCATTCTGTCGACAAACTGTTGGGTATTTTCGCTTAATCCTTCTCGTACCGGTTGAGTTCCTTCATAAGGGTGGTACCCTTTATTAATGAAGAATGGAGTATATCCGGTGGAAGAATGGACTTTATTGTTATACAAAAAGGTCGCAAGTGGCAACCATTCAGCCCAATCTGCTTGTCGATAGTTGATGAACAATCGAAGATATTGTTCTACTTCGCGATTGATGCGCTCCGTTTGTCCGTCTGTCTGGGGGTGATACGCGGTCGAAGGATTGGCTTCAATTCCGAGGGATCGGTACAACTCGGAGATGAACTGATTCTTAAATTCAGTTCCCCTATCACTGATGATCTTTTGGGGTAGTCCATGATGTGCGACTACATTATCTCGGAGTGCCTTTGCCCATCCCTCGGCATTGAGCTCGATGGTACTTGGTATCGTGATTATCTGTTTAGAGTACATACAGACGATTACGAGGATAGCATTGTACCCGAAGAGATCCGGCAATACGCCTATCTTGTCAATGGAGATTACTTCCCAGGGTCGTGAAAGAATTTCGTTTGGGAATAGAAGTCCAGTAGGACCCGTTGTATGAACCTTGGTCTTCTGGCATTTCTCGCATCTGGCCACGTACTTCCTGATGTCTTCTCAGATTCGGGGCCACCAGTAGTTACGTGTGGCCATCTCATGTGTCTTGTATTGACCGGGGTGTCCAGCCAATGGGGTATCATGGCGATGAGCAATGATTTGCTCCCGGAGTTTTCTATTTACTGGTACGTAAATACGGTTCTTCCATGTCACGAGTCTGGTACTATCTTTGTTCCAGTCTTTGTTCTTGTTCTGTAGAGCTATGGTAACTAACAAATCTCGGTTCTTTTTGTGTTTTTTAATTTCTGCGACCCAGTCCTGGTCGATTCCTTCTAAACTAAATACAGTACTACGAATCAAGGCACGGAAATGTTCTGGTTTTAGTAGTACGATATCTGAATTGTCCTCTTTTCCTGCATTGTGCCTTTTTTGGCGAGACAGTCCGTTGGCTTTGCCATTAGATTTACCGGGCTTGTGATGCAACGAGTATTGATATTCAGCTAGTTCGGTTACCTATCGGGCTTGTCGTTGGTTGAGCTTCTGCAGCTTCCGGAAGTATTCTAGATTCTTGTGATCCATCCATATTTCAAACGGGTGTATGGCGCCCATGAGGTACTGATGCCATTCATCAAGGCTAGTCATGATTGCGAGAAGTTCCTTGTCGTAAATCTCGTAATTTCTTTCGGCAGCTGTCATGGCCTTTAACAGGTAAGCAACAGGCTTCCATTTGCCATCTTGCTTCTGAGCTAATTCCGCTCCTACGGCAAAGTTCGAGGCGTCGCATTCTACTCGATACGGGTCATTGTCATTGGGTATGGCTAGCACTGGCGCTGTACAGAGGGCGTCCTTCAGGCTTGTGAAGGCTACTTCTTGTTTGACGGTCCATTCGAAAGTAGCATTGCCTGTTAGTGAACTGAGCGGCTTTGCTATTTTGCCATAATCCCGGATGAATCTTCGGTAGAAGTTGGTAAACCCGAGGAATGCCTGAATGTCTCGTTTACTTTTGGGCCGTGGCCAATTGACAACTCCTTCTATCTTGACGGGGTCCATGCGAACAACTCCTTTCCCTACTATCATCCCGAGGTATTCTATCTCTGCTTTCTCGAACTCGCACTTTTCCGGTTTCAGATAAAGTTTGTGTTCTCTCAAGATTTGAAGAACTTGCCGCGTGATCCGACGGTGTTCTTCGAGATCTTGGGTGAAGATCATGATATCGTCTAGATAGACTACCACATGTCCTTGACTGATGAGATCTCGGAATATATCGTTCATCATGGTTTGGAATGTAGCCGGGGAATTGGTAAGACCAAAGAACATAACCAGTGGCTTGAATAGTCCTCGATTTGTTAGGAACGCTGCTTTCTCTTCATCTTTTTCTTTGATGCGAATGTTGTTATACCCCCATCAGACGTCTAGTTTTGTAAAGTACTGTGCCTGCTTCAATTTGTCTACTAGTTCTTGTATCAAAGGAAGTGGGTAACGGTTCTTTATTGTCAGCTCGTTCAGCTTTCGATAATCTTGTACGGGTCGAAGTCGTCCATCTTTTTTCTTGACGAAGAAGAATGGAGAAGCCCATGGAGACTTCGATGGTCGAATTTTCCCGGTTCGGAGGTTCTCTTCTATGAACTCATCAAGTTCTTTTTGTTCGTTCACGGAAATAGGATAAACCTTGCAACTAATCGGTTGCGCGCCTGGTGTGAGTTTGATTGCGTGGTCCCAAGGTCGCCTTTGCGGTAGAGAATCAAAGTCTTCTTTGCTAAATACGTCGGAGTCATCATGATAGTGACTCGGGACAGTATTTTCAAAGGTCTTGGCTTCATGTTTCAGGCTTTCTTTGATCGCTAGATCCGTGGCTGTGGTGCGAATGCGTGCTGCTCCCGTAGCAAAGTATGCTTCATGATCTAGGATGAAGATTCTATCCCCTTCTTCTAGGCGAGCCTCTGGATCACTGGGCTCTTCCTGATTGGCATCAATATCAATCAATTGGGCTGCATATTTGCAGGTAATCAGGCACCGATCAAACTGAATGATTTGTTCCTGCCAATCGATAGATGGGTTGTGAATTTGTAGCCACTCATATCCAAGGAAAATTGGAGTTTTCCCTAGTTTGGTAACGGCGAACGGAAGTCGTTCCACGTGGTTCTGAATTTCCACCCTTAACTCTACGAAATCGGTGATAGCTCCGCCGGCATTGTGCGTGCCGTCCGCATTATAGACAGGGATTGGTGATGGTAGTTTCTTTGTGGCGATGTTGTTATCGCAGACAAACTGCGCATCAATCGAGGATCCAGTGCATCCTGTGTCCAATAGCGCTTTGACTGATAAGCGCTGCTGCGTGTCTAGAGTGGTGACGATCATTGGAACATCCATTTGTGTTCCCTTCCTTCCTCGGATGAATCGAGGCTGCTTTCGTAGCTCATTCAAGAAGTCTATAGCTTCTTCTTCTTTCATCTGCCTGATTTGGTTCATACAGGCTTCGGAAGCATCCACACTCTTCTTTGAGTGTACCCATTCAGTCAACAATCTAAGCACTGCAGTTTCTTTGCTGACTATCCATTGGCGGATCCAAGCCGCCATCCAGGGGGTGTGGCGCTGCCACTGCGTAGGTTCACTCTGATGTTTTGGTGTAGGTAATAATTTTTTATTCGGAGAAATTAAGCAAGAGGGTTGTGCCTCTCCGCGCCGTTCTACGGACGCCCCTTTTTCTGGTATATACATAGGTACACCGAACCAAGAACACAGATAGTTTGTAAAATTACGTTCGGTCAACTCGGCTACGCGCCTGGCTGACCGCTTGCAAAACCCTTCATGGCCGCGCAAATTTCTTCGCGAATTGCCGTTTTCCAGTTAAATGGTTCTGCCATCGTGGCAGGAGCTTCGTTGAGTGATGCAAGCGGTGTGAATGCATTGGTAGTGGGGATTGTCGGGGTTTCCGTGGCCCGTACTTGCTGAGCTTGTTGCCGATTAGGGCAATTGCGCAAAAGATGTCCTTTTTCCCCACATCGGAAGCAAAGGCCCAAGCGTCGTGCCTGATCTAGCTCCATTGGCTGGCCTCTGCCACCAAATGTGATGCCTGTCCCATCGCGACGTGTCTGGACCGGAGCGCTTGCAGTGGGCGTGGCTACGTTAGCCTGTGCTCGTGGCGCACTGTTGGATTTTGGGCTCGTGCGCTCGCACGCACATGTCTCGGGATGACTCAGATTTCTATTGGACAGTATTTTATTAGATAGCGCGTTCGTTATTTCGTTCCTGACTCACCAGTTGCTAAGGCACCTGCCACTTTCCTTATTTACTCGCTTTTCCCTGTCGTGCACGCTCAGAGACTTCCCTTCTTCTGAGCGTGCGTATATCCTCTCATTATGGACACTGTAGGGTACTGACTGTATTGCAGTACGGACTGAGCATCCGTTCTGCTAGGTAAATACATCTTAGAGACTTCCCTTCTTCTGAGCTACGGACTGAGCATCCGTTCTGCTAGCCTCAAGCGCGCCCGACAGTCGAAGCCGGGCCCTGCGTGTGAGAAACTCACTGCGAAGAGTTTCTAGACGCACCTTGTGCCTGCTGCTGCCGAGGTTGGAATGGTCCTTGCCGCTAAGACTGTGGGTTTCGCCGACGGTACTGCTGCTGATTCAGGTCGATGCGCGCGACCCATTGTTTGTAGAGCGCGTATGTGGTGGGGAGTTCCTCCGATGAATTATACAGAAGCCGAATGATGTCGGCCCTAAGTGCCTTTTCTAGAAGCGATTTTAACTCCTGGAAATGTGCCTCGAAGTTGTGAATGTTTGCCTGGAAGGCGCATAATTCAAACTTCGAGAAGAACTCCTGCGCTGACAGCGCTCCCATCTGCATGGCTTGCAACCTATCGTAAGCTTCTGCCTATTCATCAATGAGGAAATGTACGTCCAAATCTTTCCACAGGTCATTGGTAGTCTTGATCACGGTATCCTCGTCCGTGTCGTACTTTTTCATGTATGTGGTTACGTATTTGCCAGCGTGTCCTCCTTTCATGTACGACAGGATCATAAGGACCCTATCAGATTGCTCTGGCAGTCGCTTCCTTTGCGTGACCACATAGAGCTTCATCTGCGTCTTCCAAGCAATGTACTTGGATTTGGTGCCATCAAAGGCGTCGGGTTTCATTGCGCTTCCATTGAGGAGCGCGGCACTGTCTTGGTTTTCAGCCATCGCGCCGGAATCAGATGGAGATGAGGGTGGGGTTGGAGAACGATGAGAAGGTGGATCCGAAGCTTCGGAATCTTCTACTGCTTCTTCCACGGAGTTTGGAGGACCCTCTGGTGGTGCTTCGGATTCTCTGAGGGCGATTGAACGGAGATGGTCGGTGACTGATTCGAGAGTGTCTCGTCTGGTTCTGGGTTTTGAACCAGATGCTATAGGTTGCGGGACTGCGATAGATTCTGAAGGTGCTCCTGTGGGAACTCTTTGTAATAATTCTCCACGTAGTCCTTCTCGACACCGGGAACAACGACTACTATTATCTGGAGAGTGTGGACACGGTTGTTGCGCACAGTACCGTAAGTTATCGCCGCGTATGTAGATGGATCTCCCTTCTACTTCTCGATGTGTACGTCCTCTACAATCGCAGGAGGGTGTGGTCATAGGGTGTCAGGTCCGTGAAGCTGATTGCAGCAAACCCTGGGACTAATCGTGTTGTAACGACCAGATCAAGGGTAGAGGTTGCCAAAGATAGGAATTTCCGAAAAGAACCGAAACACTATTTTTAATACAGTTCTAGGAATAGTATAACAGCCCAAAGAGCAATTGCTTCTCTTCGGTCTGACACCCGGAAAGGGATCGTCGATCTAACTGTTATCGCTTTTCTGACATCCGGCCGCAACTGGTTGCCACGTCGTACTCAGGAATATCCGCTTGCCTGCTGCAAAGCGTGTAACGCTGCCTATGTTAGGGCAGGGTACAATTCTAATTGGACGGAGCTCTGTCTAGCCGCCTAAGGGCTAGTGATTACAGAGGTGACTTCGGGGGTATGATGTGGTAAAAGGTTGTGCAAATGCACGGAGAAGGGTTCCAGGGGTCCGGGTCTTGATGCGGTAGAATTCGGTAGGGTTAGGATTTAGGGTGAGAGTCGGATGTGCGTATAGGGTGGATCGTCGTGTGGAGACGGGTGATGGTTGGTGTGGGAGTGACGAGGATCGTCGTAGAGCAGTTGGTGGAGACTCGAGCTAATGTCAGCAACCTACAATCCAACTGGACTGGGCTACGACGAAGCTGAGGAGACGGACGAGAGGAAAATAGGTGAGGAAAGACCAGCTCGAGTCTGGCTTGTTATTGAGCAGTACGAACTCCTTATATACATGTCAGACTGAATATCCAGAATATCCTACGAGTATACAGAGGTGTATAGAAAGTGAAAGAATACTATGGAATCCGGGAGAACCATCCGGACTATGTAATATTCATGACACAGACGTGACCTCAAAGCCCAGTGGCTGTCTGCTTTGAACCTCCGCACGCTCGCGTTGCGCGCAGACGCCTGGGCGCGAACGCGAGCGCTTTTTCCTCTTGTTTTCCGCCCTCGAGAGGCCTACGCTTCGCTATCACTATCCTGCACAATTTTCGTTGGGTCCGCATGCAGATGGCGTCGTACTTTAATCGCTATCGTTGGCACTGAAGAACTTATGATTATTAATCGCATATTTGAGGACAGAACAGCCGGTGACGTACTCAGTGGCGGCGCAGCTCTCAAAACCAGCATACCATCCGTGGAGCTCTCGCTCGACCAACTGAAGCGCAGTCGCGGAGGCTGATGCGGCCAGGGACCAGTGGCAATGGCGAGTGTGCACAAATTGTTTATGGTGGCGCTGGTTGGAGAGCTGACGAGCACACACACACATATATATATATATATATCAGTATTACCCGTCTACGTCGACGCACGAGCATTGACCGGCGAGATCATGCACCTGAACAAGACAACAAGGCAACCACTGTTTCAAGTTCCGCAAGATACTGGCACCGCATGTTGCCTCCGCCATGACTAAAAGCAGATCCTGAGCCCGGCTGTCGAGGACGCATCGAAGGAGGTCTGGCAAGAGATCCCGGGGGCGGTGGTGGATAGAAGGCATAGAGCGAGGCTCGTGTGCTACCAGTTCGAACGAGTACGTATCTACTTTGTCAGAATACGCCCCCGTGCTATTGGTTATTGCTGCATGTTGGGAACAATGGCGAAGAAGCCCTGCGACGCGTCTATGGCATCGTACTGCTCTGCGCAGCCTAACGGCGTCGGTGGGGGACTAGTTGAGGAGGTCTGGGAGCTTGTTGAGAGAACTTCGTCCTGGCGGACGGCGGCACCGGATAAGAAGAGCTTCGGTCCAAACAGTACTCGTGTCGTAAGCCTCGCGCGAGACGCTGCCCTTGCACATGAGGTAAGTACAGATTGGCAGACGCCTGGTTGTCCGCGCTGATCTGCACATCGTCGAAGCTGAAGTCGCTCTTGCATACACTATCGCCAGGTACGTCGGACTCAGCCGCTGCAGGTTTTGGATTGTGGGATGCAGCCCATATAAGGCCGCCGCGACTGAGCGCTCGTCCGCGTGCTCTGTCCCGACGGCCTTACTCGGTCGCAGCCTCACGTCATTCTCCTGTCTTAGCAGGAGCTTGATGAAGACGGTGTCCTCGTTGGCCTGGGATAGCGAATTGTCCACGAAAGCCTCCCGCTCGTGTTCTGGCGCGCGGAAGCCACATACCAGTACATGATCAAGAACCAATTTATCGTGGCTCGGACGAAGGAGGCGAACGTGATCATCGGTTATCATATAATGTCTTCCATGATCCGATGCTGAAGGTTTTCGCAGACATATGTTCCCATGTAACATCCAGCTCAAACTTCCGCAGACGCCCGCATGGCATTACAACCAATGCTTCCCGATGGTACGCGGTCGAAAGCGATCTTCCCCCTCTGTTGACGCTCAAATTTCTGCACCTTAGGCTCGAGCTGAACAAAGAAATATGCTCCCCGTCTCCACGAAGTGCCCTGTTCGTTCACGCTGCGGCACGTCAAGCCAGGCTCCAAGGCGAAGCTGCCAGACGAATTTCAAGGAGGTCAACATGAGCGCAGTCGAGTCGCAGCTGTACGAGCGGTCGAAGACGTGCAAGAAGGGGTTCAAAGCGAGAGCCGCGTATCGGCGATGGCGCTCGAGGAGGCTGAGGACAGCCGGGAGCTGTCAGAGCGCGCGCAGAAGGAGAAACGGATGCCAGACAGACCGCTCAAGGAGGTCGGCTCGTTCGACTTGCCAGTATCTGACGACATGCCTTCGTGGCCGCCGGACGAGGAAAGCCAAAGTCTAGGCTATTGTTGAATGGCACTGTCGAATGGCAAGCGGAGAGCGCGGCAGCGCCATACCGATCATGTCCTCCATCGGCGATGACGATGGTGCCTCAGCGTCTTGACGAGAAGTGGCTGAAGACGAGGGTGGTGGAGATGCTATTCGCGATGAAAGAGAAGATGGTGAGCTTTGTCCTGGCCAGTACATGGCGGTTTTGCAGGCTGAGAATGACACCGGTCGCCGACGATGTGAGCTGTTCAAGGAGCGGGCAAGGTAGATGGTTCATCTAGTCGGCTGTCGTGTTCGCCGTTGTTGATCTCCTCCACAGCTTTAGCCTGGCTACCACAACGTTACTGCGCAGCCGTTCGTCATGTTTACGATTTGCAAACGCGTCATGTGTGACCGTCACAGGTCCGTCCTCGATCGTTGGTGTTTATTGCTTAACAATGCTCGGAGAGCGCACAGCCAGGAAGGATCGCGAGTGCACAGCGAAATGGCGAAGGTCCTCAACACGACTTTTAATCACGCCAGTGCCAATAGCCGTCCACGTCCACCCGGTGTGCCTGCTGCTGTGCCGCCAGATCTGGGGCACGCGACTTGCCGACATCGATGAACAAGGACGAGCGACCATTGCCGAAGTCGAAAGCGGTTGCTGAGTGATAGAGGACCTCAAATCAAGCAATGACGAGCAGGGATCTCGCTCCCGTGTCCTTCATCATTGGACCTCTCCCCATACCGTCTCTTCTTACGGCCCAGGCCCCATTCATTTCGCATATCATCCATATAATATAGATTGTACTAGACCCTAGTCCGAGAGTATCTGGAGTATCCAACACATCGTCCTATATGACCATAACAGACAATAGCAACAGAAAGACGGAAGAGTGCGGACGATATGAATTGTACATCGTTAATAAGTCTTAGCCCTCTTTTTACCTTCTCCCGAGGCCCCCGCGCCAAGTGCCGTGGGCTCTTCGTCGGCAGAGCTTGGAGTGGGTGGTGGGAACGCAGAGGGCACTTGGCCATCCGCGAGTGCAGGTGCTGGCCTGGTGTGAATGCCAGAAGCTGCCATGTGTGAGGTCGCAGGGCGACCGACAAGTCCACCGCCAGGAGATTCGACTGGCAACGAGGTGCCATCAGCTGCATCGGGTGGCGTACCGCCGTTACTAAAAGAAGAGACGGTGATGCCCTCTGGAGTAGTTGCCGAAACCATCTCCGGTGCGACAGCGGTGGTGGATGGGGACGACGAGGTGGTGGCGGTTGAGCCATGGAGAGACGCACTGGGCTCGGAGCCGTCGGGTCGCTGACCTGCCAAACGAACTTGCTCCTCGTCCACATAGGAGTCTACGTACCACAGCTTCTTGGTCACTTCATCTCGGTTTATCTCCGCCAAGAAATCTGCCATGATGACCTCATATCGTCCCAGGTGGCTGGTGTCGACAGTGAGGTCCAGGCTAGGAGCTATCTCTTGGTATTCGTCAGGAAGCCTTTGTATTGCCTGAGATATGTCGTCCGAGGTGAGTTGTGGTGGATCACGTGTTGAAGATGTGAGCACGCCGAGCTGCCATAATTTGATATAAATACCAAACTTGACGAACTCGGAGCATATCGCTTTCCTGGCTCCGGAAGACTGCATCATAGATAATAAGTAAATATGACTATTGGCGTACCGCAGATATATGCGACACATGAGTAGTCGGAACTGGTTACATACCTGAAGACAGTCCCACATATATTGTATAGAATAGCCTGTGACCCCGGGTTTAAATTCTATGATGATCCACATATGCAATGCCAGTCGGATGTCTTGCACGAACTGAAATAGCTGCTCCTCCAACTCCGCGGTACATTTGGCTTGCTCAACATGCTTCCGCCAACGGTCTACCATTACATTGAAGTTGATACGTGCGTATTTGTCTGGTTTCTGCAGGTAATATGTGCGATTTTCAAAGGACATAGCTGCTAGACAGGCACATGCAAGGTGAGCATGTCCTTCAGACTTGTCCACATGGTAGAGCGCATCACCGCACCGATCCTCATCGACAAGGAACTCGCTGAATGAGGCATGAAGGGGTACCACATCCCCGTCCTTGCCGATCATCAGCACGGAGCGCAGGCGGTCCACTATGTAGAAGACGTCGTCCACGGACAGCTCGGGTTCGTAGAATGCAACAGTCTCGGGAGTTGCGCCAGATTCTAGTGCAATGAAACGCAGGAAAGAGCGGAGACGTTCGCGTTGACGGGGTGAGGCGCGCAAGTCTTCTGGGGGGAATGCGGACCGTAGGATCTGCAGATACAGCGCATCGAGAGGAGACGTCGCTGGACTTCCGCCCGAAAGAACGAGCTCGAACCACTCCTCCGGATGATTCCGGTGCATATCCAAGAAATTCACTGCGATGCGGGCGAAGATGAATACACCGGCCGCACGCTTGATGAGGCGTTCAAGAGAGTCAGGGTGTTTGTCGAGGAAATCGCCGTAGAGGGGTATCTTCGGCACCGTCTCTCTGAGATAACGGTCTACGTCGCTACCCCAGTCCTCTAGCGTGTCTTCCAGTCGCATATGATGTACGATGTCAGCGAAGTCGGGAGATGCGAGCACCGACAATATATGGGGTTCCGGGCGCGATGCGACAAAGATGTACAACCAGGGAAACTCGCGGACAAGACTAAGCAAGGATCGAAGCAAGTCAGGAACAAGCTCTCTATCCTTACATTCGTCTATTCCGTCAACGACAAGCAGTGTCGGCAACTGGTCTGCGGGAGCGGCAATGAGGGCCTTCCGAAGGAGCCCTTGGAGCGCGTGTTGCATCTGCTGCTGCTCGCCATGCACAAGATATTCCCGTGCGGCACTGACGATATACGGGCAAAGGGCTAGTCGGGACCGCGCAAGCTGACGTGTAAGGGTTGGGAAGAACAGGCGAGCGGATTCTAGATCTCCGCGCCCACGGACGAAGAAGAAGGATGCGCCGAGCCTGAGAGGGGATTGCTCGGCCGCATCGAGACGGACGCAGAGCTGGTGGACAATTGACGACTTTCCCAAGCCTGCTCCGCCGCTGAGGCAGTAGGCTCGCTTGGGCTTGTCCTCGGGGAATCGACCATGAGACCACGACTCTAGCTCCGCGAATAGCTCCTTCCGAGTGCCTTGCATGAACCCGCTCTTGAGTTCGTCGACCGAGCGGTAGCCTGCGTCGGCCCAAGGAATGGAGTCCACAATCTTTCGATCCTCTTCAAGGAAGGCGATCAGTCTCTGCATTTAACCATGCATGAGAAACCTGTGGATAGGCTTACCAGCTTCCTGTAGCTGACGTTGATTTTCCTGTAGTTGGCGTTGAGCTTCCTGTAACTGACGTTGGATTTGCTGCGGGAAGATGTTATGGGCGGGCCACTCAAGATTGCTGCGTCGCACAAACCTTTGTATCGAGCGCGACCTTATCAAGGATGTTCTCGATGGAGATTGAGCCGCTGAGCTGGAGCACACAAGCATGTGTCAAAGCATGCATTTAGAGTTGAGAAGGCTGACGCACCGTAAAAAGAGATATTGCTCTTGCCATATCTTCTTTCATGTCCGACAGGATCGCCTGGTTCTGAGACCCGTAGACGAATCCTTTGAAAGATCCGCGGAATCCTTTCCCGCCCTTCAGCTCTCCTGCGCGTCCTTGAAGGCGATCGATTGTGCTAACTGGATCTCAGCATCGCTTGCGACGTTGATAAAATCCTCAGCGTACCCCCGCAGATCCCGTACTCGTTTCTGGAGCTCGCTAGACTGCTTGATATTGTCCAGTAACTCCTGCTTGTCTTGCGCACCACCGTCATACCCGGCGACTACGGCGTTTACCTTCGCCGCTGTTATATTGAGGACGGTCTTCAGCTCTTCAGCTTGCGCAAGGAAGGCATTGCGTGCCTCCTTATTCTCTCGAAAAACCTACAAACGGAGAAGAAACGCCGCTGTGGATTACTATTCGTCCATGTATGGGATCTACGTACGCTGACTCTCTCGACGAGGAGATTGAGTGTTTTGGCGATGAGAGGTAGACCAGGCACAGGGACAAGCTCGAGGGCGTCACCCACTAGCTCGAGGACAGGAGGGGCAGCATCTAAGGCGAGGTCAACACGCCCACGAGGCGGCATGACTGGTTGGGATGGTGGGTGTGCCGGGGAGTAGATACGGTACGGACGTCGGATGGGAACAGGCGTGAGTTCCCATGCGTCAGCCTCGTGTACCATCAACGGTTATGGACACGCGTACGCGCCGGCAGGGAATTCGTCCCTTCGCTGTGGGTTATATATTAGGGTTTGATGTTGCGAAGGCAGTCTGTCGCCCTGTGCGCCTCTCTGGCATGCCTTGCTACAGACGCGGAGATGTCAAAATCAGAGCAGCACACCAGTTGGGTCGTCGAGCAATCCCCTACGCCATGCTTGCTTCGCTGTGAAAACCTAAAATAGTCGATAAGCGTCATGAGGAAGGCGTAACGAGGATAGTATTTTCAGAGATCGTGTAGCGCGTCTTGATAAACCTAGGGGATAATTGATATTGTCCCGGACGACATAAAAGCATCAAATATAGAGCTGCAGTGAGTGGCTGAAAGTCAGTATGTCCGTAATACTAAGAGCTCAAGAACTTTCAGCAGATGTAATCTCGGACGGCGACTGTCCGATCTGAAATCCGCACCTACCGTGACTAGCGCGCACGCGTTCATGCGTGCGGCGCGTCTTCCACTTGATGGATCCTGATCCATCTTGATCTCCACCCTCAAGGAGTCTGCTCTTCAGCCAGTTCGGCACACCCGAGGCCACCTTGGAGAGTCGTTGCGGCTCTGGAGTCCATTTAGCCCGCACGTGTCAGAAATGGGCGATTATGTCATTGCCCTGTACGGACTAAAGGGGATATCATCACATGACCCCTTTATTATCTTGTAGTAATACGACATCTGATTACTCATGCTTAGTATACATGCTTACGCTCACAGTACCATAGGTCTTATAGCGGTATCAGAGGTCCTGACTCACATGTATATATACTGGCCCTGTAGCACAGAATAAAGCAAGAGTTCAGTCGCACTTTCACAGGTTATGAGCCCCGGCCTCACGGCCATTCTACCCCCACTCTACTAGTCTCATTGCTGAAGAAGACCCCTCGGGAAACCTCGGTCCCCTTCACCCAGTTTAAACAAAGTTTATTCACGCAGTTTACGAGTAAGTCCCGTTGCGTGCTAGTGGCAGACGGAGCGCTCACGTGTTCATTCCTGCGTAATTTCTAGTGCCAAAGGATTTACCCGCTCGTCCCCCTCACTCCGTTTTCCAGCGGTACAAGCACTCTGCCGGCTACGCGCCCGCCTCCGGCAACGCCAACGACTCTGTTGAGACCGTCCCGTACGGTAAACGCCGCGGCAAAGAACTACACCCGCCGACTCCAGCGCTCACTCTCCTGTTCCCTCTGAACTCACACGAGGGTAGGCGCCTACGTCGCGAACAGTTCCGCGAGCGCTACGCGACCGACAAAGCTGACTTCAAGCAGCATCTAGCTGCACGCGAAATCCAACAGGCGCGCGAACGGATCCTTGCCGGTCCGTCAAAGCCGACACTCGAGCAGCGTCTCGCTGCCATCCCACTGGCGACACATACGCCAATTGCTCCGAAGCCGATACTCATCGACTTCGACAAGCACACTCCCGCCGACCTCGTCCGCATCTTCACACCGAAGTTCGACGGCACGCTCAAACGCCTCGACGTCTTCAAGACTCTCGAGCTCGACGACCTCAACTCTGACCGAGTCCGCAATCTCCGCCGACTCATCGAGCAGCTCACGCGCATCAAGCGCTGCCTAGCGGATGTCTGCAACGTCGTCAAATACGAGGAGTGGCGCAAGTGGGAATTAGGATGCAGAGAAATAGGGGATATCTCGTTCAAAGGGCTACGCAAGAACAAAGCCCGGATTGTACAAACGCTTAGCGCAGTTTACGTGAACGGATACTTTGACACGGTTAGGTTTTACGAGAACAAGTAGATACTTTGTATACAACGCTATTGTAACAATCAGAAAGAAGTTCCACTCGGAAACCTGACTACTGTGTGTTTATTCTAAGCGACAACAAGTGTCATAGTTTAACTGGTCCCTTTGTCCAATTCCAACTCTATCCACCTCTCGGCTAAATCGGCTTAGCTGGGATAAGTGGTTCGCTCAACAGCGTTCACAATCACTACCTCTCAGGAGACAAATACGGTACCTGAAACCGTAGAGACAAAACAGGAAACCGTTGCAGAATTCAGACAGCGACTGAATATACTAGACGACATAGAGACAGACTGGGAATCATTAACAGCACACGAACAATACGTTGAAGTGTTGCTAACCCTGTTCTACTTCTTCAAACACGTCCAAGAACCGCTGAGCTATAATGCTACAGCAGAGTTAACAAACCACGACAAAGATATAATCCATATCTTCTTTCCAACAAGCTCCGACACATATTCAGAACCATACACTTGTTACCTCAACCAGGAAGATATTGCGGAAGATCTATATTACAGACCAATCAATCAGTCATACGATCTCGCATTCTTGGAAGAAGATTGGGAATCACTTCGAGCGAAACGAGCCGAATCATACGAGCTCAATCTCAGTGAATTCTTTTACAACGTCAGTTTAACTCCAAAGGAACGTGAAACACTCTACGCATACACTCGCCTCCTCTTCGTACACGATAACAATGTCATCCTCTTCTGACCCGACCAAGCTCGCCACATCTACCATCCCGCAATTCGACGGCACCAACTATAAAAAGTAGTCCAACGCGATCCGAGCCTTCCTGCGCTATCAGGGCGTCTGGTACTTGATCCAGGGATACGGCTCCACAGCGACCGTTCCTGTCCCTGGTCTTGCCAGACCAATAGCTGCGACAGGTACACCCACGGCTACGGAAATTTTAGCTCAAGCTGCATGGGATGAGAAAAACGACAAGGCGCTGGGCATTATCCAGCTCTACGTCGCGCAGAACCTTTGTCATCTCGTCGATGACAAGTTCTTGGCCCTGGATGCATGGACTGCGATCAAGGCCGGCTACGAGAAACCCGGAGCGGTAGGCACATTCGTCGCCTTCCAGAAGCTGTTCAATGCACAGCTTTCTGACAGCTCCGCTCTCAGCCCGCAACTCGACGCGCTCACAGAGCAGTCTAACCAGGTCAACGCGGCAGGAATAGAGGTCAAACCTCAGCTCCTTGCTCTGCTCATGATCAATGCTCTCCCCAAGTCGTACCAGACCATTGCTGGTACAATTCTCACCACGCAGACTGATGTTACGCTGCTCACAGCGGCACTCATCAAGCCCAAGATCGTCGAGGAGGAACAGCGCCGCGTCGCGAACCGCACTCAGATTGCACGCGTCTCGAAGGCGCCTCTCCTCGACAAGAAATGTGAGAAATGTGGTCGCAAGAATTACACGACGGAGCAGCACTGGGACACAAAGCCGGTGAATTCTGGCTCGAGTTCCGGTAATGGCAACAATACGCAGCAGCAGCAGCAGGGTGGCGGAAAGCACAAGAAGGGAAAAGGAAAGGGCAAAGCGAAGGACAATACCGCAACAACCACGCAGACAGTAAACACGCTTAAAATAGTTGATGTACCACTAGTAGCAAAGATCGAGGAAGAATCCATCTCTGTTTCTCTTTATGCTACGGGTGTCAAGTCTAAGTGGATGGTCGACAGCGGTTGTACAACACACGTCACACCGTACAAAACTGACTTTATTCGGTATCATGAATTCCCTAAGCCAGGTCATGCTCACACGGCCGGCAAAGGTCAGACTATCGAAATCAAAGGTCACGGTGAAATCGCTCTGCGACATCGTCTCACAGATGGACGAATTCAACATATCCGGTTAAAAACCGTATTATACGTACCGGAAGCAGCAGAACGGTTCTTTGCGCCCAGAATGCCACTCAATAACGGTCACCGTATTGAGATGGATGGCAAGAAGTTTAAATTACTCCGCGGGTCAGACCCAACACAGTGGACAGTTTTAATGGAGGGCGAATATGAAAAGTCGTCAGGTTTATATTGGCTAGAAGCTGAAGTCCTCACAAGGACCAGCGAGATTAAGCCAGGAACATTGATGTCGGTCAAATCCGACGATCCATATACCTTGTGGCACCGTTGCTTCAGACACGCTGAGAAGAAATCAGTTGTTCAACTGCCTGGTAATGTTAAAGGCGTCCCGGATAAAATCTCAGCTCCAACCAGGGATACTCCCTGCGATGGGTGCAAATTCGGGAAGTCTCGTCGCAATGCTTTTCCTGCGTCTGACAGTCGTGCGGATCATCCCCTCGACTTAATACACATGGATCTTGTCGAATATCCGTCGTTATCACTCGATAGATACAAGTTTGCCCTTACCACCCTCGACGACTATTCCTCTTTTGGTTTAGTCTGGTATCTGAAACGGAAGTCTGATGCCTTCTCTGCCTTCAAGCAATTCGTCACTTGGGTGGAAACACAGGCCGAGCGCAAGCTCAAGGCTATACGTTCGGACCGTGGGGGGGGGAGTTTTTAGGCCGCGAATTCGATGATTTCCTAGCAGAACGCGGAATAGAGCGTCAACTCTCAGTGGCGCGAACACCACAACAGAACGGCAGAGCAGAACGCTGGCAACAGACCATTCAGAATAAGGCAGAAGCTATGCGACACCACGCTGGCATGACGTCTGGGTTCTGGAAGCTAGCATCGGAAACAGCAGTACACATATACAATCGACAACCTCTGTGCCATCACCAATGGAAGCTGCCCATCACTAAATGGAACGGCACTGTTCCGGACGTATCGTACTTTTGGGTATGGGGCTGTAAAGCCTACGTCCACACACATAAGGATGCAAGGGTCAATAAGCTACAGCCAAAGGCTAAAGTCATGATCTTCGTCGGGTATGAAATCGGTACAAAGGGTTACCGATTCTGGGATCCAACTGCCCAGACCATTGTTGTGTCACGCGACGTCACCTTCAATGAGTCTTCCTTCCCCAAGCGAGACGAAAGGCCTTGTGAGCCTGGAACGTCTCAAGATCCAATTCCACCTGTCCTACCCGACCTGCCGAACCCGGACCCAACCAATCCGGATGACTTGACACCTGATAATCAACCCCAAGACAACGCACATCCACGACCACAGCAAGACGAACCGCAACAAGAGGATGATGACAAAGTCAATGACGATCCAGCCGATCATTATGAACAATATTGAAGCCCAACTCCAGAACTATACGAACATCCGGAGATACCATCTGTTCCCGGTCCACCTCCTGGACAACCTCCACCTCAGAGAGAACAATATCGTCCTCATCAGAGCGGACCAGCTGGTCCATCTCGTCAGGCAGCACCACCTGCTCCTGATATTAGGCAACGATGGAATCTCGAACCACAACCTGTGCCACATTTGGCCAGACCACAGCGTGAGAATGCAGGCCAACGCCGTGTTCCCGATAACAGCTGTGGAGACGTACCGCCCACAGAAGCATGGCGTCAACAGGAACGAGATATCCAACGTGTTCAACAAGAAGAACGAGAAGCACGTGAACAACGTGAAGCCTCTCCAATGGAAGTCGACGATCAACTCCGTCGGAATTTATTCCAATGGATATGTCATGCTCACCAGCCTGACCCCACTACGTACCGCGAGGCAATGTCTCGCCCAGATGCGAAACAGTGGGAGATCGCAATGAAAGAGGAACTCAAGTCTCAGGAGGAGAATTCCACATGGATTCTGGTCAACAGACTGAACAACCGGAGAATAGTAAAATGCAAATGGGTTTATGTAATCAAACCCGACGGCTGCTACAAAGCACGCCTTGTGGCCAAAGGATTCACACAGATAGAGGGGATAGACTTTCAGGAAACCTTCTCTCCCGTCGCACGCTATGAAGCTATACGCTTCTTACTCGCACATGCCACACTCAAAGATTGGGAAATCGAGGCAATGGATATCAAAACGGCCTTCCTGTATGGCAAGCTCAACCAGGAGATTTACATGGAACAACCAGAAGGCTTTGTGAAGAAAGGACAAGAAAAGATGGTGTGTCGATTGAAGAAGGCAATCTATGGTTTACGCCAAGCCTCACGCACCTGGAACGAGAAGCTACACACTACACTACTCGAGAATGGATTTAAACGCACGCACTCAGACGCTGGCGTTTATGTTTATCATCACGACAAAGTCGAAGTTTACCTCATAGTTTATGTCGACGACCTTCTACCAATGGATCCAAGTTTACCTGAGATCCAACGAGTGAAGAAAGTTCTTGCAGAGAAATTCCAAATGCGAGATCTTAGAGCCGCTAGTACATTCCTTGGAATGCGGATCACTCGTGATAGAAACAACAGGTGTCTGGAAATCGACCAACAATCGTATACCGAGGGAATCCTATCTTGGTTCCAGATGCATAACTCAAAACCTTGCCGTACACCGCTGCCCGAAGGCATACATCTCGAGAAGGCTGCGGAAACATATACCGCTACCGACGCACTCTGCCATCACTATCAGTCTATAATTGGTAGTCTCATCTACTTGATGATTGGTTCACGACCCGACATCGCCTGGGGAGTCACTCGACTCTCACAATACATGCAAAACCCTACGTCACAGCACGTAGAAGCCGCGAAGCACATCTTCCGGTATCTCCGTCATACCACTGAGTATCGTATCCGGTACTCTGGCTTAAATCAGTCCAGTTTGATAGGATATTCAGACGCAGATTGGGGTGAAAATTGGGATAACCAGCGATCAACAACCGGTTTCGTTTTCTTGATGGCCAATGGAGCAGTCACATGGGCATCTCGGATGCAGAAGACGGTGGCAAGATCCTCGACGGAAGCTGAATACATGGCACTCTCGGAGGCATGCTCTGAGTTAGCCTGGCTAACGTCACTCCAAAAAGAGTTAGGTTATTATCCTACTGCACCACCACCTTTGGTAGCAGACAACCAAGGAGGAATCTTTCTCGCAGTCAATCCCGCTCACGACCAAAGGCTCAAGCACGTCGACATTTGATATCACTTCATACGTGAATACGTAGAAGAAAAACGAGTGGATATAGTCTACGTCAGTACGAATGAAATGATCGCCGACACATTGACAAAACCACTTGGTGCAACGAAATTCGAGCGCTTCCGGTCTATGCTAGTCTTGGTCTTCAGTAGATTAGGCAATAACTAGTCGAGTGGGAGTGTCAGAAATGGGCAATTACATCATTGCCCTGTACGGACTAAAGGGGATATCATCACATGACCCCTTTATTATCTTGTAGTAATACGACATCTGATTACTCATGCTTAGTATACATGCTTACGCTCACAGTACCATAGGTCTTATAGCGGTATCAAAGGTCCTGACTCACATGTATATATACTGGCCCTGTAGCACAGAATAAAGCAAGAGTTCAGTCGCACTTTCACAGCATGCGCATGAGTATCACGCAAGCGCGTCTCCCACTTGACCCGATTCCTGTTCCATCTTGTTCTCCACCCGGGCACCCTCGAAGGACCTACTCTTCACTATCCTACAAGATCTCGTTCAATCTAGAATTGATGACCTTAGCCCTCTCATTGACATTGAAGGTGCTCGCGGTGCAGTTCTCAGTGCCAGACTTGCCATCTCTATAGCTCTCACTGAGCTCTCACTTGGCCAAATTGAAGCGCAGTCGTGGAAATTGGTCTTGCGGCAGCCAGGGGCCAGCGATGATGACGAGGTGTGTGCAACACCTTCATGATAGAGGTTTTTTTGAAAGCTAATGAGTACGCACCTCAATATTTGTCCAGTTGCACATACCCGCATCAACGTACAATCTACAGCCAACAAGATTGTACATCTGAACACGACAGCCACTCTATTGCAAGCCTTGCAAGGTACTAATGTTGTATACTGCCACCTCCATATATATTCCCACCACCAGACTCTAATCTCAACTATTGGAGAAGCAGCAAAGGAGAGCTGGCAAGAGCTCTCGAGGACAGTGGGGGGCAGAGGAGCACAAAGCGAGGCTCATGTGTTGCCAATTCAAACGGTTATGCACCCAACTAGCTGGGACATGTCTCTGCACTGGTGATTCTTCGGGCTGCTGCTGTACTCCGGGAACATCTCAATACAAAAGTCTGCTGCTTTTATCTGTCATGATCATGGAGTGCAGCATATACAAGGCCATCATGACAGAACACTACATTTCATGCTCTGTCCTGACACCCTTGCTCGTCTGCAGCTCTTTGTCATTCTCCTTTCCTGGTCGGAGCAATGGCATTCCCATTCATTAAGGCCAGTGGTTGCTTTGCCAGATGCCAAGGCCTCCTGCTTACTTTGTAGTGCTCACAGGCCAAGTTGTAATCTATGAATCAAAGGGTCTGCCCATCTTACAGGCTGTTACTGCCCAATCTTGTGCATACAAACTTTGAGCTGGGCAAGGTGACCCAGTCCTAGACTCAGATATCTGATGGTGTCAGGATGCTGGCCAGATCTCCTGCTGAACATCCTTGTCATGTCATGTCAATCAAGCTGCTATTACTGCTGTTGGCATCTCTTCATGCATGTAGACATGTCTGAACCATAAAATCTGGCCTTCTAGTCCAAATCATTCAGGCTGCGAGACTCCTCACAAGCTTGGAACTGACTGTGACCACCTGGGACTCCACCAAAGTCTCCTGGATGGCCACACAAGGGCCTCGGTGAACGATTGTGGAAGCCACTATGCACATCGTGCACTCTGAGCTCACCAACACCTCCAGGCCTCTTACCGAAAGATGAGTGCTTAGACCGTCAGATAAGGATGCAGTCCACTTGAGGTTTGTGCCCAACGCCAGGAGAGTGTGCCTCAGGATGGCACCCGCCAAGCATGTCACCGGGACCACTAAATCCCGGCCGAATGCCGCTGACACGGCTGCTAGGAAGGATATTGAGCAAGGCTAGATCAGAAGTGGAGAGCTGCGTGCACGTACTTGAATGGCTTGTGAGCCTCTAAGCCCTCAGACTGATGTTTGACAAGAATGCCAGTGGCATCCTTGTGAATAGCAATAGCCTTGGTGCTGATAGAAGAAGGCCAGTAAATTGATGTATTAACCAGAGAGAGCTGGATCTTCAGGTTGTCAAGAGTGGAGGTTAGTGATTTGACTGGCTCAGCTTCAAGCCAGCAAGCTGTTATTGCAGAGCAATGATCAACAGCTGTGCAAGCACCAACTGGCTCACATGGGAGCACGTAGCATAAGGGGTCTAACAAACAAAGGCAGAACGCTATAAGCTAGTGCAGTGTAAGCATAGGACATAATGCAATGGCAATAAAGGAAGCTTACTCTAGGCGCAAAGGCAAAAGAGCACACAGAGTGGAAATCAGGGATGAGTTCTTATAAGCTACTGGAGATGAAACAAATGATGTCCGCATCAGAAAAGTGAAACTGCTAGCATAGATAAGTCCATGCGCTGTGCATGTTACATAGATGAGACAGTTTGAAACAAGTCTGATTGTCCGAGACACTTATCTGTTCAACACTAGTGGACCAAGCCAAGCCTGCACAAGCTGGGCCAAGTTGAGCCAAAGTGTGCCAGCTTGGAAAGGCTTTTGGCTCAGCTCGGACATCAAGTCAGCCAAGCCAAGCCAGCAAGCTGCAGCTTTAGATAATAAACTTACTGTATTTAGTACTGCTGTTAGAGTAATTAGTGATAAATTCCTAAAATATTATATTGCGCCCTCCTCTATCCCATCTATCTTCTAATGTACATAGATCAATAGATTATTGATAAGACTGAGCCTCACCATGAAGAAACATAGTGGGGGCACTAGCATCTGCCCTGCTTAACCAGCTGCTGTGTAACATTGCGGGCCCCTGTCCAAACAGCTTTGCAAGGTTCTGCCACACATGGAAGGAGAGGCTTATTCAGGCAGATTGCACCTGCCTGCAAGGGCAGCACCTTTCAATTCAAGACAGCAGAGCGAGTGCTAGAGGTTCCTAGCTGCCCGACATCTGATATCTGTATGGCCACTGCATCGAGACACTGTGTGACATGCACGCCGGCAAATGAGCCCTCATATAGGCATAAGATAATTTATCTGGGTGCAACCACCTGAGGACACGCAGGGAACATCATGCTGCACCTCCTGCGGCTCACCAGCACCTCTGGCACCTCTAACTGTGACAGGTGTCTGCCGCGTCATGTCAGCCTCTGCTGTTTGCCACTTGCGCATGCACCGTCTCCAGTGTCCATGCATTTTATTTGGCAGTGTGTCCTTTCTTTTGTATGAAGTTCAAGTTTCTAAACAACTTTATTGATGTTTCACATCTGAATTATATCTCAGAGTATGTATTTAGACATCATACTATACAAAGAAACTCTTCATGTGCTGTACATACTTCTATGTCTACATGTGGCAGCTATGAAACCATTGACAAGGTTAGTCCACAGCACCTGCCTAATTAGGTTTCAAGCCGCAGCCCAAGCCAAAGCTGAGCCACTGGCTTATGGCTTGTGGCCTGGCTTGGGTTTTTACAAGCCTAAGCCTGGCAAAGCCAAGCCAGAGCTACCAGCTTCTGGGCCAAGCTGAGCCAGTCAAATCACTGGTGGGAGTCGCAGCAGCAACAATGTTGAGGGCAATACAGACCCACGATCACTTGAAATTGCTGTGGAGATTAAGATTTCAAGGTCCTAAGTGATGCATGGAGCAGAGAAAGAGGCTGTGAGGGCAGCAGTAGTTATGACACAAGCAGATCAAAGTCAGACTATATCATGAATGGTGAATAAGCCAGATGATGAATAACAATAACCAGCACCTGGGTGTAAGAGGGTGGAGTCAATGAATCAATGAGCTGGGAAGTTGAGGACCAGCCAACCTAAGTCAACCTGTATTATACTCACAGCACACAAAGAGCACTGATTTTTCCTGCCCATGCTGGAAAAAGTCAGCGTTTCCACATAAGACCTGATCATGATTAGGTATGGTAGAAATGTGCATGGAGTTGTATTTATGACTGGACAGAACACCAAGTCCACCTCTTGAACACATCAGATTCAAGCAAAATGTCAACTGATGCAGCCGTGTCAATGACAGCTAATTTGAGCGTATACAACAGCCTGAGTCTGCCTAGCAAATAATTAAGATAAAGACAAGCCCAGCGTAAACCTCAGCAGTAGTAAGAACTTAGCCACCAGCCAGGAGACTGCTTACAATTGATATCACAATCAAAAGAGCTGCTATCTTTCAGTCAACATGAGCCAACTTTGCTGTTTCATATGTTGGCAAGCAAGAAGTTGTGAATCTGCTACTACTAAACTTGTCACAAGTAAGTTCCGGACTGTCCTCATGAGTGAATGCCTCTTCGCAGGCAAACACCATAACCTCTAAGGCCTAAGTTGCAAAAAATGGATCTCATAGTTGTAACATGAATTTTCAGATGTACTGAGCAGCAACACAAGCTTTGACAATGGCTGTCTAAAGAAGCGAGCTGAGCCCGGCATGGTAGGCGCCCTCTAAATAGAATGGATACCATCATGTGGCTGTGGGAAGTGCAAGATCTGAGAGGTTTCACTTGTACATATCAAGTTTGAGGCCAAGAATAGATTGAGAAGGATTTCAGCAGATATAAGCAGTGTAGCTATGGTCTGAACTTTATTTTATTTTATTCAAAGAAGTCATTTGAGGCCAATTAATATATTCCCAGCAGTGCCTAAACCAAGTGCCAGTGGATGGGTGGGACACTGCCTAGTATAGATTGTATGTACATCAGTGCTCTTGCATGGTAAATTACATGCTTTAGGCGTTTGCACAAAAATCATCCCTGCCAATTCAGCCAATTCGGCTGAAAAATGTCTTTTCTACTAGGACCACTTTTTGCCTAATAACTTGATGAAAACAAAATATACAAATATTCTGCCAAATAAGAATTGTAGCCAGAGCTCCTCTAACATTTCTACTGAACAGATCTACTAACAGAGGCACATGCCTGCTGCCATTAAGGCGGTTGCTATTGACTACTGTAAGCACTTAGAAAGCAGACTACTGTTCCGGGAGGAACTACCATGTTAGTAACTGAGAGTTACTAACCTGGTTAGAAACTGGGAGGAAGAAACCATATATTAATAACTCAAAATGTTTATATTGTACTTGGGAATAAACTGTGCAAGGCAGGGCTTGAACATGGCTCTATACATAAATTGTAGAATATAACAAAACATAATAACCAGATCCTTACAGCTGAGACCCTAGCCCTGTGCCCAAGGCTTCACAAAATCTGCCTCTGTCCAGGTGCTTCCACTATGGCTGACGACTGTGCCCACATTCTAATGAGGCAGGAATTTGACAATGTGCTGGTACAGCTGCACGTCTTACTCCTCAGACTGCCTTCAACCATTCTGAAGGGTAAAATGTGCTACAACTTTGAAAGCTACACTCTGGATCGAGAGTGTGTGGAGGATAGGAGCAAAGATGGTTCTCTCAACCATGATCTAAAGATTATATTTGCATCAGAGAGCCAACAGTCAGAAATGATCATATTTAAGAAGCATGGACCTGGCCTGGTTGCAGTTGTCAATGTTCTTCGCAAGCACACTTTGACATATCCAACCAATACGGTACTTCAGAAATGGATCTCAGATCTCATAGCTGCTGCAAGAAGCATGGGCACTGTGAGTGTTGAACAGTTTGCACAGAAACATATCAGACTTAGCTTTGTGAACCAGATGCCATGTGACCTAGCTATGCAGCCTGAGAGTGCTCAACCTCTGCCAAAGAAGAGCATGAAGCACCAGGCGTCAGGCACACCAAGTGTTTATCAGAAGAAGCCACCTGTGACAGCGGAATCAGCTATGCATCTGTACAAGGATGTAGGGCTGCGGGCACAGAAGGGGCCTGGTGGGACCCCGGCTCTCACCATTCTAGATGACTTCACAGTTTTCACTGTGGTCAAGCAAACCAAGGAAACCATGTACCGATGTGCATTTGCACATATAGGGTGTCACTGGACATGTGCCAGGAACTGCTCACAGCCATGGATTCTCAAACATGCAGCAGAGGAGTGTAGCTTCATTTCTGCTGATATGTGTCAGAAAGCAAGTGCAGTCCAGAGTGCAAACACACTCGGCAAGCAGCTGATGGATCAGGACATTCTGGACTCTCACAGCTTCTCTTTACCCTTGCCCTCGAGTGCCGCTATATTGAATGCCATGCCTTCACTTCCTGCCATGTCATTTGGGAGCAACAAGAACCATGTTATTACACCAATATCTTCTGCTGTTGTTCAGGTCACGAAGAGGTTTGAACCTGCGCCATCTAATCAGCCTTCCATACATGAACATAGCCGGAAAGCACGCCAAGACCAACTCAAGCCCTTACTTGACTATCTCATCATGTGCTTCTTGTTGTTTCTGAGATCGCAATCAGTAAGCTGGACATGAAGGAGTGGTCAGACATCTGGGACAAAGCAACACCTGGCCTGTGCATGCCTCCGAATGCTACCATGATGGACGATGTTCTGATCCCTCATGAAGCTGCCTTCATCAAAGAGAAAGCAATCAGCTACCTACGCACCTTACAGGATCTCACGGTCACCTTCTACAGCAACACAACACGTGCACAGGAGTCAGTCTACATGGTGCACATTACAATGCCCAAGCATCAGGTATTCCTGCTGGAGAGAGTCAAAGCCTCTGGTTTGTCACATATAGCAGAGCATACTTTCAATGAAGTACTGGGGAAGGTGAGCCTTGCATACTGTCTATCTTCTGTTCCCTGAGCCCGCACTAACCTAAGTGTGACAACAGGTCATTATTTCCATTGGTCCAGAGTGTTTTTGTGGCATCTCGTCCGATAGCACAGGAAACACAGCGAGGGCCCGTACACTGGTGCTAAAGCAATGGAACTGGATGATTGAGCTTTCGGACACTTGCCACCAACTCAACCCACTTGCAAAGGACATTTTTAAGATCATTTATTTTAACAAGGTGAGTACACATACACAGTCAGAACAGATATACCAAGTACTTACAATGGTATAGACAATCAAAGACATGAGTGGCATCATCAAGCACTACAAGAAGTCATCTTTCACTGCAAGCAAGATTAAACAGCTTGTGAAGGAAACCCAGACTGGCCAGTCCTTCAAGTCGATTGGCAAGACACAGTTTGTCACCTATCACTTTGCAGGAGAGGTGCTGTGACAGAGTCTCGGTCATGTTGAGAAGCTTGGTAAAGAATGTACCATGGTAGTAAAGATGCAGCTCTTACCTCTCTTTTTCTGCATGAGTGCTGACTGCTGCGAATTACCTCATTTAGAAGCTGGGCCACCTTTTTGTCAATGACGCATCAAGTAGCATCTTCCAGCTGTGGCTTAACCGCCTATTACTTGTCCTCACACTAATTGGTGACGTGGACTTGCATCAACACACCACTCGGGACACTACGCGGATCTAACGAGGAGGCGGTGCCGACGACGGTCTGGCAACGATTGCGTTAGTTTGTACAACTAGCCCAATAACCAAGTGTATTAGTGACTATACTAAGATACAAACGAAGGCTTACCTAGCCCAATAACCAAGAGGTTGAGATGGGGGCTAGGTAGTGACAAAGGGGCTCCTTATATACTAGTTAGGCTGCGCACGGACCAGGCGTTTATATAAGTAACTGGGCTACAGCAGCTGCTAGTGTCCAGGGCACTTTGGGCGAGAAACGGGGGCCAGTGTGTTATAGTGTATGATGTTGTCAGGTCAACGGGGATCTGATGTCTGTTGGAGATCAGAGTGCGGCTGTTACCGAGAAAGCGTGATGCGGCGACGAGGCGGTGGCGATACAGGCGCGTCTGATGTGCTGATGCGTGTCCGTTGGTGATGCGTTCTCAAGTTGTTGGCGCGCGGCTAGGAATTGTAAACTGGCGCCAATGCGCCGACGACGCTTGGAGGGCCGTACAAACATAGGAAAAATCATAGAAAATCAGGGAAAATGGGAAAATAATAGGAGGCTGGGGCTACGCCCACGACAATTGGCAAGTCTGTTACATGTCTCAAGTCCATGCATTCAACAATTTCAGATGTTATCATCTTCTGGCTTGCTATTATGCATGAGCTGCATGATATTGTCATCAGTATGTCTAATGGCCTCAATGATGATGTTAAGGAGCACATCAGGCTTGCCGCGAACAAGTGGTGGAAGCAAATGTTTGCAGAGAATGACATCTACCTTACTGGCCTCGTCATCGACTCACACTACCGTGGTATCGACCTGGGGATCAAAGATCTTAACCTGCTGGTTGTAGGAAAGATCAAGATTGGAGGAAGCAGCGAGTTGGCAAAGTCAACCCTGCCAGAGCTGGTGCATACAGCAGCCAACTACCTACTGAACATAATGCAGAAGGAATATGCTTGGAGGCAGAAGATTGCTGGTCCTGAAGCATGCAAAGCCATTGGCCAGCTCAAGGAACAAGTCCCACAGTTTGTGAAGGGGGCTTATTCCTTCAATCAGAAGGTACTGCTCAAGGATGGCTCTCAGCAATGGTGGGATCAGCTCAATGCTGATAAGACGTTGCTGAATGACACACAGCCACTCGCAGTAAGTTCCTATCTCCACCCTCATGATTATTCCCCTTTTAACCAGGTGATTATATTCTAGCAACTGAAGAGCACTCTTTTCTTGATGGTCCCTAACTCTATGGCCAATGAACGAACAGGATCAACATTCACATGGCTCAATGGTCACTTGCGAAACTGTTTGAAGGTTCCCACATTGGTGTGCATGATGCAGGTGCGCCAGTGGATTCAGTATGAGCCTGCAGTGAGCCTACATCTAGCACTACTGGGTACAATGAATGACACATATTACAACCAGGGTTCTCTGCCAGTTTCTCACCCAACAGTCAAGTTTCAAGGCATGAAAACATTGCTCACAGCACCACAAACTAGCCAGAAGCGGAAGAATCCTCCCAGTAATGATGACACAGTGTCCACGGACAGCAGTGAGAGCTCAGATGAAGACAAATCATCTGATGAGGACAGCAAAGATAGTGTTGTGTCAGATAAAGAGGAGCTCGCAGAGGAAGATGACATGACACTGCCTGGTGAGTGGGTCGCCGCGTCGTTTGCAGACCTGAAATTGCCAGCACTTTGCGATATGCTGTCACCAATGTCCTGCATGCCTGCTGCCCCTTGTACTCAGCCTAAGGCTTCACACATGCAGAGGACCCCATCTGCTATTGTAGTAGCTGATTCTGACTGGCAAATGTAGCATATCTCACTGTTTCCTGAGCTGAAACTATGTGTGCAAAAATCAGGCACCTATTAGTTACTAACAGTTAATAACTGGTCACAAACTGCCTGTAAGAAACTCTGGGGTGCTTAGGTTAGCAACTAACTGGTTAGAAACTCGAAAGTAGTTTCTCCCGGAACAGTAAAGCAGACCAGTCTAGCACACTCACAGGTCTGTACACTTCCACTCAGCTAAATTCAGGCATGCTATAGATCTATTACATGGACATCTATGCTATCTTTATGTATATCCAGCTTATATATATATTATGCTGAGTAGAAAGCTTAATATGAATATTTTCCTGCTCGCAGTGCAGGAAACTGGCTCAATCAGGAAGCAGACCACCTGGTATGTGATTAGGTGCTGGACCACTCTCAAGGTGCAGCTGGGCAGCAAACTTGCAAAATTGTGTATAGTTCACAGCTTAGAGCTACTGGGATATGGATAGTCGCAAAATATGATGTTCTGAGCACTTGGGCATGCAACAGAGGCAGAGTGTGGGGCACACATCTAGATTTGTGAAGTGGGAGGAACACCACCATTATGTAAGATACTCACCTTGCAAGTCTGGCCAGTTCCTGTTGCAGAAAGGATGCAAACAACAGCCATAGAGACTGATATCTTCATATATGTGCTTTACAACTGGCCGAGCAGTGCGGAGAGGAGGAGAGAGCCATTCCAGCATCTTAGATGATGAGCACATACCAAGGGACCAAATTCTCGCCACATACTATAATCTCCGTGACATCAACTGCTTCGAAACCACTCCCCTAAGCAAGAAAAACCTTTCTCAGTCCTAATCACATCGCTCCGAGGTACACAGCCGGCTGTCAAAAGTCAATTGTTCACTTGTGTCACGGTGTCTTCTTGAGGGCAGAAATAAGTGGCTATAGAAAGAGAGCATGACTGGCAGTGAGATAAAATCCCTGGAAATACGAAAATGTTAGATAACAGAGGCCTCTGATATAGAAAGACAAGACCTACAGTTTCATGGAGTAAACTTGAGATATACTGTGTAGGTGTACATATCTCCGAGGCATGTATTTTGGGGACCTCTGGGCCACAATCTCAGAACGAATGGATTCTGGACAGGCTGAAAGTCTGCTCCTGACATTCAGAATGGCTAGAATCCATAGGTATACATTGGAATTAGGGACAGACAAGGCATTGGAAGAGTGGGCATAATGGTTGGGCCTGTAGAGAAGATGGACTTGTGCGTGCGGGCACAATTGGGTACTCCAAAATAGGCAATTCGCAGATACAGCAAACAACCTGACCTTGATCTCGCTCATTTTATCTCGGGTGAACTTTAAACTTGGTGCTAGTGTAGATAATGCCCATCTAAGTGCTATTCAATGGCCCGATTCCAGTATGGTACTCATATGTATCTGCTACACACTAAATACCGTGGGGTGGTCCGCTTCCCGGTCCGGTCCGGTACCTGATTTGATACAGTAGCGCCTGCTTACATAATCGATGCCCGTTCCTGGTGACCTTAGCTGAAACACAGGACAATCCGCTGGCTACAATATGAGATATTAGGCTGCAAAGATTGTTCTGCTGCGCACGGCTTTTAGAATCGAGCAGTGACTTCGGCTTGGACTATCGTCGCGCCCAAGATGCTCTCCAAAGCTGTATGTCTTGCGTTGCTGGCGAGCAATGCTCTGTGCCAGCAGCGGGCCCTCAACCAGTGGCCCGTAGTGGCCAATCCGGAAAAACAGGTCATCACTTCTGAACTTTCTGAGTTTGTGGAGAAAATCATGAAGGATGGTAACGTGCCGGGCTTGACTCTGGGTGTTGTGCACTCGAATGGTACTGTCGAGCTTGGTGCGTTCGGGAGAAAGACAGAGGATGGCGATGAGATGACTGTGGACGTAAGTTCCTCGTCTCCTTCCTAACTATTAGGATAACGCAACGGACTAAAGAGGACATCTTAATAGACTCTATACAATATAGCCTCGTGCTCTAAAGCGTTCCTCGCAAGCTCAATGGGCATTCCGATTGACGACTTCGTCCAGGGTAGGAACCAGACTCCGCTTCCGCCTGGCGTTCACAAGCTCGACTGGCATACAAGCTGACTGACCTGTTTCCCGGTGACTGGGAGCTTATGGACAAGTGGGCATCCGAAAAGGCTACGCTTAGGGATGCTCTGTCCCACCAGACCGGGCTGTCAGGGCATGTTTTGCGCCGTGTAAGGTGCAACCCTGTCCATGTTGGCGGCGTAGACTGACATGTATGCGACAGACATGACTTCTCATATCATCCGACTGACAAGCCGGTCGACGTTACACGCAGAACGCGACGTCTAAGGCCCACCTTTGAGCTGCGCCAGCGATATCACTACAACAACCAGGTTTGCCCTTCGCTCGTGAGAATCGTCCATTTCGCGTTAGCTGATGTGTTTGGCTACAGCACTACATAATCGGCGCGCACATCATCTCAACCTATTCGGGCATGCCCTACACAGAAATTGTCAAAGAGCGTATTTGGAAACGCCTCAGCATGACCTCCTCAACATTCAGCCCGAATGAGGCCGCGCTTTCAAGCAAGCTTGCGCAGACTTGGACGGCTAACAGGCGGCGGATCCTATTTTGGTTCTCCGAAGAAGTCGCCGAGCTCAGTGCCGGACCGGCTGGAATTATCACCAACGTGGTGGATATGGTAAACTGAACAACTTTATAAAAATCCTCCTGCGACTGATTAGGGTCTGCAGACAAGGTGGCTCCAGACGCTGCTGAACGCGGATGTGGATTCTGTCACGAATGAGACTATCATTCCCCGTGAGACGTACGATGCCAATACGAGAACTCAGTCGATTGTCTCCACGAGGCTTTGTCCAAGTTGGTTCTCTTACGAAAGCTAGGGATGGGATGGGATACCAAGTCGTATCAAGGCCACAATGTGAGTGCTTTGACCGAGCGACCTCTGATAGTTAGAGTTTTCTTTGCTAACTGCACATCAGCTTTGGATACATGGAGGAGAGATTCTGGGCATACATTCCGAGGTGCTTTTTATGCTAGACAGTGGGCTCGGCATTGTTACTCTGGCGAATGGCGATGGCAAAAACCCACAGGAGCTTGCTACAATGTACCGCATTGTCGAGGACTTCCTTGGTCTAGACAGAAAGGAGTTTGAGAGAATCCTCGTCACAATTGCCGCTAGCAGAGCTCGAAGCGAGGATGGTTCCGCTCAAGTCGCCGACGATGTTAAATACCCGTCCCCTCTGTCTCTCCCGCTGGAGGAGTATGCCAGCAAGTATTACGATCCCGGCTACGGTAATATAACGCTCTGTGCCCCTACTCCGCACCCCTCCGACGAGTGTGCGGACGTGCTCGAGTCTTGGTCGTTCTTCGAGAATACTACCGAAGCCACGCAACAGGTGCTCTACGCGGCGATCTCATCCCTGTGGATCTCGCACCTCCGTCTGGCGCACACGGATGGCGATACATTTGGCGTATCCGGGACTTATCTGTTTACAAATGGGTACGGCAAAGACAAGAGCCCCTTCACGGCCGAAGAGACGGGCGAACCAGCCGCATCTGCAGAGTTTTGGATCATACATGCGGAAGGAAGCTCGCTGGTCCGGGATGTGGCTTTGAATGGATTCGCTGGGGAGATGACGGAGCGGCAGAGGATCAGAGGCACGGTTGAGGAGACGGCCGAGATTTGGCTCACCAAGGTGTAGTTCACGCGGGCTGGACTTGAAGTTTCAAGCTGACACGACAAATCTCGGCAAAAGATAGCGAATAGATGCGCTAACAACACTTGTGCTGCCAGTGGAGAATCGCAGGCTCCCCCCTGCAGCACTAAGCGCTGAAGCAGTGAGCTGAGCGTACGCTTTCTTGTCCTCAGATCCCAATGCTCCGTTATGATTTTCGACAACAAGCAGGTAAGTTCTGGATGTGACTGGCCGTATGACAACGCTAGTGGGGTGTTTCAAAGATGCGCCGGTTACATCGGTAAGTTAAGGCGGTTGGCAACGAAGTACGTACTTGAGCTCTTTTGTCGGAAGGCTGTGCGCAAACTTCTGTACTTCTGCGAGGTGCAATCGCGTTTCCTGACTCATGCCGTTCAGAAGGCGGCATTTCAATGTCACATGTACACATCGTATGGGTATGTGCTCACTCAAGCAGGCTCAAGCATTGTCGAACAGGATGCTTACATCTTCTCGATTGGCTCATGTATCTTCTCGGCGCCGATGGCACATACCGCCCAGCGACGCCCAACCTGCACCATCCACCCTGTCCATGACAATCATGCCTACGCTGACGGGAACTGGCGCCATTTTACGTACATTCCCGCCCCGCTAATGGCGATAATGTGTTTTGATCGTGGATCGCGATGAGTCCATGTGAACTCATTGCTAGTATCGACACGGACGAAACTTCCTTTGACTGCCTTTTCCAGGCCTATAGCGACAACTATTACGCGCCATTCGTCGGTGACCTCAACTCTCCACCACTCATGACTATGTCATTCAGTGCATTGACAGCCAAGCTACGAACTTAAGCAGACATTGGAAGCGGGTGAAAAGGCGCTCACAGTACTTCGGCGCCGCTTTTCAGCTGCAATGATTATCTGCACAATCCAGCATGTCGCACAGCCCGCCCAAAGACATCTCTGCGAACCTGTGTAAAGCCGATATTGCTCGGAAGGGCGCGCTTGCGAATGAAGTGGGCGATATGTTGGATCTTGGCGAATGCCTGCCGTAATGGTCCTCACGGCTTCTCCGCAGTTTCCTGCAATGCTATAAATTAGAGTCGTCGGTGGGTAGCAACGCTTCATCTCGCACCCCATCCTCATCATGAGCTCCAACTCCAAAGATTGGCAGAAACTGTGCGCCGAGCGCAAGGAGAGACGGCTCCAATCCATTCCAAAGGACTGGCTCATTCATGCTCCGCCAGAGAGCCAACGGAACGTCCTGAACGTACCGGAGACTTGTGGCCTACTGACGGGCCACGAGCTGGACATAACTAGTACGACTGACGTCGACACTTTACTGGGAAAGCTCGCGCTTGGCCAATGGTCGTCTGTGGAGGTCACGACCGCCTTCTACAAACGTGCGATCGTCGCGCAGCAGCTGGTGAGCCTAGATTTTTCCTTCGATCTAGAAGCAGAATAATCTCAGCTGGAATGTACCAGACAAACTGCCTGACCGAAATCTTCGTTGAGAAAGCGCTTGCACGGGCCAAGGAGGTCGATGAATATTTCCAGCAGACCGGAAAGACCATCGGTCCCCTGCATGGCCTCCCTATCTCGCTAAAAGATCAATTCTGTATCAAGGGAATGGATACAGTTATGGGTAAGTGTCCTTGGCTTTGCACCAGGTCTGAGAGCTCATTTGCCATGCACATAGGCTACGCCGGCTGGATAGGCAAGCCTGCCGAGAAGGATAGCGTGCTGATCGAGATTCTCTACGACCTCGGCGCGGTCCCTTTCGTGCGAACTAATGTGCCGCAGACGCTGTTGGTACGCCTGCCCAGTGTTGCTCTCTTGTTCTAGGCTGACATGTGCTCCGTAGTGGGGCGAGACCTACAATCACGTCTTCGGGCGGACGACGAACCCGTACGACCGGTACATGACCCCCGGTGGCTCTACTGGTGGCGAGGGAGCCCTGCTCGCCATGCATGGCAGTCCCCTCGGTGTTGGCACTGACATTGGCGGGTACGCTGCTTCGCCCGCTGCTTCTACTCACCGGTACTGACGGACGTCTAGATCTGTGCGCATCCCCGCCGCATTCTGCGGTCTATACAGCCTCCGGCCAAGCTACGGACGTCTGCCTTATCAGGGTTGTGTGAATTCCCAGCTCGGACAAGAGAGTATTTCGTCCGTCCTCGGTCCAATGACAAGCTCGCCCTCCGGCGTGCTGCGCTTCACGAAGGCCATCATCGATGCGAAGCCGTGGAACAGCGACCCACTCGCGGTGCGCAAGCCGTGGAGTAGGGATGAGTATGAGCTCGGGGAGCATGGAAATGGCGTGGGCATGTGCTTTGCCATCATGTGGGATGACGACATCGTTAAGCCGCATCCACCGGTTATCCGCGCGATGGAAATTACCAAGGCCGCGTTGGAAGCTGCTGGGCACAAAGGTAATTATTCTGCATTCTATCGACACATGCATGGGTTGAATGCCGAGTAGTGATCAATTGGGTCCCGCATCGCCATGCAGAGATCTACAAAAACACAGTAAGCTAATCGCTGAATCTCGCGTCAGTTAACTGAGGTGCAACGCAGGCACAAATATTTTTCGCGGATAGCGGACATGATTTCTTCACTGATTGTGAGCTGTCGGGAGAGCCGCTCATTCAGACCATGAGTCCGGCAGAGAACGCACATGAACTTGTCTTGGACGGGCTGCCTCTTTCCCGGACACTTGTCGAAAAGCCAGCCCATCTTTCCGCATATGATGTAAGCTTCCATATCCGTATGAAGCCGTCTCTCACAGTTTTGTGCAGCTCTGGCAGCTCCACAATGAGAAGCGCGAGCTGCGAAAATCATATTTGGACCACTGGGAGGCGACGAAGGCCATCACAGGCACCGGACGCGCCGTGGACGCAATAATTAGCCCGGTGTCGCCACATACCGCCTGTCCTCATGGCTGCCATATGTACGTCCCCTCCATCTGATTCTCTCACAAACCCATGGGGATATGCTAGATCGAGCGGGGCCTTTGGCAGAGAACTCCCTCAGATCGTGCTCATCTTATGACATGTTGAAGCTAACTGCAACCTGCGAATAGTCATGGATTCTACACGGTCCTGTGCAATAACCTCGACCTGACGACGTCCGTGTTTCCGGTCTCATTCGCCGATAAGGATCTCGACAAGAAGCTGCCGCCGCATGAGTTTAGAAACCAGGATGACAAGGCAGTGTACCACCTGTGTAAGATTCTCGTGCTCAATGTGTAGTGCACAAGGCTGACGTAGTGCGTAGACGATTCCGAACTATTCCACGGCCTTCCTGTTGGCCTGCAGCTGATTGGGCGCACTTTGGAGGAGGAAGGTGTTATTGGTATGACTGAGGTGATGGACAAGGCATTGAAAGCCTACAAGGCCGCGTAGGGATCATCTCCAATGTAATCGAGATACAGTATGCCGTGCAATTATCTCAGTAACAAAACATACAAGTGGTTGATTCAGCTGTTGTAGCTAACACCATGTATCATTCTTCTTCCAAGTCAGCGGCCAAGAAAGGGCTATGTGTCAGCCCGTGAGGACGACCGAGCGACCGCGCAGCAAGATTCACACGCCACAAAGTCGCTGGCTGGCGCCTGTACCTTCAACATCAGGGGCAGTAAAGTCAACTCGGTTATCAGAAGGCATGAGATACTCGCAGAAAAAATTACAAATGTAAGGAAATTATTTTCTGCCCCACCATCCCCCAAGCAAACTGCTCAAACCACCTTTCGTCGGCGCAGCCGAAGGCTCCGGCGTCATCGGTCGCTGGATCTCCTCGACTTTCGCTCTGCTTGCCACGCTCTTCGTCTCGGTAGGGCCTGATGGCGCCCTCTGCGGTACCGGAGCAACGATAGCGGGTGCTGGTGCTGCGATCTTCTTGCCCGCGCGCTCCGTCAGCCTGTCCATGTTGAGCTCGGCATAGTTGAGCGCAATGTCAAAGAAGAGAGGCTTCTTGTAGGTAGACCTGTCAACCGTGCCCGAGGCATCGCCGCCGTTGTATGAAAACCAGTCTTTCTTGCATTTCGAGCTCTCGGCGTCGACCTGTTCTTGGAGCTGAGAGATGGAGTTTGACTCGAGTGCGTAGAAGGGAAGTTCGGAGGTCGAGATCGGGTCTTCTGAGGGAGACGGGAGAAGGCTAAGAGCCGATTGCAACTCACGAATATGTATTGTGGCACGTTGCATTAATGCAACAGCTTCGGCATACTTTTTGGATGCTGTGTACGCCTTCGCGAGGTATTGACATCTGTGTGACATGTTAAGTTCAAATAAGAATATAAATATCAGCGTCTCACTTACCTCCGCGCCTTAGAGAAGGATATTCTTGCATCAACCGCAGTGGCCAAGTCGGGGCTGTCGTCGACGATAGAAAGAGCCCGCATTTGGGTCAGGCTCTGAATGATGGTGTCGAGCAGTTTTACGACAGCGGGGAAGAGTCTAGAGTCCACCTGCTGCTTGCTTGCGCTTGCTTTCGAGATCGAAACTTCACCTGAGCGGTGGCTTGACGTCTGCGATTGATGAAGCAGTGTTGAGATGAGGAGAAGATCACGCTGAATGCGGCGCGCGAGGAGCTGGTACACGACGAAGGCGTAAACAAACTGCAAGTCACGGGTACCCGCAGGTGCCGTGCTGCTCCCGCTGCTTAGCTAACCAATGATGAGAATGCAACACAGACGGTGGTCAAGAGTATGCTGCATACCTGTTGAGCTTCCACGAGTTTTCGCGCCACGCCCTCAGCGTCACTCAGAGCGAGAAGGATTGCATCGTATGCAGCGACGTCTTGCTTTGATTTGTGACTCCTGCCAACCTTGCTCTTCTTCTTCCCCGTATCTTCGAGAGGCTCCACAGGCTTCCCCTCGGAAACAGTGTGTAACTTCTCCTCAGCCTCCTGCACTTTCAGAAGCACGTCGACCAACTCGGGGTTTCGAATAGGTACTGCCTCATCCTCCCATAGGAGTGGCTTCAGCTTCTTACGGTCTTCTGCAGCGCCGCCAGCATTCTCTTGCGCCACCTCCACCAACAGCTTATCGTAACCATCTACAAGCTCGTTCTTGTGCGCAGAGGCCGTTTCCGCGACAATGGCATCGACATCGTACGCCTTCGCACTACCGAGCTCATGGGCGCAGTACCTGATTTCTGGACTAATCTCGTCCGCGAAGGTAATGGCCAGGGCTTGATCCCTGCTGGTACTTGCATGCGAGGCGAGCTCGTCAAGGAGTGAGCGGGCGACGCACAGCTGTGCGAGGGCGTTCTCGAAGTTGTAGCGGTAGCGCAGGAACCGGCCGTTAAGGATCAGAGTGTAAACTGTGGCTTGGATGAGATTGGAAGCTGGTAGTCGGCCGGCAGCGTGGAGAGCTTGGCAGTGTGAGAGCAGCTGAGTAGCCCAGTTCACAGCCTTGCGGAAGCGTGAGGTAGCATTCTTCCTAATAGCAGAGGCTTTGTCCTTGGACGCTGGAGCGGCAGCAAGCTGAGACAGTTCTTGCGAGTACGTCCAAGCACGTTCGGCTTCGAAGAGAAGGAGTTGCAGGCTGCATAACTCTTGTTATTTTCCCCATATACTACTCGTAGAAGCGAACCTCACTAGCCGTCTTTGATGCCCTCTAATCTCACAGGCGGGAGCTTCTTGAATTCGCGACCCTTGCCGTGCGTCAACTTCAGGGTAGACCGGAGGCGGTGGGTCCTGTTAGCGCAGTGCTTCCTGTATCTCGCATAATCATTGTAGCGCAGCCCATACGCGTTGCGCTGTTCATTTGCAAGCTGCAACGCTGGATCTCGATGAGCACGAAAGATGTGATGTACGCAAATGAAACGCACCTTGGAAAGTTAGCGTGTCTGCCATTTCGTTCTATTCCTGCGCTTTATTTCGTCTGAAATCACCCTACACCTTGGAAGGCACGTTCAGGATTACGACTTCCACGTCACCAGCGACCTCGAAGGAGATCGAATGTGCGAGATGGTGCGGGTAGTGGTGGAAGAGGGGAGAAGAGTTGTGCGCGCTTGGCCGCGCACGCCTCAAAGCGCGACTTTCACTAGATCCTCCACCATCTCCTTTTCCCCTTCTACATCTTGCCCCCCTGAACGATGTCCGAGACGCTGGAGCCAACCCTTCAGAATGTCCTCGACCAGAAGTCTCTAAAGTGGATCTTCTGCGGTACGTCGTCCCGGCCTGCATCCGGACATTGAGTGTGCTGAGTGGGCAATCCAGGTGGCAAGGGCGGTGTCGGTGCGTAGCGTCACGATATTGTAGGAGTTCGGCGAGTTGATATGACGAGCGCAGGCAAGACAACAACCTCGTGCTCCCTCGCAATCCAGCTGGCGTCCTGTCGCGAGTCGGTCTTGCTCATTGTACGTCCAGCCGTCCATCGGCCCTATGTTACGCTTTGACCCAGTTGCGAACTAGTCGACAGACCCCGCACACAATCTCTCGGATGCATTCGGTCAAAAATTCTCCAAAGATGCGACGAAAGTCAACGGTTTTGACAACCTGTATGCCATGGAAATCGACCCTACGAGTGCGATACAAGAGATGGTCGAACAATGTCAGCCTTGTTTGTAATAGTTGCGAACATCAAGTGCTGACCTTGACCCTCTTCTTAGCGGACCAGAATGGTATGATGGGTAGCATGATGCAGGATCTGGCATTTGCTATTCCTGGTGTCGATGAGGCCATGAGCTTCGCTGAGATCATGAAGTACGTGGTCCTCTTTGCGCTTATGGGGCCTGACTTGACTTAATATTGTGTAGGCATGTCAAGTCCATGGAATACTCCGTCATCGTCTTCGACACCGCCCCAACGGGACATACTCTACGTTTCTTGTCGTTCCCCACTGTCCTTGAGAAGGCCCTAGGCAAGCTTAGCACGCTTAGCGGCCGCATAGGTCCCATGCTCAACCAGATGACTTCGCTCATGGGTGGTCAAGGCGATCAAACAGAGGATATGTTCGCGAAGCTCGAGTCCATGCGCGCAGTGATTACGGAGGTGAACACCCAGTTCAAGGACCCAGAGAAAACGACGTTCGTCTGTGTCTGCATCTCCGAATTCTTGTCGCTCTACGAGACCGAGCGTCTTGTCCAAGAGCTAACAAGCTACGAGATTGACACCCACAACATCGTTGTCAACCAGCTGCTGTTTCCCAAGAAAAGTGCGCCACTCACTTCCGCTCCTACCTCGCGCTGTGACTGACCAAAATATGTAGATTCGAACTGCGAACACTGCGGCGTCCGAAATGCAATGCAGCAGAAGTATCTCAACGAAGCGCACGAGCTTTACGACGAGTTCTTCCACATTGTGCAGCTACCACTCCTCACCGAGGAGGTGCGTGGCCCGCAGAAGCTGAAGGAATTCAGCAAAATGCTAGTCACGCCGTACAAGCCCGAGGAATAAATATCTAGCTAGACGTGCACTATTTGCTTTCAGGGTTGGAGACGATGTATCATATACGCATTAATCGACCGTTGCTTGGATTACATGCTGTCTTGCCGTCGGACAACTATGTGACCATCTTCCAGGTGCGTGACTGAGCGGCATCAGCCTGCCTTCAAGCCTGGGCGGCGAGACGAAGTTATTCTTGCTAGTTGAGGTAAGAGCTTCTTTTATATTATTTCTCTCGTTGCTAATGTATTGCCCCAACATTATTCTGGACAGTGGTCACTCTTCGTTCCTTTATTTGGTGGCGAGCAATAGACTACCCGTCATTGGGATTTGCGAACATAAATATGGTCTTGCTCTGACGTTACCCCAGCGGCGGGCCAGCCTAGTATGAGGCCGACTCACGACCACTCGCTGCAAGTAGTAAGGCCTCAATGAGTCGGCTTATAAGGCTCCTGTACGGCGCGTCGGCCTATAACACGATAATCAGGGCAGAGAACCCCCCCCCCCCCCCCCAACGATCATTACACCTTGACTTCCTCGTGGAAACTCCCTTTTCATTAAAGCTTCCCGGCAAGAGCATGGCAAGGGCGTGATCGAACCTTTTGAAACCTTTCTTCGCTTTCTGCCGCCATCGCCTTCGCTGACGACGCGACCTACTATGCACAGGCTTCAGGGGAAGCTACGGAATAGTGAGACCAGGGATGCCGCCTACGCCGCCATCGGTACCCTGAAGTAGGCTCTCGATACGTTCAATGGTCCCGCCAGCAATCTCCCCGTGTCGGGCTTGTAGGCTGGTGTCAGCGGTCTTTCGGCGGTGTTGGACGTGGTCCAGATGTATGCTCCGTACCGCCTCACGAGTGATGATTCTCATGCCGAGGTCAGAAATCGCATGCGAACGCCGAAGATATCAACAAGCTATCCAAGGAAGTCAACGAGCTGACGACAGTGAGGGAGTACACAGAACTCTATGACCAGAAGTTGTCGCCCCGAACGGACGCGGCTATCCAACAGTTGCTCTTGTAAGTCTGCTGTGGATGATGTTGCTCCAGATTGCTCATACTGTGTATATCGTGGGAGTTGATCAACGACCAGGCCGTGGAGATCAAGTCGAGGTGCAAAGTATCAAGATTGGTGACGAGCAGCGAGGATGCAGGAAAGGTTGCCGGATTCGTGCAAGATTTATCCAGGTCGATTGAGAAATTTACAGTATGAAACATTTGCCCTGGATCATTGGTACCGCTCACTCGAACGTTGCCTTGAACTACAGGCAGTAGGCATCCTCGAAATTCAGCTTGTGTTGAAGGCATGTAAGAGGTGTGCTTCAGCTACTTATATTGACGTTCGCTTGGGACCAACAGGATCAAGCGCGTGTCTCTGAAGGGAGAGGTCAGCGTGTAGAGAGAGAACTAGAAGCCATCAAGAGTAACACTCAAGCAAGGATCTCTTAGCAAGCATTTGGACCACAATCTAACCCCTGATCCTTGCTAGCGCTTGGAGTCCCGTCTGAAAGGTATGTCTAAGACTTTCTCCACCTGTGAGATCTGATGTCGTATTGGGTTATTACCGCTATGTCGCCCTCTCCCGCTCTCTTTCCGTTTTCTTCTAGTAGTCCCGGGGCCCACCCGAAAACGAATATGACTGGACCCCCGACCAACGTCTGGTCACATGTGGCAGGTATGCATTCATATGCATTGCATACACAGCTTCCATCTCGCGAATTATAGCAGCAGATAAGATCGCTCGGACCTCCAGATTCTGCGAGGCTTTGCGAAAGCAGAAATATCAAGGCGCTTATCAAGGGCTTTGTGGCGCGGGGCGTCTATGAAGGTTGGGCATGGACAAAAATCAGCATGTCGTAAACTAGAAACATGCAAAAACTCGTTTTCATTTGAGAGGTGAGCGCCCACGCAACACATTGCCTGAGAGTGCCCAAAAATACACACAGATGCACAGACGTGAACGTACGTGCACGTACATGCACGCGCATGCACGAGCGCGAACTAAAGCGCAACGTCGCCAAACTGGAACTGGGCGGCGGCGTAAATCTCGCACTTGCATCAGCGCTACCGTACGGGCCGAAGTGCATGTAGGTGCACTTTCTTGCGTGTCGGTGTCCCAAAGGGTATCTAGCTGAGTACATATCATGCGGGTTAGCTGTGCGATTGTCAACATTTTGCACCAGCGTGCACAAAGGTGCACTTTGTAATAAGCTTGCGCACTGCCGTCATAGCCTCCCAACGAGTTTGACATGGGCGATAGCGAGTTTGATGGGGATGATAGCGAGTTTGACACGGTCGGTAGTGCACGTACGTGCACTTTTGTGCGCAGCTGTGCATCACCATGTACATTAGCACACCAAAATGTGCTAATGCGCACAGCTGTGAACGCAGTACTATAGTAAGTGAATGCACCCTCACTTGTTGTCAATCACGCGCGGCGAGAACCAGGTTTCCATTGCGAGTTTCGATTTTTGTCCATCAAAGACTGTGATAGGTGTCTGTTAAAGCCAGCTCACAAGCTTCTGCTGTTACTGTGGTACGACCCTTGAGGGTACCGGCATTTAGGTTTGCATCGGAGAGCTAGTAGGTTGAAATTGAAATCCAGAAATAATGCGAGCAACGACAAATTCCCCTAAACAACATCGCAGCCAACGCGATGGCGGGTATGCATCGCCCAGTCGCATCTACTTTCTGTCTCGAGTCTCTCACCTTGGAAAGACAATCACACGCACTCTAGTCTTATTTGAATCCTTATGGATAGCCACTGACACCAAAGAATTGATGTAAAATCCCCGGTAAGCGACTACAATGAGCCACCGCAAGGTCTGACACGCTGGTACCAGAAATCCAGCATGGAGAATCTGCAAGCCGCACTTCCATCCGCCATCCGCCGAAGTCGAAGATATCAGATACCATGTCAACTCTTGCTTCTCCGATCTATATCTTATCGAGTTGCTACCCAAGAAGCTAAACTCTGCGGGGTCGCTTGGTCTGTGGGTATGCAAAAACTTGCAGCAGCTAAGACCTAACCTATGCGTTGGTGGCTGGGACGCGGCGGTATTCGGCACGTACTATAGCGCCCGGTTCGTATTCTCCCTTAGACTTTGGTGCCTCGGTGGACGTGTAGAGCCAATGCGTTCAGACGTAGACGATTGTGTTCCATGCTGAGGAATAGGTGCAGGTGCGTGGGGTAGAGACAGTCAAAATGGACATTTTGAAGTTCACGTAAGAATGAAGCTCATTTCTGTATCTTGCACATGCATATTGCCTTTATTGTGCCAGCCTAAAATTCCGCCTAGTCCGCTCCAACCATTCTTCCTTGAAGCTGCACCTGACCAGCTCGTTACAAGATGTTTAAACACTGGGGAGGTGGCTTTCAGACAGACTTGCAAGAGATCTTGTATTCATATGAACCATAGATTTTTGCGAACGAATCCCTCGTCACTCAACGACAACGATCGAGCCTCCTACTAACATCTTTCTCTATTCTTCGACTTCTCCGAGATCTGACGTGAACCCTTTATCGTGCCCTTTGTTATGATAACCTGTGAGACTGCGCAGAGAAATCGGATTCCGACAATATTACAATCAATGATAAAGTTCAACTGCCAGTCGTCGCGCTAGCTACCAGAATCTCCCTTTCGCCCTCTACTTTTCGCGTCTCCAGTCTCTCGCTTTTATCCCAAATAACGCATATTACAGTGCAGTCACAAGCAGGCATGGTAAGCCTTGGTATCGAAGACAGAGTAGCCCGAGTAAGCCACGATGATAGTTTTTCGCACTGAGTCGCCAGGTTTGACGCGCCGTAGCACCAGGACCCCTGTACTATGGAGACCAGGCATATCGAAACGATGCCCCAAGAGCTGCTCGATGCCATAGTCGACTGCTTGCGCGGGGATAAACAGTCGCTGGCGAGATGCACACTCGTTCTTCCGCAGTGGCTGCCTCGGGCTAGACTGTACCTCTTTGAGGACACTAACGCATCCGACACACGCGCGTTCTTCGGTTTTCTTCAAGTCGCTCCCCAATCCATCAGTACCAGCATCAGACGTCTCACACTGCGCTTCCGCTACAATGAAGAGGTCGACCTTCCTACCCTCGTTAGAGCGGTCAGCAGGTTACCAGCGCTCAATCAGCTGCGGCTAACGCGTTTCTTGCGGACGTCCATCCCCCATCCCGTTTCAGTCGCGGGGTTCGGCTCGACTTCTCTGGTCACCTTGGGGCTAGACAGGGCGACGATAGGCGCAGACGAGCTTTCAAACATATTTGCAATATTCCCAAATCTCCTCGAGCTGTATATTGGGGCGGAATGTTACATTATCGACACATGGGCTCTCGGACCCATGAAAATAAGGGAGGATACGCGACGAGCACTGAACAAAATAAAGTTGAAGAAGCTCGCCATCGGTTCTCTTTTGGTTGATCACGAACCGGTTGTGGGAATTGTGGGCCTCGGACCAATTTCCACAATTACGACGCTCGAGCTTAACTTCCTGCAGTGTCAGCGGTTCCCTACTGCGAAGAGGGTCCTTCGGGAGTGTGGACCTCGACTGGAAAAGCTTGCAATTGATCTCACAAATTTCAATTTCATCTTGAACACGCGTAAGGTCCCATTTCCGAAAGTTGTAATTGATCGCACTCACCTTCTACATGTTCCAAATAGCCGGTGAAGGGAGTCCGTTAAGGTCGCTTGGTCTGTTCGCATGCAGGAAGTTGCAGCAAATAAGGGTCGACCTAGATAGCAGCCATGCGATTACATGGGTACAGGACATTCTCTTCGACCTCCTTCGCCGCAAATCGCTCGTTCCGCTATGCGCCGATCTCGTCGTTGAGGTCAGGGAGATTCCAAATGTTGGCATGTGGGACGACATACTTAGCACGTATAGTGCTCAACGTACAATAATCTTCAGATTGTGGTGTCGCACAGAGCCTCGTTGGGAAGATAGAGGCGATGCGTTCAGACGTGGACGGTTGCTGAGCGTTGAGGAGCAGGAGCGGGTGCGCAGGCTCCTACCCGCGACAGATGGAGCGGGAATTTTGAGGTTCATCTAAGTAGTGACCCTGGTTCAGTTACGTATCGGCTTGTACACATACATATGTCACATAATGTAGCTCGAATCTCCGACGGGTCCGCTCCGAGAGCTCTCACAGCGCAGCAGCGAGCGTCTACGCCACACACTCTGCAAGTGGATCCTTCAGTAATGGCAGGAGTGGAGTCAGCGCACGGAATATGGGCCAAGCGGGCCAAGAAATTTGTGTTCATCTATCCTGGGACACGAGACACCAGCTGAGAGGCGTTCAGGGACTTGCAAGATGCATCTAGGAGTGCATTAATAGGATGCTTCCCCGCTATCCAATCGATGGCACAGCACTGGCTAGCGGAAGAAACTGTGCCCGATGTGTAAGATTCGATGACGATGACTGGGTAGCAGGATGCTTGGCAAGGGTGATCAAGTCGCGCTCCGACTGGGCGGGCAGTGCGTGCCATTCAGAGAAGTGGACTGAGTGTAATGCCTAGAGCTTCTCGAAGTAGTTGGGAGTGCAGGACGCAATACAAGGTCGGGACGTATGCCGCAAGGTAAGCAATCTGGCTAGGAGGTGCTGCAAGGAAGACGAGAGACGCCTAGTACGCAGGCCTCGCCATTAAAGACAGGTTGTTCCCTTGGCCGGATGCTATGAGTGAGAGTAAACGACACAAGCATCGTCCTTTGATAGATATTCGACGCAACCACGATGAAAGTCGCATATTCCTCGAGGACGCAAGGAGGCAGTCGCCTGCAGGTACCCACACCCTGATGCAAGCTGTCAAATAGCTTCTGCCGCATGCTAGACCACTTTCGTCAGCAGGAGAATGTCGACATGACGATAAACTTAGCTCATGGGGGATTTACGAGGGCCGCACGATTAAGGTTCATCCATATTTTGGGCTCGTTGTCGTGTCCGAGTGGTCTAGGACGGGCCCCGCCTCAACTTGGCTGGTAGCTACATTCATCAATTTTCTCCGGTCTGTGCGCACCCGTATCTTCGTTGGCATAGTTCGACACGGACCATGGTGAATGAAGAAGAGTCGGACGCTATGGTGGGAAAAGGAAGCGAAAATGAGTTTCATTTCGCTGGCGCGTGGATGTCTTTGTTCCCGTCACCACCACCTCCCGTCCCTCGCAGCACTAGCCGCACATTTCGTTTACCTTTATATCCGAAAACCTAGCCTTTTGAAGGCTATATTGCCACCACACCTCGCCGTCTCCGTCCAGATATCGATGTTGCGGTCATGACAGTCGCGCCGTCTGCCTCCTTGCACGTCGAAACACCGAAACTCGCAGACATCGGAGCGTCCTCCAGTTATCCACCCACGCCTGTGACACCCTATAGCCACGGCTCTGCGACATCCTCACGCTTGGATCTCCCTGCACCTCCGCTTCACGACGGCAGAAACCCCATAAATTCACTCTCGACCCGGGAGCAACCTCCAGACGCTTCCGCGAAGATCGACCACACAGACTCGCACTCCGACAGGATGCTCCCAGGAGACGGTTCGCGGACTGTTGTGGATCAGGCACTACATGAAGACCAACGGCAAAGGGAGAAGGGCGAGGGAAATGAACGGTTGGCAGGCCTGATAGGGATGCCGGGTATCGTTTGCGCGCCTCCAGAGATCCTGCCCCCAAGCCCACCGCTCACGATTGCGGACGCCCGTGATGAGCTTGAAGCGGGCGGTTCCACGTTCTCGGAGCCAGCTGGAACCTTTGCGCAAGCTCAGTCGTCGAGTGCGCCCCCTGCGACGATGCGCGAGGAAGACATCACCAACTGGCGCGCGTCCATGCACGAGGGTGGTGAAGGTGCCGAGCAAGGGCCACACGATGGCGAGGGGCACGGTCCAGAGGATGAGGACGTTGAAAGCGAGGCGAATGGCGAGTACGATCCGTACGATCTGGGTTACTCTCCTGAGTCCCCAGTGGGCCCGTCGCACGCAAGGATGCCTACGATGCCGACGGACTCGAGTTCCCAACAGAGAAGAGTTACCATGGATCACCCCCTACGATTGGACATCCATGCTCCGTCACCTCCTCCGTGGGAAGTCATCCAACCTCCAGAATCCATCGAGAACGTCCTCGCTGAGACAAGGATGTACCCTCCAAGCGTCGCGAACAACGGGCGGAGGCCTGTGTGAGTTCCGTCCGTCTCGCTCTTCTACATTCTGTTCAAATGTTCTCAATGCAGGCCATCTCGGCCGCTGGTACCTCATTCCGCATATTACTTTGGTCCACCTCCAATAGACTCCGCCTACGGTACTGACCCAGTGGGGCATATCGGAGTTCACCATCCTCGCGAGATTATCAGGATAGAACGGGACTTCGCGAGTGGAGAGCTCGCACAGTTTGCGGCAACATATCCACTGGAACTCGAAGGCCGGGTGAGTGCCACACGAATGTCTGGTTGCTACCGCCCAGTCTCACGCTAAATCTCCGGCAGATAACCCCAACGCAGTTTTTGGAAACCATAAATACAATCAACGAACATCTCATAGAAGCACACAGTCTTCGATATTCATTCATTGACAGCGCGCTCGCCATCTTTACTCTGCAGCTATCGAGGCTAGTTCTCAGCTCGCATTACGAGAAGGTGCGTACGCGCGCGGTTGATATCCTAGCCGCGCTAACTCCCTCATTGCATGCAGGAGATGCAAAAGCTTCAGCAAGCAATAGGCGAGCTGAATGCCAAAGTGTATAACCCTGTGGGCCTAAACATACTCTGGCCGAGGAAGATGGCGTTTATGTTCGTAAGTACTCGATGTTCTCCTTTGATTTCAGAATACTGCTGACTTTTTCTGCCGCATAGCTTGAGATTGAATACTACGTGAGTACCTGACAAAATGCTGTCGCGGATCTATTACTGACGTACTGGTAATAGTAATTTGTGATATATTCCTACACTCTACGTTCATACCTTACACTTCGATACCTTTGTGAACTTGTGTCGCATATGTTCATGCACTTCGTCGCGCGATTTCATCCTCTCATGTTGCCCCACGCCGTCACACTCATTACTTGCTCTACTCTCACATCGCATTACCCAAGCTCGACACAAACAGTTATTTTATTGGGTCCATTAGCTCCTTATTCATTTTCCGCATTGTTTATGAGATGTCCTCTACTGTAGTTCTATAGTATCTAGTGCATAAAATACACCGTGCGATGGCCTGGATTGCCTACTCGCACTCTTCCAGTCTCGTTTTCCGACAGCGGCGACTCATGTGGTGTACCTGAGGACCCCGGCATCTAGAGGTCGCTACACGGATCCGGATTGTTTCAGTAAGGTCGTGAATGCCTCCTGTGTCGTGGCGGGATGTTCATGCCTCGGAGCGCCGGCACAGTGCTCCGTGATCCATGGGGAGGGAAGTTTCACCTCGGATTCCGGCTTCAAGCTATCAACCAGGCTCGCTCCAGCTGCGGTGTGGACGACAGGAGGCGTCCTAAAGGGGAGCGTGACAAGGGCGACGGCCTGATATCCAGGCGGAGATCCAGCCCGCCGCGGAAGCATTCCCCGTCAGTCTGGCGAAGGTTCACAGCGTGCTGCGACAACACAGACACGCCTACGTCATAGTACGGCGGCGACCAATGCTCGTCTGCGCAGAGAATGCAGATATCTCGCGGCTCGAGCTCGTCCGACAGGCGGAAGACACAGGCAGATCTGATGAGGTGCCTGCAGGCTGCGGGTCCAGACGAGGGTCGACGGGGCAGATTGGGCAAGTACGGTCCGGCACACGCAGTCCTGGGAGAGAGCATGGCGTTGCATGTCCCGAAACGTAGCCAGGTGCGGTGATTAGAGGGCGCAGGGGACAGACTAGGGCACAGAGAACATGCATCTGACACGAGCTTCTGCTTCAAAACGGGGACATGTTCGCCTGAATGCCCGTTATGATGCGAATGTCGCGCCCAGATAGTACCAAGATATGGAGACGGGCGAGGGAAGGGGTCCCAGGCATGCCGTATGGGGAAGAGGTGGCGATGTAGTCGTGTATTTCGATACACCGTCGGACCAGGGTATCGCGCTGCGATATCCATCGCCATGCGTGTATCGTCCTGTAGAACAACTATGACGTTGTATGAAGCAGGCCTGGAACGCTTGGTGCTCTAGGGGATGGTTGTTCGCCTTTTGATGCATGCAGCTGTGGCGTATACGCTCCGACCGTCGCAGGAGTAAAGATAATTCGTTGATAGCTTGCTGATGCACTTGCACAATGATACTCCATTCCCAGAGTCTACATGCGGCGAGTGTCCCCGCGAGGCCCCTTCAGCTCACCTTGTTGGTTTTAGGACGCCTAGTCCAGACGTTGAGCGCCAACAATGTCCAAAGCGCTCGTGACGGTGGCAATGTTGGTTGGAGGCACAGGAAGAGAAAAGCTTAACGGAGCCCGAGGCGCACCACGACGTCATTCCGAACAACCTAGGATATTGGAGCCACGCGAGTCCAGAATCGGAAGCAATCCGTCGTCGAAGCAAACAAGTTGACCAAGATACAATGAAACTTCGAGGGCACGCACTAGTATGCTACCTCCGATCTGCTATGGGTGACTCCGAGAGCAGACAGAATAGAAGCTTGCCCACCATGACGTACATGAGCTTTTTGTGTCCCAGTAACCATTTCCGAGCCAAGGATGTCGATGAACACCGCCGCCGTTTCCGACGTATCAATCTTGGGGGTTAGGTCGGCTGGCGTACACCGCAAATGAGATGACGTCTCGCCGGAGCTCCGTCGAGCACTGCATTTCCCCCGTCTTCACATGACGAATGGGTCAGATCGCTGTGCTCGTGCGATGCAGCTCATTTGCGGACTTGAACGTGAGATAGAAGGTGTTCCGCAGAGATCGCCACGTTGAGAAGGGTATGAGGCATAGAGAAAGTGGGGGGGCACTCTATGGCTAGTGATAATCGACAAGTATTACACAATGAACCTGTGCAAGTAAAGCACAAGATGAGACATAGTCTATGTGATGATAGTAAGAGATGCGCGCTTACTAAGGCCAAGTCATCTTCCAGATCGTTTCGTCCAAGCGAATAACCAGTGATCTACATGGCGAGTGAAGCGTACAGCGCAAGGCAGCTAATCTTGCGACTATCTCACGAAGGGTAACGCACCGACGGCGGACCGACGGCCTGGACCGTCTCCGCACTACGTAAGTGTGGTGGTGGCCCCCACAGCATCCGCGTCGATGCTCCCCAGATTCGCGCAATACTTCGACATATACACTGTCGAAGGTCATGAGACCGCGATTTTGGATGATTTTGATCAATTCTCGCGGAACGAATAGTTCAGGGTCGACGCACCTGGGAAGCAAACGTAGCCCGCTTGAAGTCTGGGCCAGAACGCAAATGAGGTATCAGAGAGGACTCGAGTATCGGGCCACTAGTAAAACCTTAGGAGAGAGCGTAGATGAGGATTGGCAGCTCGTGAAACCACAAATTCCGCCTACATTCGACTGAGATTTGCGACCGCCGTTAGCTCTGCTAAGTGGCTGGGTCCTTCGCCATCATATTCCCACGGCCATCGCGCTCGGGGAAACCTCTTGGAAAGGCAATCGCTTCTGGGTGCCCCCGAAGCCCGCTGGCCGCCATTGCGTCCGTGACTCGTAAAAGACGAGCACGACGCCTTGCGGGCGCGCCTGGACGTCATGCACCTGGAGCACTTGACCACCGCCGTCAGCACGCACGGCCCGCCTCTATAATATTTTCCGCTGTCAGACGAAGGGCATAAAATGCGGGGGCGAAAAGGGGAGAAAAGTGTGCTGCTCGCTCACCGCTGCTCCAGACGACGCGATGAAGGTCTCGACGCTTTCTACCGGCGTGGTATTGCTGCCGCTCGTTCTTGCAGCACCCGCTACACAGCCGATTATCCTGAGGAATCTGGCGGTGCCACGATTCTTTGGTGCCGCGGCGAACACGTCGTGGTTGTATCACGATAAGAACTATACAGAAGTTATTTCGACACAGGTTAGTACGGCTTTTAGTTTGTACTCGAGAAAAGTGCTTACCCACATGCATCAGTTCTCCATCTTCACTCCAGAGAACGAGAGTAAGTGGGTGCCTCATCTCAGATAAGCAATCAGCTTACCGATATCATGAAGTGAAGTGGGAGAACATCGAACCCGAGCCAGATAGCTTCGATTTTGGCCCTGCAGATGAGATCGTCCAGTTCGCGGAAAGCGTGGGTGCGAAGATGCGCGGCCACAACTTCATGTGGTATGTTGACTTCATCTGCATCCGAGACATATCCAGGCTGAAGCTGTCGAGCGCAGGGGAAACCAGCTGCCGACATGGGTGAACTCGTCTTTGACGGCAACGGAGCTGGACAAGGCTCTACAGAACCACATTACGACCGTCATGGACCACTACCGAGGCAAGATATATGCCTGGGACGTTATCGTAAGCAGCCGGCGTGCGACCGCCGCTTGCGTCATTGCTCACCATAGCCCCGGATACACAGAACGAGATGATCTCGGACAATACGCCCAACGAGACATTCAAGGACAACATATGGACCCAGAAGTTTGGCGAGGAGGCGATGCCCAAGGCCCTGACATATGCCCGAGCGGTCGACCAGCAGCCGAAGCTCTAGTGAGTAAGCACAGCGCGCCGCACCGTGGCCACGCGCAACTTACCGCGCCGGCAGCATCAACGACTACGGCATCGAGGAGCTCGGCTCCAAGTCGGACACGCTCTACAGCGTCGTGCAGGGCTTCCTCCGCGACGGCGTGCCCGTCGACGCGATCGGCTTCCAGTGCCACTTCACGCTCGGTCAGGTCCCGGGCACGCTCCAGCAGAACCTGCAGCGGTTCGCAGACCTCGGCCTCGACGTCGCGGTCACGGAGCTCGACATCAACCTCGACGGACCGGGCAACGCGACCGCGTTCGCGCAGCAGGCGAAGGACTACTGGACCGTCGTCAACGCGTGCATGCAGACGCAGCGCTGTGTCAGTGTCGTAAGTGTCGTTTTCATGTCCCGGGAACGTGGAGCACGGCTGAGCCGATCTACTGCAGTCGGTCTGGGGCGTCTCGGACGATCATTCATGGATCCCCAATGGCGAGCCCTTGCCATGGGATGCCGAAAAGCAGCCCAAACCAGCGTTTTATGCCATCGCGGATGCTTTCGAGGGAATGCCTGAGCGCTAAGCAAGTCAAATAGAAAGCGTAACGGCCAACGGTGTCGTCACAGTCGTCAAATACACACTTTGAAGGAGCGAGCTTGCGCTATGCGATGTCTTGACTGACTGCTTGCCGTACTACCGGAGCACGTATCTGCTAAGTCCGCTGAGGGTAAGCACGCACCTGCAAGCACGGCCGTACGGAGCGGACGGCACCGCAGCCGTGTGAACAACCGCCTTGCGAAAAGTGTCGTTATTGGCAGGCAGCGCAAATGAACTGGGATTTCCCGAAGTTTAGGAGCAGATCGTAGGAAGGTCAAAAGTGGGATATGACCCGGCTAAACGGTAACGGGAGGCTTGGGACTCAGCGACGTCCTCTCTGCCGGCATCGAGCCAGAGACTCGCTGCGGCATATGATGAACGAGTTCCAAATGAGTATCGAGAGAAGCGCGTTGAGCGTCACTCGCAAGCTCAGGGAAACCCGCAAGCGATCCGAGTGTTGCTTCTTTCCCCACGGAGCGGGAGAGGGAGGACAGAACGGGTGCCCAGAGCGAGAGTGCTGCAAACACGTGCAAGGGGGAAATCAGTGTATAGAGAGGGTATCAAAAATTGCGCCGTGTGCAGAGCGCGGTACACGAGCGAGCCATACGAAAATCGACAAGGCTAGAACTAAGAAGGGTCCGAATGCATAGCAAATCGATAGAAAGGTGGTCGGGAATCGTGGAATGATGAGCGCGTGGTGCCGGACGCCGGCTTTTTTGCGCGCTGTCCGGAAGTCAGCTTGGCTGTGTCCGGTGTATTGTAGGCCCTCAAGCGATGAAGATAATTGCAGGGACGAAGGGCTGATCAGACGAGAAGGCGACCGGTTGTGTCAAGTGACCTGTCCTGTTGATAAAATACAGTGTCGCGTCCACAGAGACGGGACGCGCAGCGTGCCAAGGTGAGATTTGTGATCGCATACGTGGCGAAAAAATCAACTTGTGTGCCCAACGGCGCACGAAACTGCGGTGGGGAGTGCGTGAGCATCAGATTGGTCGGTTTGGGAGCTGGAATTGGCCTCCGAGGAGACCTTGGCCGTTTCTGCTGTGCTAGAGGGTCGGCTAGGGTCAGCAGGTCAGGATCGGACAGCGCAGGGAGGTGCCAATTCATGGTCCAATCCGCGGACCCAATGGCGCGCGAAACCGCGGTGGTAGGCGGTGGTTTGAAAGCTGGAATTAGCCTCCGAGGAGACCTTGGCCGTTTCTGCTGTGCTAGAGGGTGCTAATTCGTGGTCCAATCCGCGGACCCAATGGCGCGCGATACTGCGGCGGTTTGGAAGCTGGAATTAGCCTCCGAGGAGACCTTGGCCGTTTCTGTTGTGCTAGAGGGTAGCACAGAGAGGATTCAGACAGACAAAAACAGGCACGGTGCCGATCCTTGGTCCCAGACTCCGCTGCTGTGATCGCTCTCTCGCATTCGATCTCAGATTGGATTCATTTCCCATCCCGGCGGCGAGAAAGGCAGGTACGGCGTCTGCTTCCGGCGCGTGCAGAGGGATTCTCGTGACGTCGGGGTGCCACGGCTTTGCCCAAGGCCGCGGGCGTTTGCTGTGTTTCGGACACTGTCGGCGTGTGTGAGGGCAGCGAAGCGTCCATGCAATGAGAGCTCTTCGAGCGCACGCCTCACGGCCTACGAGTGCCCGAACCGTGTACCAAACAGTCGCCATGTGTGGAGCAGGCGAGAGTTTGAAGCTAGCGAGACGGAAGCAACACCGCAACAGGCACGGCCCGGTCTCGCTGATAACAGCAGTGGATGCAGATTTCAGTCGAGCATACGGAGCATAGTATTCGCCTAGTGAGGTCACCCCTAGTATCGTGATCACCTGGTTGCAAGGAGAGGTTGCCACGGCACTCAATTTGCGAAGGCGTAAAAGAGAGATCGTCGGACAAATACCGCGGGCACCAAGTATTCCTTCTTGTTGACTTGTCGGAGCTGTGGGTGGGAGACGGCTCTGCAGGGTATTCACACGAAGCACGAGCCTGGAAGCACGCTGTGCATAGAATATAGGCATCTTGTCTGCGAATACTCGCTGTGAAACGTCTGATATTCTTAAGAGGACTGTGAACAGGGGCGAGAGCAGACTGGACGCTGTGTTGATAGGCTGCTATGAGAAGGTAGCCAGAGAGAAGAGCGGGGTCCGTGTGAGACTAAGATCAGTTCGTCTATCTCCACCGCTTTTGTCCGGAATTTTGGGGAAACCTCCACGTTCGTTGAAGCTACACTTTGCATGCCCGCGAACGGAGAAGGCTGAAAAACTTTCTTCCGCTCGAGAATCGGAGGTATACGTATGCCACGGCAGTCGGCAAGGCGCCGCCTCGGTCGTCGGTTCGGGCGGGTCGAGTCAGTCGGCCTTCGGATGGGTGACATTGTCACACTGGGGAGTGTTGGGCACCGGGCTTTCCATATTTGTCTAGCGCCGCTGCCCGAAATGGCTGTCTGTGACCTTGTTGGAACTCCGCTCAGCGGCGCTCTGTCGTGCTCTGACGCTTACCCTCTAGTCTCTCTGCACATGCCACTTTATATCTTTGTCAGCAACTTGTCCGCATTCTCCCCCTGCCTATTCTCCATCTTCATCTCCTTCACGTCGTCGTCGAAATCGACGGTGCGCTCACGGTTCCCGACGTCCTCGACGTCGCAGGCTTGGATCTCGTAGCCCGTATATCCCGCTTTCAGCAGATTCGTTGCTCGCAGCTGTGATCTACCCATCCCTCTGAGGCTCGCTTTGCGTCACTCGCTTCGTATCAACCACACTCAGTCGGCACTCTATTCACCTTCAGAAATGGATGCTTTTGGCAGCCTTGACAGTTTCTGGGACTTGTCCCAACATGCATCGACGTTCTCAACCTTGCCGGAAGACGATTTCCTCGCTCTCCTCCAGAAACAGTTTCCCACCACCGGCCCCTTCGACCTCACCGCCCCCGATGGTATAGACCCTATCAACATCAATCCTTTGCCCATCAATCCCACTCCGCCATCGACCGACAGTAGTCCGAGCCCCCCGAGCACAAACCAGGAACCCGCAATGTCACGGCGGCAGTCAGGGGTCTTTGGAACGACGAGTGCTTCGTCCCAGCCGGAATCACACGAAGATCCCCAATTGAAGCGCAAGGCCAGCGATGATAGCATGTCTGAGGAGCCAACGCACAAAACAGCCCACACAGGTATGTCCGATGCACTCCGCTCCGTTCCCCGTTTGTCAACTGGCGTGTCTTCAGACTTGAACAAGAAGGGCACAACATCCTCTGCCGCTGGCCTAAATCGACGCAAGTCGACAGGGAACCCCCATCAGGTATGAATACTTCTCCTTTCTCGATATAATCTTCATCCACCAATCGTCTAATGCTAGGATGAGTCTCGGATATTGAAGCGCAAGGAGCAGAACCGGGCCGCACAGCGTGCCTTCCGTGAGCGCAAGGAGAAGCATGTGAAGGACGTGAGTAGCATCATAGCTCTCTCCTGATGTGATCTCATCCGCTTGTAGTTGGAGGACAAGGTCGCCGCCCTGGAGGCAAAGAACCAGGTCGCAGAATCGGAAAATGGTAACCTACGCGACCTGCTGTCGAGGCTCCAGTCGGAGAACATGGCTCTCAAACAGGCTGCATTCACATTCTCGGTGCCCAAGCCTAATGCTGCGTCACCCTCTGCCTTCCAGCAGTCGGCCCAGTCGTTCTTCACACCCGGTGCGAGCACAAGCACGCAGCCACAATCGCAGCCACAGCCACAACAGCCGCCGTCATCGCAGTTCGACGTCAACTTCGGCACGCTCATCCCTTTCGATCCAGCGTCGCTGAACATGCTCGACGAACCAACCCAGTCCGATTCGATGAACCTGGACTACAGCTTCGGCCAGCCCGGCGCCAGTCCATACAAGACCATCGCCAGCAATCCGATGTACATGACGTTCGCCGAGCCATCTCCGTACGACCTTGCGTCGTCGCCCATGTCCGGCTTTGTGTCATCACCGGCGTCGACGACTGGAACCGACTCACATCCAACAGGGATGACGTCCTTCGATTGGAATTCGCCTTCGGCCAACAGTCCGCCAACGGCCGGCGTCGAGTTCGATCAGCTCTTCGGCGGTTTCAACGCCGCCCAGTCCCCCGTCGACTTCTCCGCTCTGCTCCGCAGTTCGCCAAGCTCTGTAAGTCCGGTGACACACACGGGCTTGCGGTCAACATCAGTGTCGTCGTCGAACTCGCCGGCGTCATCACATTCGCTGACGGCCTCGCCTGTGTCGCACACTTCGTCGAACACGAGCTACAACGGGTCGTCGGACGAATGCCCGAAGACGAAGCAGGAGTGCGCGGCCAAGATTGCTGCGCAAGGCGCGTCGCCATTCGTGCAGACGCCCCTCTCGGCACAGCAACCGCAGAACAACTCCTTCTTCGCTGCATCCAACATCGATGCCGTCAAGTCACTCGCTGCGAGCACTGGTGGTGGCGACTCATGCCCGAAGATCACAAGAGAGACGCTCCTCGAACAGATCAAGTCGGGTGCAGAGGACTCGGTCGGGCCACACGGCGGGTTCGTTCGCAAGTCAAGCGATGGCAACAACTCGATGATCATGTGCAAGGGTTCGAGTTTCCCGAAGACGGAGAAGAACGATCGCAACATCGAGGTACTCACGGCATGGCGGAGCATCATGTCGAATCCCCAGTTCAAGGTATGTTGCGCGTTTTGTTCATCGGTTGTGGTGCAGTTCTGATGTTGGCGTTTGCGCAGAACGTGGACATTAACGAGCTCTGCTCCGAGTTCACGAAAAAGGCACGGTGCGACGGCACAAAGGTCGTGCTCGAGCCCGAGGGTGTGAACGACATCCTCGAGAACTTGTCCGTCAAACGCACGTGACGCTGCACTGCACCCGCCTTGGCGGTGGCCCCAGCCCAGAGGGCACGCCGCGGACGCCAACGCACCAGAGGGCGCGGGTCGTGGCGGTGGTGCATCAGCCCCTGGGTCACCTCGGGGCGGACGCCTGCACGCGCATCGTCGCATGCGTGTAGAAATGAAGCATTTGACTCGTCGCAAGAGGACACTCATTCTCCCGGGGCTCGCATGCACAGTATAATTCTCATATGGATGGCCTCTCTCTACCTCCCACCCCACTGCCCATCTGGTTAATGATCCACATCAGAGTAATAACTAACCCCCCTTCGTAGGCTTTCTCGCATGTCCATGATGGTCTCTTTTTATCTCCTCACCCTTGTATTTTTGCGCGCAGAGCTGTATCTACAGGAGCCATTTCCTCTTTGTACCGTATATCTTCGGTGAATAGCATTCGCACTGGCCTTACTGAATAGGCATGTCCACTCCTCTCGGATTATCACTTGCTCCTCCATATTGTAAGGTTATTAGAAGGCCGAGCAGGATGAACCGGAACTACTCGCAACCCGGGTCTTCCCGGGTCTGCTGTCCCACTCGCCTGACCACCGCCGACAGTCCCGCCAAGGTTAAGGAGGTCTTCATTTCCTGTGGCTGCTTGGCGTGGCGGCATACCGGGCCCCGCTCACTTCGGCGGAAGGCAATTCAAGAGCCAGCGGGGCTGAGGAATGCTGTCAGGTACATATGACCGTCGTCGTGGCTCATTTTGACCGTCGTCTTCAAAATCAACAGGTACGCCTGCGCCGACATTGTCAGGCCCCAGGCACCGGTGCCCTTTTTCCAGCTATGAGGTGTGTTGGCGTGCGTCGTGGACGTCTCGCGGTGCCAGCACACACTCTGATCACTCGAACCCGGGGCTGTGTCTCTTCTGGCTTGGGAAGCGATTGTCGGTCGACGCTTATGTATGAAAACGGCAATCCGCGGGTATCTAGGCTGTCGATGGCTCGTGTGGACGGCGAGCCAGTCCGACTCCTCCCGACTCCCGCCCACCTCGCGCTTTCAGGCGTGCTCGCGGCTTGGGATGGGCATGGCGGGAGAGGCGGGACCTTCTCCCGACCCATTAAAACTCAGCCGATCACAGGGGCCACACGGCTCTGCGGGACAACTCGTCACCCGAATGAGACAAACGAGGTGAAGCCAAGCCAACCAAAAATTGAGCGCGCCTGGAATTCACGCGGATTCCACTACCATTGAACAGCGCTCTGGCCGACCATTATGTGGCGGTTGCAGAGCCCTGTTCAGGTCCACAAGCTTCTTTCTCTCGCCTCCACCCGCCTGGTGTGTCGGGGCGCGGCGCAAGTGCCTATGCGCCCATATCTCGTCGGCCCTGGCGATGGTCGCTGAAGCTCGTTTGAGAAAGAGGCGCCGGCAGTGCCTCTGGGGCCAACTCCCAGAAAGAAGGGGCTTGCTGCAGGCACCCGTTCGTGTTTCACGACCCATGTCGGCAACGTATGGCGAGGCTGGGCAGCGTGTCGTCTTCCTATAACGTCCTCGACCTCACCGCCTCAGGCGAGCCACCTTTCGACTTCTTCCTCCACGACCGGCGGGTCGCTGCTTTCTTTCTCGCTCTTCTCCCTCCTTACGATCGCGCGTCCTCCGCCGGTCCTGGTTGTTGGCTTGTTTTCAAGTCTTTTTTTTTTTGACAGGTTCTGGCCGAGTGTCTTAACGCGCACTTACAGTTGACGAAGGTCTTTGGTGAGGTACTTGGCTTCTGACGGCCCGGTGACTCATGCTTACGTCCCTCAGTATAGCTTAGGACCCAATTAACTGCCTTTATATATCTCTGCACGATGGTTGGAAAGTCCTTCGCGGCGTTACTGCCATTCGCAATCATGCTATCGCTCGTCGAGGATGCCTTCGCTCTGCGTCCCCCGTTCACAAAGCGAGATACGAGCTCGACGCCCGCCCCCTCTACGCTTCCTATGCCTCTGCAGTTTGACGGACGTGGGGGTTATCAGGTCGCAGTGTCCCTGGTAAGTATAGCTATGTAAGCTCTGTAATATCACTCATTGTTCATAGTCGACCAGCAATCCTCAAAAATTCAACTTCACAATATCAACTGGAACTGGTCTGACGCTTGCTGCAGGCCAAAACTGTACGAATTGCTCCAACACGCCCCTATACAACCAAGGAGCCTCTTCAAGTGCCATGTCGCTCAGTGCGAATGACAGCACAGATTTCTTCGGTGGAGCGGTCAATGGTGTGCTTATCAAGGAAAATTGCGGGGCATTACTCGGGAATGGTACCTTCTGGCAATATCCTAACCAGACCGGTGACTAAACATATTTTCGCCCCTACAAACCTGAACGCTAACCACTATATCAGTCGTCGTCGCCGACCAGCAGTCGCTCAGCTTGCTATCAAACGGAATATCTGGTGTCATGGGACTCGGAACGAACGGCGGCGCCACCGGCACTTCGTCTGGAATCAGCTTCATTGACTCGATCTATGGCCAGTTCCTTAATCGCACTCCGTCTCAGGACAACTTCACGTTCGGCATGATGCTCAACTCGCCTCCGACTCAGGGCAATTCTTCGGCGGGCTCTGATGGCGGCGTTCTCCATTGGATGTCGCCTGATGAGTCCTTCTTTGATGCTAGTAAAGTCACGTTTAAGACCGTGACGGCCCCGGACGGCGCTAGTAATGCGAGCGGGACTACCGTCGGCGGTGGCCAGGACTGGACGGTCGAACTCGACGGGTGGGTTACCACTACAGGAAACAACCGCATAATCAACCAAGATTCCGTGGTTGCTATCGTGGATCCTTTGTACGAAGGCATTTACCTTCCTCACGACCAGGCAGCGCTCGTTCGTAAGTGGCTTTAGGCATTGCTCCCGAGCACGTCGCTGATTAAAGGTTCCAGATGACGCCATCAATGGATCTTCCCTGTCGAGTGTTTCGACACTGCCAGGGATTTCTCAGGCATATACGATTCCCTGCGACGCCGATTTCACGTTTGGCTTGCTTGTCGGCTCGCAGACATTCGTTCTCAACTCCCAGCAACTTGTTCTGCAGCAAGAGAACGGTGGCTGTGTCAGCGCCGTTGAAAGCTTTATCGACCCTACCGTGCAAACGTACCTCCTTGGCTCACGCTTCATCGGCACGGCCTACCTGTAAGTAGCAGTCGCGTATCAGTATGCTCCTCACGCTCACATCTCTCTGCCAGGATCTTCAATATCCCTCGCAACAGTACTCCCACCTTGGGCTTCGCGCCACTCATCTCATCTGGGAGCAAGAGCACCAACGTCGGCGCCATCGTAGGGGGCACCGTCGCCGGCGTCGCGGCTGTCGTCATCCTCGGACTCGCCGCATTCTGGTACCTGCGGCGGCGCACGAACTGGCAGAGCGGGACGTTGGAGATTGAACCCACGGACAAGCACACGCGCCAGTCGGGCGTCGAGCCGTACACGATCGGCGCGCCGACACCCGCACAGCCCTCGTTCGGGTTGAGCACGTTCACCTCGGAGACGCTCCTTCTAGGCCAAGAGGTCCATATGCCACTCGCGCCGCCGTCGTACGAGGAGGCGTCGTCCAGCACCGGCTCTCCGGTCACGCAGTCCTCGAATCTGGGGCGTGAGAAGGGCCGGCGCGTCCCTGCGCCGTTCGTGGCCCCCAAGAAATCGACGACAACGAGCAGATTCTGAAGCGGCGACCGGGCGGAGGTGAATGGTGGTCGTATCTTTTGTCTCATGAGTTCACGAATTCGTGCGTTTCGTCGCTCCCTTGTATTTATGTTATTTCAATAACTGTCGTTAATCGGCTTGGTGTGGACTGGACTGGTCGTACCAGTTTGTACTACATTAATAGCGCGTCTACTTACAGCTGTGTTTAAGATCGTAGCCTGCTTTGTTTCTGAGGCACGTCATGGAGCATCTGATTTGATCTGTTCTGCACAGCCTACAGTCGCTTGAGCTCTTTGTTGGGCTCTTCGTCCGGCACTCCACGTCTCACTCTCGCAATTTACATCATTCGCGGAGGTAAGTAGGTGGTCGTATTTCATGAAGCATTGCAGCTCCCGTTTCACTCCAGTGCCAGTGCAGCCTCGAGGGCCCCACCGCCTGCGAGGTTCCGCCTTCATATCGTTGACGAGATCTCGCAAGACGCGCTTCGCGAGCCCGGCGCCAGCCCGGAGACGGTGTGGCTCGCCTTTTGCGTCGCGAGATGCTGACAGTAGAGAGCGGGTCAGTGTGTCGGCTGCGAAGCTCGGAGAGGAGGTGGCTTCGCTCGTTGGTGTGAAGGGCCGAGTCGTAACGCGCGGCACTGGCTGTCGCAGCACTGCATCGCGCTCTTCATCCGCTGGAGCTGCCGAGAACCCCGCTCAGCTCGCTAGGGTGCTGTCGAGGACGTCATAAGTTTCCATGGTATTAGAAGTTCAATACCTGCTCGATCTTCCATAATGTGGCGGTGAGTGTCGAGCGTTCCAGAAATAGCGCCGCGATCTGTCGTTCTACAGCACACAGGGCGATGAAGAGGAGGGTTTTGCGGAAGATACATGCCAGTGGTACGCAGGCTCTTCGTGGTTCGTACAGCGCAAATAGCACGTCACGCACAGGTTCCATCCAAGACATATTTTCTGTTTGCGATGTACTACGGGTGGCGTGCCACTTTGCCTAGCCGGGGTCTATAGCGGCGTTCCATGGTAAGGTGCCGCTTGTCGTCCTTATAGCTATGTCACGAGTTGGATTTTCCCCTCCGTACTGCAGGGATATCCTCTGATGGGTACGGCTCTGGCTGCTTCGCTACTAGCATTTCAACCAGGTACGAAGCTGCGCAGGATGCACCGGAATAAGCCGATATTCTAAACAGGGATTCAAGAGGAATAGCAGCGCCTTCATTGAATAGCAATTTAAATTTGGCTTAGGTGGTACCACTTTGAGATCCGATTGGAAGCGTTAGGCCCAGCGCTCTCTGGTAGGTCGGATAATATCGTATAAGTCAAAGTATCTTTAATGATGGCGGTAGCAGATGTAAGAGACGGGATGATCAGCCGATGTTGCGTAAGGCTGCGCATGCAATTTGGCGCATCAACTGGCATAGCAGCTGTGATGCTAGTGTCGGAATTTACTGTGCTGCGCATGGTTGTCCGAGCCAAACGGTAATAGCCAGTCGGTGCAGTAACTGACTCCGCCCCCCGCGGCGCCCTATCGCGCGACCGAGGTACCTGACACCCCAGTAACTGCGCCACAAAGCCTCTGCTACTAGTCTGTGTCTCCTGGCGACCCTCTCGCCTGTTGTATCAAAATGCGGCGCCGGCCCTTGTGCACATGGACACTGCACATTTTTCCATTTTTGCGCTTTTCCTTTTCTCGTACGTTTTAAATATGCAGTATAACGTACTCAGACAACATCTGATAGATCTGATATGCGACGAGTTTCCCCCTGCGTTAACACTATGTCCTGAGTCCACGACTGCGTCCCCACGTCCCCCTCCCGACGTCCTGCGCGGCGCGCGGGGCTCTCGCCGGTCTCCGAAGCTACCTCGCGCTACTTTCTGAGCTCTCTCGTGCTCTCGGATCCCTCCCACCACCTCTATTATTTTATTTTATCTCATTCCCATTATTTTAGGTTGGCTCTGAGCGCGCCACTGGCAGTGCATCAATGACGTAATGATATGCTAGACTTGTAGTCGTGTGTATAACAAGAGATATAAGTTCATACCAGGGTCAGTTGGGACACGAGTGTATAACCCATATATAGCTGTGCCATCTGGAAAACCAGATATATTCCTGCTCTTACCTTGCAGTCACAGTGGGATACGGAAAGTTCACTGACGCCACGAAGGCTTTGCCTTTTGAGTTGCCTGCTTTCTCACGGCCCTTTGACGCTCTTCACCAAACACGCTTCCAACTTACATCTGCCCTCCATCATCATCTCTGTGGCGCCCACACCCTGAGGTCTCCAGAACTTTGGCTCCACTCATTTCAAGGTAACACAGAGTTTTGGGTAGCATGCCATCCCTGAAAGGCCGTAAGACTATCGTTGTCGACAATGGTGCGTCAACCATCAAGTTGGGCGTGCTGGGGTCAAGTGAACGTACTCCGAGGTTAGGACTTTTTGCGCACTCAATGATATGCGCAGCTTAGAAATATTACTTTAGGATCATTCCAAACGCGATTGTAAGATCAAAGGGCGACAAAATCGCTTATTACGGACAAGAACTCGAGAACTGCGTTGATTTTTCTTCTCTGCATTATCGCTTGCCCTTTGAAAAGGTACGACCAAGTACGAGATGTTGGGGAAAAGCACAAATGAAGTAGTTTTACTGTGTCGCGAAGCATAGGGATATCTTGTCGATTGGGATGCGCAGAAAGCTATTTGGGACGGCATCTTCAGGAAGGACTTCCTTGGAGTAAGTCGACGTCCCTTTGCGACCTTTATACAAGCGTATTAAGCCTGACACATGAGTAGGTGGAGCCTTCGGAGTCGTCAATTCTGATAACAGAACCTTACTTCAATCTTCCAAAGTTGCAAGACGTCTATGACCAGTTCGTCTTCGAAGAATACGAATTCGAGTCCTATCATCGTTGCACACGTATGGTGTTTGAAATTTTCTCGCTGAGATTCTTTTCCTGATTTGAGGGTTTAGCTTCGGCCATGGTACCGTACAGCGACCTGTATCGACAAACCAACCAGCCTAACCCGGAGTGTATCCTGGTTGTGGATTCAGGCTTTAGCTATACCCACATAGTCCCGTTGATCAATGGATCTATTGTCTGGGAAGCAGTGAAAAGGTATCGCAGCTATATAATAAGCTATATGCGACTAACTAGTCAATCCAGGATAGACGTAGGCGGCAAGTTGCTGACGAACCAGCTCAAAGAGCTCGTCTCGTTCCGCCAGTGGAACATGATGGACGAGACATATGTCATGAACGACGTTAAAGAAGCATGCTGCTATATCTCTACTCAATTTGGAAAGGACTTGGAGGTTTGCCGGTAAGGCAACGCACTCCTGCTCTAAGCTCACTACTGACAATCAATGCGTTCGAAGAGTTGATACGAGGGACAACCCTATCGTCCGGGAATATATCTTACCGGACTTCTCCTCAAGCAGGAAGGGGCGCATCCGAAAACCGGGGGAGATATTAGAAGACTCGTACCAAATATTGTACATGAACAACGAGCGGTTCACCGTCCCCGAGATCTTGTTCCGTCCGGACGACATTGGTACACGCCGGGCTTGTGTTATCCTATGCGCTTGCTCATCACGTAAAGATAGGTTTGGAACAGATGGGGCTGGCGAAAACTATCGCGCATAGCATCTCCTTGCTACCAGAGGATCTACGGGGCATGTTTTGGGCGAACATTGGGCTTATTGGAGGATCCATAAAGTTCCCTGGCTTCCATGACAGACTGTAGGCCGGTTTACTCGTCAGAGTGTACTACAGGAACTGAAAAGACTTTAGCTTTCAAGAATTGCGAACGCTCGCTCCGGTCGAGTGCACTCTCAATATTTACCAGAGTACCGAGTATGTCCTGGCCTCCTTCGAGCTCTGACTCCTACGCTGACACTCCTCCAGCCCTATCCTCGATGCCTATCGCGGCGCTGTGGCCTTCACGAAACAGGCTGACTTCCAGCAGAAGCTTGTCACCAGAGAAGAGTATAATGAAATGGGAAGCAACGCCTCGCGGCGGAAGTTCCGGGGCTGGATGCCTGTTGATGCGGAAGAGGTGGCTGACAAGGGCAAGGGCCGGGCGCGTGACGATGATGACGACGAGCCTACCCCGGTGAAGAGGGGTTCGCGCGGAAGGGGAAGGGGAGAGAGGGCTAGAGGGGCGACGAGAGGGCGGGGACGGGGAAGAGGGAAAGGGTCGGGCCTGAGCAGTACGGCGACATAGCGCAGCTTTGAGAGGGTACAGTTGGCCCGCGTTCCATCCGTTCACTTCGCTTCTGGTCTAGTATGAACTTTCAAGTATACCGCACCAGTCTCTAACCAAGATCTTCACGAGCGTGTAGCTCAAGATTCTGAACGTGATGAGCGATCGAGGAACCGGACAGCTGTATTCAACGAGATGTAGATTCACATTTACGACGAGCAACGCAGGAGCTTTACATTCTTTAGATTGTACGGGCCCGTATTCAAGGAGGAACATCCCGAAATCGATTATGCTCAGGCCAATTTCTTGGAAGGACCGGTTGCGACCTTCTTCTGACCGAAGTAGTACCGGGTCCGCCCGACTCCTGCGAACCAAGCGACCCTGGCAACGTCGTCAGCCAAACGTCGCATCTGTGCCCACGATCACCGGCGCGACCATGGGAACGTTGAAAACGCACCGTGAGAACAGGAGGAAGATCACGAAGGTAATGTTCCCATGCGTGGTGCCATTCCAGCTGGCAAAGTCGTAGCGTAGTGATCCAGGGAGCCCAATCCAGGATGCGGCAATACTACAAGCACCGTGAGCCGGCACTGGGTATAATCTTTGACAATTTAGAGCTCACTGAGTAGCCTGCAACGAAAAAATGAGTTACCTATGCGAGCCCACGAGAGGACAAAACCCTTACATCTGCGACTGCCATTGCAAAGAGGCTAGCACCAATGATATGTTCCTGGGCTACTGGGTCGCCCGGAAGAGCATTGCGTACGGCGCGGAACACGAGAGAGGACAGCATTCCGAGGAGAAGATAGCCTGAACCATAGCGTTAGCGTCTGCACCTCGAATGCTGCGAAACACCCACAGTTGCCCAGCTGCAACACGGCCATGTGCGTCCTTGCATCTTGCAGCTGAGATGCGGGCTGAGATGTTCCATCCGGTATGAGCTCATGGTGGAACCAAGCTGCCCCGGGGAATGTCCAGATGAGCAGACAAGGCAAAGCGGTGAGGACTAGACGTATGAAATGAGCACGCCGGAGAGGCCACGGGAAACATTAGTCCCAGCTGTATGAGCTTACATGGTTCAACATACAAGAAGAGAACGCGATAAAAACCGGTTAAAGCTGGAAACTCCGACATACTGCACGAATGCTCGACGTTACAGTAGACATCAATATTGTTAGCGTGCAGTATGGGGAACACCGTTCCCGATATTGATATTATGTCTCTGTGCACAGGATCATGAATAGCAACTTGGCGCAGGGGTAGCGCGCGGGGCTCATAACCCCGAGGTCGCTGGATCGATACCAGCAGTTGCTAGTAGTAGAAGGTTCTGGGTGTCTTTTTTATTATGTGTTCATATAATTTCTGCGACTTCCAATAGCAGATTTTGAAACAATCCCTGGCTAAACTCTAAAAGACGAGGAGACCTCTCGGAAACCTCGGACACAGCAAGCGCTTGGATATCCACGGTCTCATGTCGGCAACCCTTACGCCGCGCAATGCTGCAGACTGCGACAGTCCAGGCTCCTCGATATTTGACTTGCCTACCACGGTAGACCATCACTCGCACCTGCAAAGCAACACTCACATTGCAAGTGAGGGACCAGGCGACGTATCCTCAAGTCTAAATGTTTCCCGGACCTGCGACGACCTCACCGGAAACGTGCCCTCATGTCTCGTGATTTCAGGTGGGACAGGGTGCAACGCGATATGTTCTGCCTTCGGCACGTCCAGGGCGAGCTATGTCTTGCCAGTCTCGGATGATGGCGGATCGTCAAGTGAGATTATACGCGTAATAGGCGGGCCGTCTATAGGTGCGTGGTCCTGAAGACGAGTCGCGTAGACAGTATTAAGACCCCGGTGCGACCTAGGTGACATTCGTTCGCGACTCATTCGTCTTATTCCGTCCTCCTCACCCGCGTCTCCACTGGCCTGTATACGGAACCTGCTGGCGTACCGGCTTCCTGCAAATTGCTCAGATAAGGAGGCGAGAGATGAGTGGAGGGACATCGTGGAAGGGAGGAGTAGACTCTGGGATGGGATCCCAGTTGACCGAAAGGAGATGATACGAGGTTCGCTCTTGTCCCGTTGTTGGTCTCGTGCCTATCTCTAATTAACGTCAGGTTTCCTTGTACATTTCGAGAGCGAAGTCTTGAAGCGCGCGCACAAGAACTTTTCCTTCATCAATGGCAGGTAAGCTGAGAACAGGGAACGTCCTTCTCTGGCACTAGCACTCAGCAAGCCAGTGCAGCATAGGCAATTACTTCCTCTCAGCTGCCCAAGAGTTCTTCCGCTCTCTACCTTCCGCTATATTCCTGTTCTCGAGCATTACCAATAGCCAGGTGTGCATGATTTCCTCGCAGGGTTATGCGCTTATCAACCTATGCTGACTTTGAGTCCCAGGCAACGATCCTACCGGCCATCGTGACGAACCATACTGTCACAATTGCAGCTGAGCTCGTGCGCAGACCTCCCCGTAGTTGTAGCACAATCTCATTTCCATCCTAGGAAGACGGCTCGCGCCTTGTTGGGCAGTGCGAGATATCTCATCCTGTCCGGCGAGAACCCGTCATCTCCGTCTCAAGCGAAGCCGACCAACATGGAACGCTGGAATACTATGATGACCCAGACGAAGATACGCTTTCTCCTGTCGACGACATACATAACGTGGGCAAGAGACGGAATGTCTTCTTTGAAGCCTCGTCTAAAGAGAAAGATGGAGCGTATGAGAAGCTCAGAGCCGGGATAAGTCGTATGACTATTCTGCGTGATGTTGATGGGGTGTCTCATTGCATTGTCTACCAGGGCTATTTTACATCAACACGTACGGGACTGAGATACATCCGTCACCCAACCCGGAGTTCATACAACATCTTGGTCAAAAGGAGGTCCTAGTTTACTCCTGTGGATCCTTATGGACTAGGTCGGTTTGAAGTTCATCCGACTGCGCACCTTTGCCGACCAATTTTTTAGCATCGTGCCTTGCCTTGCTTTGCGAGGCGTCGCCGATACCATTGCTCGGTCTAAATCTTTAAGGGCCAAGATCTTACTGTGTAAGACGAAACTACGTAGTCTTTCATATCATACACTGACACAATCCCTAGTGAATAGCCAAAACGATAGAGAAACCGACGGCTATTCTGCAGTGGACTACGTAAAGTACGTATCAACGCGCAGCCATGGACCGGGGCACCTAACTGACCTGTCGCATGTACAGCACCATCGTGAGAACACTGAATGCCACGCATACTAGACCATATCCGGGCCTTAGCAACCGTTCAAGATCAGGCGTCAGCGAAGTAGTCACGACCTACCCCGCCTCTGCATTTGTTACGCATCTAGTATATCTGAAGGGGTGCCAAGTTTCCGTGGATGTACAGCGACTGGCTGTGAGTAGTATCATCGTTGCAGGTGTGTACCATGCTCATGAGGATGTTCCGTAGGGGCTCGGGGTCAGATGCGTCGAGGTTGAGGGCGAAGCCGATCAGGATGTTTCTGCTGGTGCCCCGCCCAAATTCGATGCGCACAGCGTTCGAGAGGCAATCACGAGTATTCTGTCCCAGGAGAGCAACGAGGGTTTCTAACAGCCTCTGGTCATCAATGTGATATACGGAATCGAAAGTATCTCGTTGGGATTTCATGTATGGGGCTACCTCAGGCTATTGTGCGGAAACGTGCTAACACTTCGCCGTATCGAGGTGAAGTAGATAATAATCAACCTACCTAGGGCATAACTACTCATGCTATAGGCCGTGAACCGTCTGTCTCGTCTTTCCCACAGTTGGGTGAAAGGTTCATCGAATGTATGGCGTGGACGCCCAATGCTACGAAAGCTGCTGAACCATACAACTGTTGACAATCTGAGCTGCGGTAAACGACACAGGCGTATAATAATACAGGTGTTGACAACTCTGGCGTGTTCTTTAGATGAACTTCAACGTGCCGGCCCTGCCCGTCTTTGGCAGAAGCTTGCGCACCTGTTCCTGCTCCTCAGTGTGGAGTAATCGTCCGCGGAAGAACGCATTGCTCGAGTCCGTCCATCGACTCTTTATACGGCACCAAAATCTGAAGGAAGATACCGCCGTGGTGCTATACGTGCTAAGCACGTCATCCCACGCAGAGACAGTCGGGATATCGCCTGATCTATCAAAAGCGAGATCAACGCGCAGCCCGAGGTCTGGTTGGTGGCGTAGGATGTCCGAGAGGATGCTTTGGATCCATGTACTACTGGAATTGGAGGCTTCGTTCAGGTCAAGTCTCAGACGCTGCAGCTTCTTGCACGCCGATAGACCAAGTGAGCTCAGTGGACAGCTAGAATCGGCTATTTGGGACACATGCGGAGGCCAAGTAGAGATGATGAGTGGTAATAAAATGGGATTGTGAAGGGGTTTGCTTTACCTGCGCTGTGATAAAACGATGATAGGTCTATGGCAAGCTCCTTCAGATGGGCCCCGCACTCTCGAAGGATCTCTTTCGCGGTAGGGAGCCACCAGCATTCCAGAAAGTTTAACTCGACTTCGGTGATAATGGGAAATTGTGCCGCTGAGGTGAAGCGGACAACATCTAAAACGGCCGCATGTCCGACTTTCCCGCCGATAGCAAGTTTCGTCAACTTCTCGGTTCCGGACAACGCCTGCGGTGTATCCTTGCTCAAATTCTTGACGGAGGCGCTTGAAATATCGCAGCGTCCTTCGACGTATAGCTCCGCGAGATTAGGGAAGAGTGTAAGAAGGGTCGCGAGTTCAGGGGCGCTAACCGAGCCTTCCTCCAACACCAGGACCTCCGGGGCAGTCACGCGGAGCTCAAGGATCGAGAAGGACTGCGGGAAGACTACTCTCGAGATATCTCTCAACCAGAGCTCGCTCAGCGACGGCATCTGGCTCACCCCCCTAGCAATCGCGGGCAGGTCAATCCCAAGATCGTGCGGATGTTTGAATTCCAATGTGACCCGGTAGATGGCGCTGGTGATATGCGGCGACGCAATCTGAAGGAAGCAGAAGAAGTCGCGAATACTGTGCTTGTATCCTATGTGAACCAAACGGAAGAGATGCTTTCTGGCGCGACGCAGCCACTGTGGAAGGACGAGGGTGCAGTTTGCCAGCGACTGCTTATCTTCGCGCAGGCAGTGGACGATCGCGTCGAGCAGCTCCTGAGGCAATCTCTGGATAAAGCAGGGTTTGAGATCGCCCTGGATATCATCGACGTCTGCAGATGGGTGCGCTGGGTGCAAGTTCTCGTCGATGGGCTCCTGAGACTTTGAGCATCAATCTTTGGTGGTCGCAAAACCGCAGTACTCAGTGCTCACCCAGACCATCGCATCCGAAGTATCGCAGTTCTCCATGCTTAAGTGCAGCGGCGTGGTAATGTCTCTGGACTAAGGACAAAAGACTAGATGTCCAGCAAGCGGAACGTTATGATCAAGGCGTGGTAATTAGCACCACGCTGAGGAATTCCAGACTCCCCCTATATGTGACATCGACGCTCGCACGATCTTCAGAATACATACCCAGATAATCGCGAATCTTGTACCAAGGGCGGCTACCGTTCCTGCTGTCGAATATATCATCGCTCAAAATGTATCGGGCCCCAGCTTGTTCGTTTGCGCACTCGTTTAGAGCTGGAACAGCAGTCAGAACACCCGTGCACCTCCGCAAAAACGCTCGCATCCTGCAATTTACTCAACGAGAAACCTAACCACAACGAATGCGAATAGCGACAAGTAGCGTAACGGCCGGTTACAGCGTTTACAATATACCAAAGCGTCCCGAGAATCCATATTGATCACGATGAGTAGCGAGAGAGATAGTCGTTTGAGCCTGCGCTTCGCGTCGGCTTATGTTGCGGAGCGGATGGTGTCGGTGGTACAGCCCAGCCATCTGAGCGGCCACGGGTGTGAGTTGTTGAAGGATATTGTGGGGAACTATAGGATGTCAGTATTCAAGTTGTCCAGGCACATGTGCGGGGGTACGCCTTACATGTATGCTCCGTTTCCTGGAGCTTGCGTCATGACAGGCACAGCGTAGCTCCCCATCGAGCTGTCTAAACGCTGCCCTGGCTTGCCGCGAAGACCGGGTTCAAATGAAGAGCCTCGTGGACGTCGACGAGTACAGCGGTAGACACCTATGAGGTCCATGTGAGCCACGCATACCCAACAACCGATGATCGCCCAGGCCAACGTACGGGAGCAAATGAACCAGATAATGAGCAAAATCAGTAGGCCGCCCACAACAGTGACCGGAATGGCGATCTGCAAGTTGTCCCTGTACCAGGCCTTCGCTGTATCGAGTGCGCTTCCAGCCTTACAGGTGCCTTGCGTACACGTCCCTCCGTACCCACAAGGCGATCCGTCGATAAGCTGCGATTGTAGGACGACGCATTGGTTGGATGTGCTCGGATCCTGACATGTAACCTGACAGCTCTTATCATCTTGACTGGGACAAGCCTTCTGCAGGTTCATCGATGCGCCGATAGTCTGGCATTGTGCTGCAAACCAACTGTCAATTCGCTCAACTAGAGTAACAGAAACGCTGCTTACTATCCAGGGACGTACATACGCCGCTGGCGCACGCAAGCCCGCCGGAGCCGCAGCTCTGCCCGTTCGGCGAGAAGTTGTCTGCGGGGCACGTCGACGAATTTCCAGTACACATCTCGGGCTGGTCACAATTCGGGTCCTTTGCGGGCCGACAGACCTGCGTCGACGGCGCGAACGTGCACGTGTCGGTGCAACACGCACTGCTCGCCGGGTCGCACTGGGCGTTGGCTGTGAATTTGCACGTCGACGAGTCGCAGCAGGTCGAGTTCACGCCTAGGCCCGGATCGCACTGTTCGCCCTGCTCGACAATCCCGTTACCGCACATGCCAAGTGAGATGGTTCGTGTGGCATCAGAGGTGTCTATAAGACAGGATGTATTCGTCATGCCGCCACTCGACCCTTGCATGAGAGAACCTGCGAGCGCGTGTTGGTTGTGGGCGGGAAATGGAAGGAGCGCCACGTACAAATGTTGCCAAGGCTACACGGAGAGAACTTCATCTCGCCTGTATCAGCTACTGGGTTCATGATGAACTGCGAGTTAGCATTGCAGCTGTCCGCCGAGAGCGGGCAGCAGACTGGAGATCCGCTAGTCCCACAGCCGTCTGTACACTAAACACCTGGTTAGCTGTGGCCTCATCCCCCACATGTGGAAACTTACATCATGCTATAAACGCAAATGGTCAGCGCATATTTAGAGCTGAAAAGCCTAGGGAACTCACGATGGCTCCGAAATTATGCCCAATCTCGTGCGCAAGAACTTGCCATTCAATTTTGCCAGCAGTTGTGACAGCAGTGCCCGAGACAACCGACCCTGGGTCGCCCGATGCACTTTGTTGGCATCTATCAACAAAACACGTAAGACAGCGAACAAACCTCTAACAAAAGCATAGTGCTCACAGGGTTCCAAGCCAGGCAATTCCAACTTCGGTGCCGGTGGGACATCCGCTCATGAGATGCCATAGACCTGCACTATCGTTGCCTTTCTGGCCTCGCCAGGCTGAGAATAGGGAAAGCCTGTCGTTAAGAGTTGCATTGCCTGAGCAGGGTATGTTCCAAGGATTAGATGGGTCCGTTGTGGCAGGACAGCTACAAGTCGTAATATCAGTACGGATCTTGAACTGCTTCACGACCGACGTACGTTGGGTCCTGAACTTGGAGCTCAACGAGGCCAAGCGACACGTTGAAGGTTGACTTGTACAGGGCACTCGCCGTGTTGAAGTTCGTAATTATTTGCTGCGTAGCGTTCTGCGTCGAACCGTACGTACTTGTATATTCACAGTCGGCCGCGGCACCCATGTAGATGACCTTCTGTGTTGTGGGACATCCCGCAGTCTGTCCAATATTGCCCTCAAAGCTACAACAACGTCAACAAATGTTCGTTCGTCGAATGTCTCATATACTGACTTGCTCCCCATGTTACCCCCTGCTACATCATCGCGTCTGGCAAGGCTGTGGTTGCCACGGGTTTGAGGATAGAGGATGCCCAGCGGGTCATACCATGGCGATGCCAGAGGAGGTTTGCGCAGGATAGGGTTTGCAAGCGGGTTCACGTTCCAGTCCATCCGATCGTGCGCGCACGTTCTCCCAGGTGTGGCTGCCCCACCAACATACTCTTCTACTCTCATGACGTCTGAATCGCGGAAGACGACCAGTCCAGCATCGGGGTGCGCCTCAAGAAGAACGTGTGGGTCTAAAGCATGCTTATTGCGGACATAATTCGCGGTCGTGAGCACATGGTGCACGTCGCCGTTGACTGAGAACGCGCCCTCGAAGCTCGGTGATCTGCCCGCGTCGATGTCTCCCTGATCGTAGACTGTGATCCGCGCCCAGCCTAGCTCGTCCTTCCTGCCTGACGGTCGCGGGTGCACACCGGCTGCATCTTCGCGGAGGCGCGCCTGAGAGACGTCAGGATTGACCACCTCACCCCAGTAAGCCTTGACGTTCTGCCGCAGGAGCGGTTCCGTGTGCGTCACTCTGCGGCCGTCGGAGGTCGTGGTATGATAGGTGATGCGCGCAGCGGGATGGACAAGGTGTTCGTTGGGACGGAGATGGAGGTAAAACGTCTGGTCAAACGCACTGATCGTCAGACGGAACGTGTCTGTATGTTCCAGCACGGACGACGATATCAGGAGAGAACGCTTGGCGTAGAATCCGGAAGGAGAGGGCCGGCGTGGGAGGATTTCAAGTGCATGAGTCGTAGGGTGTGTGATGCGTTTAAGGGGCCGAGGAGGTGAACTGGATGCTGTGGACAGTGCGTGTGAGTATGCTGTCGGTGCCAAGACCCAAGGCAAGCAATAGCACCCGGAAGAGATGCAAGACGGAGTAAGCGTCCCCGCTGCTTCCTGCCAACACACGCAAAGCTTGCGCACTTGCGGGACTCTGTCTGCTTGATACGTGTGCGATGTACGTCGCAAATACGCGAAGTTGCGTAGTCAAGTGGCTCACATACGGCCACATGAGCTCGCGAGACTGAAGCACTCACCAGATGCATATTCCAAAGCAATAGCAAACAGCGAGAGCAACCAGAGCGTCCGAAATGGTGTAAACATGGTGGATGGTTCCGGTCAAGGACGTACGGGTATTTCAGACCTATTTAAAAGCGGTGCAGGTGGCAGAGCGACCAGAGGAGAGCCAAGCAAGGAACGGCTGCGCGACTGCGCTCCCGACCCAAGAGAATGTCCCGGCCAGCGGTGAGAAGTCCAGTCAAGAAGAAAAGAGTGTAGATAGTACAGCGAACGAACTAGAATTATGCCAAAGTAGAGGCCCCGTAGGTCGTCGTGGTCGAGGACAAGCTTAGGCGACGGTTGCTACTTGATGGCTGCACGAGCGCGCTCAGCCGCACTTCGCGATTGATCATTACTTAGTGCTTAGTACTTGCACTCATGAGCTTTATCCGAATGTGTAGCGTGCGACAAACGAAGACAGACACACAAGGCGCGTCCCGCTGTGCTTGGTGCATTAAGCTTGGGGCCTGAGGCATGTACATGAGGGGTCATAGCTCGGCAGGCTGGCAACATCATGGCCGTCACAGGTGTTATTGTGCGTCTATTTGCTCATTTTCCATGCATTTAGTCATGTCGAGGTACATACCGCTATCTGTCTTGAGAATGTTGCAGACGTCGTCACTATATGTTACCAGGTTTGAACCGTCAGCCCAGACGTGGGCTACACCTTGCTGAGCCAAATCTCGGCCGTCTCCTCAACCGTGCCTCCGATCCTCTGCCGTTCCGTCATCTCCCCAACGAACCCATTCAAAGCCACACCCCGAACTAGCGAGCTCCCTTCTGCATGTATGATCCAAAACTCTGCAGACGCGACCGGTTCTTCGCCCGTTTCATCAGTCGTGAGGGGGCTCTTGTCCTTGCCGTAGCCGTGTGTGAATAGATACGCCCCGGACACGCCGAACGTGTCGCGATCCTTGTGCGCCAGACGGAGGTGTGAGATCCACTGGGAAGGGATCGCCGCGTAGAGCACCTGTTGCGTGGTGTCGGTAGTGTTCTCGAAGAACGACCAAGACTCGAGCACATCCGTACACTCGTCGGAGGGGTGCGGAGTAGGGGCACAGAGCGTTATATTACCGTAGCCGGGGTCGTGGTATTTGCCGACGTATTCCTCCAGCGGGAGAGACAGAGGCGGCGGACGTTCGACATCGTTGGCGACCCGGGCGGAGCCATCCTCGCTTCGAGCTTTGTTTGCGGCAATTGCGGCGACTGTCCTCTCTGACTCCTTTCTGTCCAGGCCAAGGAAATCCTCGACAATGCGGTACACTATGGCAAGCTCCTGTGGATGTTGGCTATCGCCATTCGCCAGAGCAACGATGCCGAGCCCGCTATTTGGTAAAAAGAACACCTCAGAAGAGAATCCCGGAATCCCTCCTGAGTGTGTCCAAAGCTGACATGCAGTTAAGAGAATAATCCAATTATCTGGGGCTGCCTAGTAAAGCACTCACATTGTGACCTTGATACGACTTGGCAGCCCAGCCCATCCCATAGCTTTCGTAAGAGAACCAACTTGGACCAGGTCTCGTAGAGACAATCGACTGGGCCCTTGTGATAGTGTCGTACGTCTCACGGGGAATGATGGTTTCATTCGTGACAGGGTCTACCCCTGCATTCAGCAGCGTCCGTAACCACCTTGTCTACAGACCCTCATCAGCCGCAGGAAGATTGGTATGGCTCATAAGACCGTCCAGTTTACCATGTCTACCACATTGGTGATAATCCCGCCCGGCCCGGCATTGAGTTCTACGGCTTCTTCAGAGAACCAAAACGGAATGCGCCGCCCGCTGGCCATCCAAGTCTGCGTGAGCTTGCCTGAAAGCGCAGCCTCATTCGGGCTAAACGTTGAGGAGGTCATGTAGAGGCGTTTCCAAATACGCTCTTTGACGAATTCCGTGTAGGGCATGCCCGAGTACGTTGAGATGATGTGCGCGCCGGTTATGTAGAACTGTGGCAAAGCGCATCAGCTAACGCGTGATAGAAAATTCTCATGAGCTGAGAGCGAACCTGGTTGTTGTAGTGATATCGCTGGCGCAGCTCGAAGGCAGGCCTCAGATATCGCATTCTGCGTATAACATCGACCGGCTTGTCAGTCGGATGATATGAGAAGTCATGTCTGTCGCACACTTGTCAGTCTGTGCCGCTCACATGGACAGAGCTACGCCGCGCACGGCGCAAAACATGCCTCGGTAATCCAGTCTGGTGAGACAGAGCATCCCTAAGCGTAATCTTTTCGGATGCCCATTTGTCCATAAGCTCCCAGTCATCGGGGAATAAATGGGCCAACTTGGTGTGCCAGTCGAGCTTGTGAACACCAGGCGGAAGCGGAGTCTGGTTCCTGCCCTGGGCGAAGTCGTCGATCAGAATGCCCAGTGAGCTCGCGAGGAACGCTTTAGAGCACGAGGCTATATCGAAAAGAGTCTAAGATGATCTCCTCAGTCCCACACACCATATTACTTGGGGAGGGAAGGAGAGAAACTTACGTCCACAGTCATCTCATCGTCATCCTCTGTCTTTCTCCCGAACGCACCAAGCTCGATAGTACCATCCGGGTGCACAACACCCAGAGTCAAACCTGGCACATTGCCTCCCTTCATGATCTTCTCCACGAACTCTGAAAGCTCAGGAGTGATGACCTGCTTTTTCGGATCGGCCATCACAGGCAAGTGGAGGACCTGCTGCTGGCATAGGACATTGCCCGCCAGCAACGCGAGAAACACAGCTTTGAAGAACATCTTGAACACGACAATAGCCCTAGCTGAGGTTGCTGTCCGACTCTGAAAGCCGTGCGCAGCAACACAGTCGTTCCCGCGGTTGACATCTGGGGCCGCATGGGAGAGTCATGAGAACCGATGTTCCTGTTGGCCTGCCATAACGAGAGCGCTAGCCGCGGGGCGGCATTTTCCGAATGTATCACATGACATCTCTCGTCTTCCTTTGGCCACCGAGCTTGGACTTTCGCCTGACACCTTGGAAAGACCTAATATTTGCAGCGTCGAAAATATGTCTGATTGCTACTCAGGTATCCAAGGCTCCGGAAGCATCTCTTGATATTCTCCTGTTACTACTTCTCTATGTCGTATTCCTTTCGCAGAAGCTCTCGCACTCTCGGAGTGTCGGGTTTGATATCCCCGTTCGCGGGAGAGAACCAGGCAATCTTCGATGCACCACATACCACGGGCCAGAACGTCTCGAATGTGCGCTGACAATTGGTGAGCACAGCGAGTGGCGTGGCGACGTTAGAGCACTCACAGTTCGCGCCATCTGCTGACGAGTCCTTAGCTTGCCGTAGATATAGCCACGGGTCCACACGTCAGATTCAACCTTAACCCAGACATATTGACCGTCCTGGTAAAGTAAGTACTCTTGTGCTTAGATTTTGCTATAATGATTTACCTTGAATCCGCACTTCAATAGTGTCGTGTCGAGGTCGCTGATCTCCAGCTCTTCGCTAGAGACCGTACTTGTGCTGTCAAAAGAGCTAGTAGGATATGTAATGACAGGGCTGTTAAGGATAATGAGAGTGTCAGTGGACAATCTGGACCTGGCATTGTCAGGCGCTATCCCCAGCCAATCGCAGTTTGGTCCCTTGGTCTTTACTGGCGACGGCATCGTGGAGTTGGCCAGGGTCTTGCGTCGGGGTGACCTGAGATTATTCATTGAAGGTGGTTGATAGTGATAGTGGGTGGAAGAGGGGTATCGCGTTCTTTAGTGGCACTGACTCACCACGTCTACAGTGGCCTCTGACGAGCACGTGACGGTTGCAGGACAAAGAAGTCGTATGCTTGTCTCTCATTCACATGACAAGTTTCTTTAGACAGCTATTGTCGAATTTCATGTTGTTACTCGGTACGTCTGAAACTCCGCATCATGACCATGGGATTCACGACGTCGCGACTTAAGGGTTGTGGTGTCCGCCTGCGAAGAGGCATCTATACATGTCGCCAGCCCACAACTTACTTGCGACAAGTTTAGCATGTTAATGCTAACATCGCAACTTCTTGCTTGCCAACATATAAAACAGTGAAAGCTGGCTTATGTCGATTGAAAGATGAAAGACGGGATATTGATGCTATCAACCCTTTTGATTGTGTAATTATTCGAACGCCTCAATGTTTGATACACCCCCGAGCGACCTCCAGACCGACGCTGGCACAAAGTGATAGAGCACACCTCGAGCTAAGTTCTTACAACTGCTGGATTTCTATCTTATTTTGACTTATTCTTTGCTCAAAGTGCTCTCCTGTATGACCTTCGTGATCCGCTAGGCGAACTCAAGCTGTCGTATATACTTCGAACTGGTTATTGTTGACACGGTTGTGCATCAATTGACATTACACTGAATCTGATGCGTTCAAGAGGCGGTCCTGATGCTCTGCCCGGTCATAAATATAATTCCACGCGCATTTGTACTAGAGTATCGCGAAACAAATTTCGGTCCATGAACTAATCACAACCAGGTCTTGTGTGGGAATGCTGACGTTTTCCAATGCGGACAGAAAAGCTCAGTGCCCTCTGTGTGCAGCGAGTATAAAGCGGGACGACTGATGCCGACCGGTCTTAAGCTTCCTAGCTCATTCATTCATTGGCCTTACCCTCTTACGCCCAGGTGCTGGTCGGTAAGTGCTCGTCATTATTATTCGTCGTCTGGCTTGCCCACATCTACGATACAGCCTGACTTTCATCCGCTTGTGTCACAACTTCTGTTATTCTCACGAACTCTTCGCTTGCTCCACGCCTACGACCTTAGCCCCCACAACAATTCCGAATGTATCCCAAGTCCGTCATTGCCCTTGCCATCGTTGCTGTTGCGACCCCCGCTTTTGCCATTCCATAGGTCTAGCTCACTTTCCCGTTAAAATTTTGATTTACTGGCCTTCGTTCGTCAGTGCCGAGGCCATTGCTGCTCGTGAGGACGCTACCGGCATCCTTGTCGAACGTCGAACTGAGGGCCTGGAGGCCTGCGAGCCATTCGGGTACGTGCGCCCAGCTCACCACTTCCGACCTTGCATCGCTCAACGTCCGTAACGCCGTCAGGTACCTAGGTCCAGGGGCGAGTCTTCCTTGCCCAGCTCGATCCTGGGATGTGCGAAATTGAGCAATACAAACCGGTAAGGTCGTTATTAGCCGCATTTTTAGTGACAAGTGATAACGCCGAGCGGGCACCTGCAAATTATGCATTACTTGAGGACCGTCATCTACGAAAGGTTTCAGTATCGGGCTACGGAGAATATCGTGATATTGCAGACGACCGCGCGACTCCGGTTCACGCGGTTCAGAGCAGGCCGATCCATTGGTTCATAGATTGGAACTTGGCTTGTGGGCACCATAAAGTAGGCAGGAGGACTTGAGGAGCAGCTCGCCGGCCTTGACGAACGGGGACACCATCCTCCCAATGCTCCGGCCAGAACAGGAGAACGACGCAGAGCTGCAGACGAGTAAGGGCGTCGGGAGGGAGCACGCAATGCGGTGTTCCGTCGCGACGGCCTTGCATGGGCTGCACCTCACGATTAAGTACGGTGGGTAAATTAGATGTTCCTGGAGTACAGTAGCAGCCCGAAGAATCATCAGTGCAGCGACGCGTCCCAGCTAGTTGGGCACGTACCCTGTCTGAGCTGGTAGCACATGAGCCTGACTTTATGCTCCTCTGTGCCCGCTGTCCTCAAGAACTCTTGGTAAGTTTCCTCCGGTGCTCTCCAATAGTTGATATAAGGTTTTGGCTATGGGCATATGACGGAGGCAGTCCGCGGCGTCAGAATCTTGCGGGGTTGGCAATAGAACGGCTGCCAAGTTCAAATGTACAATCTTGTTGGCTGTTGAGTATACGTTAACATGGACATGTGCGACCAAGTGAATGCTGAGGTATATGCTTATTAGTTTTCAAATTTCCTCTATCACAAAGGCGTTGCACATAACTCGCCATTGTCACCAGTCCCTGGCTGCCACAAGACTGGTTTCTAGTCGATTGCGTTTCGATTTGGTCGTCGAGCGCCGCTAGCACCTTCGGTGCTAACAACAGCTATGAGAGGGATGAGGTCATCGATCCCGAGTGGAACGGAAATTGCGTAGGATAATGAAGACTTAGGCGGAGAACAAGATAGAACAAGGTCAAGTGGAAGACGCGCTCGCGATGAACGTTAATGAACGTTTGAACAGTTAGCCGATAATCTATCTACACTGCCATCCCAAACGTCGATTAAATTGTAGACTATCTTCCTAAATAGGCTTCCCCGAGGACGTCAGGCTACCAGGGCTCTCAGGCGTATCAGAGCGAGGGTTCGAGTCATGACCAGCGCATTTGATGCAACTTCGGTTCCTTCAATCTTGCGTCAGTCGATGGCGCAACTCTGAATGCACAAAATGGCCCAGAAATATTGTCAAAAATGGGTGGCTTGAAGTTTGGCCGTGGCCGTCGATTTTTGGTCCCCATCACCAGGGCGCTCGCGAAGCCGGCTGACGCTGGACGGTCTCCCCAACGTTAATCAGGGCGCCTCAGGGCGCTTGCAGTTTTCCTGATGGACACAGGAGAAGATGGAAAGAGCGCCTGGTTGTGTGGACCTTACCTTCGCGTGAGTCAGTCACACTAGTACTGAGAGGACGAGATAGCTAAAGCATGGGCTTGAAGCTAGCTAAACATTATAACCGCAGCAAACATGGCTTCTTGATTCACCGAACCAGTCCCATGGATTTACTGCTTCCCGTTCAGGTACTGTCTGTGTTTGCTCTATGTGGCAATTCACAATTTGCTCACAGCCGACAGCATGCCCTGTTGTCCCATTTCACTCCAGACTAAGGAGAATGTGCTCACACTTCTGCGTGTTGGAGACCTTCTCCTAAGGGAAAAGTTGTATGTGGTGCAGAACAAACCATTGTCACCTCAAGGGATCAGGGATGTCTTAGTGATAACGGTATGTCCATATTAGATGATCCTATATTTGCTGAACTTGTGCTGGTAGCGTCGTATTACTGAAATTACATTTGTGGTGCCAGACAATCAGCACGTGGTCATGTCCGATGCTGTCAAGGGGGTGATGCATGTGATTACTGAGGGCGGAAAACAATGGCCCCTTCTACACAGGGTCAAATACCTCACTGAAGGACTGAATCTTACTGCCCTGGATTTCAACAAGGTTTTGCTGGAAGTTACACCTGGATACAAAGCTTCCACAGAAGACCAAAAGATTGCATCCCCTGAAATGCGAGAATGGTTTACTTTCAAGTTGCAGACACTAGACAGAGAATACCAGACAGAGCGTCAGATGTTTATTCCTCATCAGCTTGAGATAACGACACCACTCCTAGAACAGCAGATAATTCAAATGGACCGCACACAGAACAATATGCAGGGAATGTGGACTGCTGGTAAGTCACCAGTGCTTACTTTGCGGCTTATTCTCACTGTAGTACACAGCTACTACAAAGAATTAGACAATTGTACATGTAGCACAAGCAGTTTATGAATCCAGTGCTACTCTTATACAAATGAGCTGCCATATAGTTTTATTTCTCATCAGGCACGATACCTGTCTCCAGCTGATTCCAAACGAGTTCGTGTTGTAAAGGCATAGTCACAACTTACCTCATTGTTCAACACTGAACTCAGGACCATGACTATGAGCACTGTATCCTCCTCAAACAGCCAGCGAAGCTGAAAAGACTGACACTAGTGTTGTATGGATTTTGGCAAGTGGCACAGACCCACATGTGCTGATATGAGCTGAGGACTTCTCAGAGCGAGCAACTATGATGCTTGTTCCTGTGTATCATATATCTAGCTGGGAAATCAACCTATAACTTGTCTCAGCATGTTCTGACTCCCTTTAGAGAATTAATTAATAGGAGCCCCAGTGGGGGCTCGATGCCTGCCCAATTGCAGGTATCGTATGTGGAGCGGTTAGGAGGTGTTTGGTGGTGCGTGCAAGCTCTTTGGCATTTGCGCGCTATCATGCGAGGGACCTGAACAATACTTTCCACCTGTACATGACACCGAACCGTGACATGTTCTAAGGACCAGCCGCACCCACAGCAGTAACACTAGTGATCTCACCACGTCCCACTGCCCAGCACAAAGGGCATCATGCAAGCTAAGCCCATTGCGAAATGCAATGATCTTTGGTCCAAACACGCTGTGGAGGAAGATTCAGCATATAGATCAGAGCTAGACGGTTGAGGAAGGAACAGCCGATAGCAAACTTGTGTACTATACTTATAGCTCTAGTAGCTCCTTGAACAGGTAATGAAACTCTTACTCGACCACTTGTACCTGGGCTCTTCGCAAACGTAACTTGATAGCTCAGAGACAAAACTGCAAGAGACAAATCTTAGCATAGAGGGGGGAAGAAAGGAGTTTGTCCATGATTAATCTGTGCGCGGCATGTTACATGTTACTGTGCATGCCTTCCCGCTGTCATCCTCTCGACCGGGAGCTAGATCATCTGAAACTAAGGTACTGGGTTCAAAGAAGGAGGTGAAGAAGGGGAGTGACTTGCGACGAGGTCCATGTGAAGGGAAAATAGAAAGAAGATTGCGCCATCAGGTTTACTTAAGCTTGTCTGTCTATGAGGAAGAAAAAATTGTGATGGCTTCTCGGTGGTGGCACCCGTTTTGACAAGCAATGCCTTGGCGCACTCAACGACGAAGGGTTCTGCCTATTTTTCTGCAAATATCTGCTGCCCTCAGATCACGGGTACCTAAGTGTCCTTGTCGAGGTGCTGCCCATGTCCTGTGTTTCAGGGGCATCGTCGATAACCACTGCAAGCTGTACATGGCGCAAAGAAGAAGAGAAAGAGGGGAAAAAAGAAGAGGGGAGAAGCAAACAATGAGATGACACAAACGAGCGTAGCCAGGAAGGTCGTTTATCTGTGATCCATCTCTGCTTCCATCGCGAACATCAGGGAGGCAGTCTATGCCCGTGCAAGTAGTTACCGGTCACCCTCTGAGGTCACATCTGCTGTAAGTTCTCATGCTCATAGTGATGTGGTCATACTGACTTTTAGCCTCGCTGTAGCTTTAGATTTGACAATTTCATGTTGTCCAACACAATATTAATCACCCATTCTGGGTCATGAAAGCTCCCTGAGCACAAAAGTTTCAGTTCGGCAGCCCAGACACGGGAACTTATTAAGTTACACCAGACTAGCCACCCAGAAGCGCCCAAGAGCAGCTAAGACATGCTGAAGAATTAAGGCTCCAACCATTTTGTTTGTTTACTGTGTATAAACATTTATTACTGTTTACCGTTTCCGTGTGTGTAAATGAAGTCATGTAAACTTGGTGTAAACGTTTATACACAGTAAATATACAGTTTCCTCTTATTGTTTGTAAAAAGTCATGGTGTTGTACATTCATAGTCTTGCCAACATACTTGACCTTTATTGGGCTGAAGAGTGCATCACACCACCTGTGCATTGTCCTTGGGCGGCCTCTTTGAACTTCTAAGCCCGGTGCACTGTATCAAGCGCCTATGTGCTGAGACTTACTGGGGGTAATGGTAGTCATGATCGTAACTTGTGTTGAGCACAGTCTGAAGGCAAGCATTATAAATATAATATAATGTGTATTTATTGACTGCTCCTCTACATACAGTCTACTGTGGGCACTGGCAGCCTGCCTGTGAGAGTGCAGTATGCAGGAATGTCGTGAGCCCATACTTCATTCAAGAGGAACAATATTAATATTAGTTCAACCTCATTGAGCAATGACAGTACCACATGCAATACTGAGGCAGATTGACTCTAAAAAAGGGCTATCAGAGGTCCGCACCCATGCGGCAGTCTTTTCTAGGCCAGCTCTCAAAGTCTTAGCATGAGAGTATGTCGTGCCACCCCCGAAGTGCCAGGCTAACACTCGCATAGGTTATCGGTCCACTTCTCAACAACGAAGTCAATGATAGAACATGCCAACCTTCTAAAGGCAGAACTGCAAGCTTCTTACAAGCCCCATAGACACCTTCGTAGGTCTTACCCTCGCAGTACAGTGCTGCCTGGCAATACCACTCCTGCAGCTTGTGATTGCCAGTGTCTGTCCTCCCACAACCTCCAGTGGCCGATCGAGACTATTCATGCACCTGCAATCTGCATACCACGCGTAGAGGACACCAGTGGGCCATAGGGAAGACTATAGCACGATGCTTAAGGTATAGAGTGTTCAGATGCGTCTGATGGCCGGTCCGTGCTCGGGATGTGACACATGCAATGCTCCTTCCCTGTACGCATGAGTAGGTGCACTATCTATACACATCTGAGTTGGGCCTAGTGTTTGGGACATCAATATTGTAAGTAGAAAGCTGTGGCCTCGCTTTTCTCTCGTGCATCAAGCAAGCACCTTGTGTTGCTCGAGCACTGACATTTGTACCTCTCTTTTCAGGCTGAAGTAGAGCAGTATGCTCACACAGGTTTCTCAGAGGCTAATCTGGCGCAATTCACTAGAGTAGGTTAGATCCCTATAATAACTGTTTGTTTACTGTTTATAAACTGTATATAAATGTTTACAACCGTTTACTGTGTGTTTACAAAAAAGTTTACATGTAAACTAAATGGTTGGAGCTTTATGAAGAATTTCCGAAAAGCCCAAAAAATGGCACAAGCAGGAATTGAACCTGCAGCCCAAAAGTAACCGCAGTGTGCTATACCACTAAGGCATAAGACCTTGCAAATATAAGGTTGAAATTGCCCTATAGTACTACTTTTCTACCTCAAAGTCTTAGCTGTAATATTGTAGCCAATTATCAGGTATTAAAGCATTGGAATGTAATTGTACAAAGGTATATTCTAGTGGCATGGCTAAGACATTGAGCCATTAAATATTTGCTATTGATTCTGCTTATTGTACAAATGTATATCCTGATGGCGTGGCTAAGACACTAGTGTGGCTAAAACACCAGAGCAGATGAACTATACTCAAGTGGAATCAATAGCAAATATTTAATGTTCCAATGTCTTAGCCACACTGGTGTCTTAGCCATGCCATCAGGATATACATTTGTACAATAAGCAGAATCAATAGCAAATATTTAATGACTCAATGTCTTAGCCATGCCATTAGAATATACCTTTGTACAATTACATTCCAATGCTTTAATACCTGATAATTGGCTACAATATTACAGCTAAGACTTTGAGGTAGAAAAGTGGTACTATAGGGCAATTTCAACCTTATATTTGCAAGGTCTTATGCCTTAGTGGTATAGCACGCTGCGGTTACTTTTGGGCTGCAGGTTCAATTCCTGCTTGTGCCATTTTTTGGGCTTTTTGGAAATTCTTCAGCATGTCTTAGCCGCTCTTGGGCACTTCTGGGTGGCTAGTCCGGTGTAACTTAATAAGTTCCCGTGTCTGGGCTGCCGAACTGAATCAGCTCCTGAGCAACAGGAACTCCCGCTAGCAATGCAATACATGCATGTGTGTGTATTCCAAATGTTACAGATTTTTGTGACAAGCATATATGACATGGGGGACTAATTGATGTCCCAGCTAGCGTGCTGCTTTTTGTTGCCGTTACGATTGTGGTTCCATCTGTCATTACTTATAGGAGCCATTAACTCCAATCGTGTCTCTGACACGAACGTTACCCCTTCTAACACTCATCAAGCTCAGAATTCCTTCTAGCACCCCCATGGTCAAAATGTCTAGGATGTCTGGATTTACCTTCATGCAGCGTAGGTGGATAGCGGGGCATAAGCAGTGGCAAGATTTCGCGAGTTACTGGCACAGTCAAGACATAGAAAGCACTACACGTGAAGATGTTATATATCTACGCCTGGCCGACGACCTGCCCAGCCACAGATGTCCAGTCCTTATACTGGAGCCATACTGGAGGTTCCTCCATCAGCTCCTGGAATATCAACAGGTGCAACCTCATAGAGGGGTGTTGTTGACAGGGCAGCCTGGGACAGGTTGGTCTACCTCCTCTTCTGCTGGCGGTGCTGACTGAGCTGTCCTTAGGCAAAACCATGTGGCTGTGGTTCCTCCTTGTTGCCTTGCTTGCAAAGAGTGAAGATGCTATCCTATATACCAAATAACAGTATCGTTTGTTCCATGGCAAGCAAGCATATTTGAGCCAAGTGCCCCTGGATATACCAAGGAGTTCTGATACCAAGCGGCCGCTATGATGCCTCATTGATTCTGACACCAAGCTCGGTTCTCCTCCTGGGTTACTCGTCAGTCATGGCAGCGCTCGTTCCCCTGTGCAAGCTAGCTCAATGAATGCTGGCCAGCATTGAGCTTGGATCAAACAATGCGAAACAGTAGTTTGGGATATGGCCAGTATGCCCTTGTGGAATCTTCAAGCAGGGTCCGTCTCTTCTGACGTTTCTCATGTGTCCTTTACTAACTGGCTCGTGCTATCAGAATGTGTTTAGAGCCAATTCGGCCTTGAAGCAAGCTTGGGAGCTGTCTCAGAAACACACATTCCCAGAAGGCCTGTCTACTCGTGATCGTGCGGTGATCATACTCAAGGAATTGTTGCATCCCCGCACGCAATGCTATGGCGAAGCTCCTCCCAATGTCTACGCCGCCATTATTTATCAATCAAACACTGATATTGAAATCCAGAACGCGCTAACAGGGTTGTCACTGAATGCCTTTGCGACGGCTATGAAAATGGTGGCGACTTCCGACTTGGGATCGCACACCAGTACCACGGATTGTTCATACGTGCTAGTATCATTTGCTGTTCACTCCAACCCATCGCCCAGTACTAACGATCTCTTCAGCGTCTTCAAGGGAAACCATCAAGCATTACTGACTGGAGCCTGGATTTTCGAGGGCCTCATTCACAGCATTCTATGCGGCCAGAGCTCCTCCATCAACCTTTGCGGTCCTCTGCTCACCATGAAGAAGAAGGAAAGTGACACAGCTCCCAGATTCATCACTCAACAGAATGATGACGCAAATGTGACCCGGCACCTGCCTCTTTGTTGCAGGTCATTCACGATTGTCAATCTTCACGAAGTCACGTTTGCGTACACGCTTGCGCGCAACATCAAGGACCAGTTCTGTGTACTTGGGATTGTGAACAACCTGCTCTTTGGCTCATTTTTTGTAGAGCTGAAGGTGGATTTGGCCAGGGCCGTTGTGTGGATTTTCTGAATAGCGACTGCTGAGGACCACGGAGGCTTACACTGTGGATACCCGCCAATTAGGGCTATTCGAGAGGTTGCAGCTACTTGTGCACGCGCTCCATCCTTGAGTGTCAAGTTGCATTACGTCCTCGTTTGCCCCAGACCTGAACGGAAGGCGTTTTGGAGAATGCCTGAAGGATGGCAAAACTACGAAGGAGACGTCTTCTGCCAGTTCATTAATTTTTCGGTATGTTCTCATGAGTGCCAATGTTGTCATACGAGAGCTGATGGTTATTGCCAGTCTATCTGCAATTTATAATGGCTTTCTACGTGCACCTGTATATTGTACTGTTATCTCATGTTTCTCTACCGCCTTGTCTAATCCAATTGCCCAACGGATGCTAGCATTTAGGCCCTCGCTGTCAACAGTTAGAATCGCTAGCATCAGGAGAAGCAGTTGTAAAAAGGTCTGGCGAGACACACGACTGCATTGCCAGTAGTCGCATTGCTGCCTAGGGGTAAGGCAGGATAGGACCCGACCGCCCCCAGCTCGGCGCGCTGTCACCGCCACCCTAGGGAGCTCTTTGCCACTCTGTTACGCCTTTTTCGATGTTTGTCCAATACTTGAGGTCAGAATCTCCTCGTGAGAATGGCGGAGGCAACTCGCAGCGCTAGGAATCTGCAAGACATGCAACGGAGTAGACACGGCTGCAGTCAGATTCAGGTACATGATTCTCGCACGCTGGCGAATATCTGTACACAAACGCGAGCAAGTGCGACCAGGTATGCTGTGTTCTGAAGTATGCAATTGTCAGCATTTGAACCAGCTCTATCAGGAATGCGCTACCAATATCTCCCTACCATCACTAGTCCCGGGCTGTCGCGAGACCAGCATGCACAACCGCACTTCAAGTCGGTTGGGCGAGAGCTACAGAGGAGGCAAGTCCAGCTTGGAGAGACGATGCCTTGAGCGCCTTTGGTGCAGACAACTGCGGCAAGAGGTTTGAAACCATTTTCCGCAGTTCAACATGCGCAAGGTAATGGAGGATATACCGAAGAACAAGAGTCCAAGCTCCAAGTGTTATGAAAAGAACTGCACAGGCAAGGGGTTGACAAATAATCAAAGATTAATCCCTAGAATACTATATTGCGTTCTTTTGTAGGGTTGCTGACTCACTCCGCCAATACAATGCCAGTTAGTAAGCTGAGATTGGGAGGAGGAAAAAATAATAGCGGGCGAAGTGACGAACACATGAGCTGAGAGCGCCAAGCGCAGGCGGCGCGGCTGATGCGCATCCGGCGGATCATTGAGCAGGCGCCTCGGGCACAACACGAGCTTCAAGTTAGGTTCTCGCCAACACCGAGCGTGCAATCAAGTTCCACAAGGACGTGCTGCATGTTCTGCTGAGATTTCTCTCCTCATTGAGTCGTCGCCATGACATTTATCGTCCATCTAAAGTGTTCACACCAAGACGTGGGTGACATGAGGAAACTCCGCGCCTGCTCCGCCGACATCGAAGCACGCGAGGCCAAGGCGGTCTCTATACCACGAAACTCTAACACGCAGGGAGGGAACGGCTTCCCTTCCGGCGCGTATGCCCACAATCGCCAGCACACGAAATCGTTCCCTTCAGCGTTATGGAAGCCTGCCTACACCGTCCGTGACACGTACCATAGTCAACGATGTCGCCTGTTGACGCTGCCCTTGATGTCGCCTCTCCTATCCTCGAGCTAGTTGAGGATGCCCTAGGGCTTGCCCCCGTGCCGGGCCTACCCCTCATAGCAAAGGGACTCAACCTCCTAGTCGAGAGAGTCAAAGTGTGTATATTCCGCTCGTCCGATGGATAGCATTCGGTAACATTGCCTCTTTGTTTGTAGGTCACTCGCGAGAATAAGGAGGCGCGTGGTGCATTCCTTGATCAAGCAGACGAGCTCAAGACTGTCATCAACACGACGGCAGCGAAGGTGAATGTAGTAGTCGCTGGATACGACGGCGATGTGCAAGACAAGAAAGACCTATTGGACAAGATCAAGCACTCCGATGACCTGCAGAAGCGTATCAGGAATTTGCAAAGGTGCGATAAGGGTCTAGGACATCCAACTGCTGTCAGAGGCGAAACTAAAACCAGGCCAGTGCAATTGACGATCTTCAAGGACGCGCGGGAGAGCTGAAGGGCGGGAAAGGATTTCGCGGATTCCTGAAAGAAGCCGTCTACGGGTCTCGCAACCAAGCTATCCTTTCGAGCATGAAGGAAGATATAGCGAGAGCAATGTCCCTTTTTATGGTGTGTCGACCTCGTTGATTTTTAATGTGCGCCTTGACATAGTATGCATCTTTACCCCAGCTCAGCGGGTCGGTCTCCATTGAAAATATTCTTGACAAAGTTGCGCAGGATACGAAGGTTTGTACAATACAGTTGTCTTGGACAGCCCGTCTGTAACATCACTATGCAGCAAATCCAACAACAATTACAGGAAGCTCAACGTCAGCTACAGGAAAATCAGCGTCAGCTACAGGAAGCTGGTAAGCCTATTCGCGTTTTTTAGGCACAATTCGATGCAGACACTGACCACCGCTCTTGAAGAGGATCGAAAGATTGTCGACTCTATTCCTTGGGCGGACGCAGGCTATCGGTCAGTGAATGAGCTCAAGAGCGGATACATGCAAGGCACCCGGAAGGAGCTGTTCGCAGAGCTAGAGCAGTGGTCAATTGGTCGATTCCCTGAGGACGAGCCCAAACGAGTTTGTTACCTCACTGGCGGGGCAGGCCTAGGAAAGTCGTCGATTTCCCACCAACTCTGTGTCCGCCAAGACGTAGCGGATCATCTTTCGCTCAGACTTGGCGCTTCATTCTTCTTTGTCCGTGGTGGCGGAGACCTCGAGGACGTTCGCCTCGTCTTTTCGACCCTTGCACGTCAGCTCGCGGTGTCTCAGTCGACCCTTCGCCCTCACATCATCAGCGCCGCGCGGGAATACCTCGATCATGGCGGTCGGCAGCAGATGCAGCACACGTTCGATGGGCTCCTTCGGAAGGCCCTGACTGCTGCCCCCGCGGACCAAGCACCGACACTGATCGTCATCGACGGGATAGACGAGTGCAAGGACAGGAAATTGGTTCCTGAAATGCTTCGATCCTTGTTCAATCTTGTCCGCGAGTTCTCCTGGCTATACATCTTCGTTGCGTCACGACTAGAACCTCATATCCAATCGGTGCTTATAGACCGCAACGAGGCCGGTGATATTCACTGTATGCAGCTAGAAGATACGGCGAACAGCAAAGGAGATGTCGGGCATTATCTCAGGGAGACAGTGCCAAAGATACCCTCCTATGCCGCCTTCCTCGACAAGCACCCCGATGCCCTAGAACGCCTCGTTGGCCGTGCCGCTGGCGTGTTCATCTTCGCTCGCATCACCGTGAACTTCTTGGACCAACACCAAAATCGTCCGGAGGAATGGATCGAACTTGTTCTCTCCAGCGGAGTTCCGGTAACGTCACCCCTCGACGCGCTGTATCTGCAGATCCTGCGGTCCGCATTTCCTCCGGAAGACTTGCACGCTTCACCTGCAGAACGCGAACGTCTCCTTTCGCTCTTGCGTTTCGTGGTGCTGGAAGATGACTGGACAAACCCTGAGACCGTTGCGTTTTACGAACGTGATCTGTCAGCCGACGACGTCTTCTACATGGTGGACCGCCTGCGCTCCGTTTTGATGATTGACGAGCGCGGGCGTATGGTGCCCCTCCACGCCTCGTTCGGCGAGTTCCTTCTTGATGAGCGTCGCTGCAATGATGCGCTCTACCACGTGGACAGTGCTGAAGGGCATGCTCACCTTGCATGCGCTTGTCTAGCAGCCATGTCCTTTCAGAATCGCACATATCATCTGCAGGAACCGGACTTGCCGCCCCAGCTCGAACGTGTCAACTTTAATATAATGGTAACTGGCTGGTGGGAGCATGTTTGGCGCGCCAAATGTATCGCGGAGCTGGAGGAGCAGCTATCTCAGTTCGTGCAAGATATCAGACTGCCCATGCATATGTGGATTATCAGGGAGTTTGATTCTGAAAGCTCTTACAATAATGCCTTCTCTATGCGGTGGATGTGGGGTCATCTGGAGGTGGGTAATTAGTTACAGCTGCTTGTGTGCCGCATATATCTGAATGTTTATTTGTTATTATGATGCAGCCTTCTGGAGCAAGAACTGTGATATGCTCCGAGTTCCTCAAGTTTGGTATTTATAGCAAACTATGGCAACATGGCATCCTCACATCTCCAAGTCGCGCCCCACCACAAATTACCTCGGACGATATATCTCGAGCAGTACGAAGGCTTCCTGATGAATACCAAGAGTTCCTTCCTGACCTGGACCTCACTGTCGACAACAGCCGCTTGGTACGGTATCAGGCCATCATGGCAGATCTGATGAAACAGATAAACCGAGATGAAGCGACCTGGATGCTGTGGGACATACATTACTCGTCGCGCCGGGAGCAAGCTTGTTTAGCAGGTCAGGACCCCGACGGCTCCGAACCCAGTACACCTCTCGATAGCCCGACTGCCACCACCTTATCGTCTTCATCCATGGTCTCCGCCGCACCAGAGATACTTCTCACACTTGACCCAGAGGGCAACACCGTCCTTCCTACCGATAATGGCGGCACGGCGCCCGATGCGGCCAATAATATCCCGTCGCCGGCCCTCGATTCTCCCAGCGGTGGATTTGTTCGTCACCCTGCGACCTTACATATAGCGGCCTCTGGTATCCATACCAGCCCAGCACCCGCTCCTGCAGATGGCCAAGTGTTCTCCACATTCCTACTACCCACTCCGAGCTCTGCCAACGAAGATCCCACTGCGCCTAGCGCTCAGGCGTCGGGAGAAGGTGAAGAGACTTATTAACCATGTGCACGTCTTGTCGTACACACTTATATATCTTTCTATTGCTATTGCTTGTTATGGTCGTGTAGAAAGACATGTTGGAGTACTCCAGAGATTTGTGGACTACTGGTATGATCCAGCACGATACGTGTTATCGTGGGCGGTACGTGAAATACATGGACCCGGCCGTGTGGGGAACGGCTTCTGCACGCCAGAAGACGAGCGGGAAGCCTTCGCGAACGACTCGCCAGCCTAGACAAACGAAGACATCATCCCCTCGAAGCTCGGACCCGGGCAGGGGGATGACGTGGGGGAATGGACGAGCAAAGAAACAGAGACTGAACACAGAGACCGGTGCTTGATCGCGGCAGCTTTGTAAGGGCCACATCCCACCATCCTGGGCCCGTAGTGGCTGATCCCGGAGCACTTAGCGAAAATACCTGCAGGCGGCTTCAGCTCTGACGACGTCCAGGTCGGCGCGGAGAACCAGGCGTCCACCAATCCGTACTTACCGCATGAGCGCGAAGCGTCTCGAGCAAGTCTGAGTGCTGCCTGGGCGAAAGTTCTCCTTACCCAGCGCCGCCGTTCGCTGAGACGATAATTACCTAGATAAGCTCCGAGACATTCTCCACTGGTCCCTTGCCGACGCCGTTAGGCAGCGTTAGGTAGCTCAGAGCAGAGTGACGCCATAGAAGTGTCGCAGAGCCTATCCAGCATCCGTCTTCATGAATTGTCTCATGTACCCGCCTTGCGAGAGCCAATGAGCCGGTGGCGGGCGGACTGGTAGACGGAGAGGACGCTAGTAAGAGCAATAATCAATTTACGACGGCGAGTGACCGCTGTATCAATCAGTAGTACAAACTTAGGCCCTGTTCAGTAACACCTGAGTTTTGAAACTCGCCGAGTTTCTGAACTCGCGTGACTTTCGGTGCTGTCGGCCCAGTCACCGCACTGCCACCCGCACATGTAATTACGCTTACGCAATACAACAACCATTGTCTGTGGACAAGCCACTGCTGTATCCCTTCGACACTGGTCATGGCGAGCTAGGACTGTCCTTCTGGCTCCTGCTGAGCAACAGAGGAAGCATAGAGTGCTGGCTTCGAAGCTTTCCACTGCTTGCCTTTACTGCTGTTATTCCCAGGCTAGTCAGTACTTCATTGTGGCAGTATTACTTCAAAGAGTGCTTCCACATCCTTCCCTTTGCCCTTCACCAGTAGCAGAGCAATGGCTTCCACAGCTTCCTGCAGGGTAACCGCCTTCCAACAGTCACCATCACTAGTTTTGGCACGATGAACAATGAGAAAGTCAAGGGAGGCAAGCTCCTCAGCAAATACCCATTGAGAACATTTTGTAGGCCCCCGGAAGCTGAATGAGGGGTAGTAGCAGCAATTCTGCGGGTCATATAAAGAGGAATAGTGCGACGAAAGTGCTGTCGCCCAATTGCGCGACGCAGCAAGGCAGAGGCTTCACGGTTGTCACATAAAGTCACGAAACGGTCACGTTAAAGTCACGTAAGCGCTTGAGTCTGAGTTCATCAACTCGCGCGAGTTTGGAAACTCGGGTGTTACTGAACAGGGCCTTAGTGTGCTTAATTTCTCGTAGTCCTGATATTGCGGATGCGCCAACTTGACTCACTATCTTCTGGACTCAATGCAGCTGAGTATTCAACATTTGTCTATAAAATTTCCCACTTCTGATCGCAAGAAGATTTTATGGCGATAGTGGAGCTAACGTTCAACGTTCAGCTGCTAACAGGCGCGTGCATTCAAGTTCTGCAATGACGCGCGCGCTGCACGTTCTACTCATGAGGTTACTTTCCCATGAAGCCGTCCTGATGACACATATCGTTGTCTGTCCAAATCATTCACAATCAAGCATGCATAGCATACGGGAATACCTGACCGGCGCACCGTCTTGCCTGATCGGCATCAGACGAAGCATGCCAGAAAGGCACACGAGACGAAGTGCGGCTTTTGTATCATTAAACTCTAACGCACAGCGTGCAAGTACGCAAAGAGACTTATAGCTGCCTCCTGCGCTCTAGACATCTGCTGCTCATATTATTCGCAACATATTTGCCACTACCAACCATGCCGCCCCACAAAGCTATCGACGTCGTTCTCGACGCTGTTCCTCCGATCCTCGAGCTAGTTGGTGATGCCCTAGAAGCTGTCTCCGTGCCTGGTCTGCCTCTGATCGCGAAAGGGCTCAATCTTCTAATCGAGAGAGTCATAGTGCGTAGACCTTAATCACTGTATTCGATGAAAAACGCTCAATAACACTCCCTTGCTTATAGGTCATCCGCAAAAATAAGGAGGCACGTAATGCCTTCCTTGCTCAGACCAATGAACTCAAGATTGTCATCAACACGACGGCGGTAAAGGTGAATGCCATAGTTGCTGGGTACGATGGCGATGCGCAAGATAAGGAAGAGTTGAAAGAAAAGATCAAGCACTCTGATGACCTGCAGAAGCGGATAAGAGATCTGCAAAGGTGCGTTGAGTGCCTGATTACCGTTGGCTACGACGCCAATGCCAAGTCAGCACGATCGACGACCTCCGGGGACGCGCAGGAGAGTTGAAGGGTGGGAAAGGATTCCGTGGATCCATTAAAGGGTTCGTCTATGGTTCTTGGAACCAGGCGATCCTATCGGACATGAAGGATGAGATGAAAAGAGCACTAGAACGATTCAAGGTACGCCGACTCTATCGACTATTAATGTGCGCTTTGACCCATACTTGCTTGCTCCAGCTAGCTGGCTCGATTTCCATTGAGAGCATTGTTGACAGTGTTGCACAAACAACGAAGGTGCGTACGATGCAGCCATATCAGATAGTTTGCACGTGACATCGTAATATAGCGGATTCAACGCCAATTACGTGAAGCTGGTAAGTCTATCAGCGCGCTCTTAGTGCATTATTCAGCGCAGAGACTGACTGCCGCTTCTGAAGAGGACCAGAAGATTATAGACTCCATCCCTCGAGCAGACGCAGGCTATCGGTCGGTAGACGAACTCAAGAGTGGGTTTATGCAAGGCACTCGTAAGGAGCTATTCGTAGAGCTGGAGCAGTGGTCGACTGGTAGATTCCCCGAGGACAAGCCTAAGCGATTTTACTACCTCGGCGGCGGAGCGGGCCTAGGGAAGTCGTCGATTGCCCACCAGCTCTGTGTCCGCTACGGTACAGCAGAACATCTCTCACTCAGACTCGGCGCATCGTACTTCTTCGTCCGTGGACGCGGAGACCTCGAGGATGCTCGCCTCGTCTTTTCGACGCTCGCACGCCAGCTCGCGGTGTCTCAGCCGACCCTTCGCCCTCACATCATTAGCGCTGCACGGGAATACCTCAACCACGGCGACCGGCAGCAGATGCAGCATGCATTTGAGGGACTCCTACGGAAGGCTCTCACCGCCGCTTCCGCGGACCAGGTGCCGATATTGCTCGTCATCGACGGGGTAGACGAGTGCAAGGACAGAAATCTTGTCCCTAGCTTGCTTCAGTCCCTGCTTGCGCTAGTCCGCGAGCTACCTTGGCTGTACGTCTTCGTCGCATCACGGCCAGAGCCTCACATCCTGTCGGTTGTCGCGCCTTCCGGCTCGGCCGACATCGTTCACCATATGCGACTAGAAGACACACTGGAGGACTGGGGCGATGACGTAAAGTTTTACCTCGAAGAGACGGTTCCGAAGATCCCCACCTACGGCGATTTCCTCGACAAACACCCTGGCTCCCTTGAACGGCTCATCCGCCGTGCGGCAGGCGTGTTCATCTTCGCCCGCATCGTGGTAAATTTCTTGGATATGCACCGGAATCATCCAGAGGAGTGGTTCGAGCTTGTTCTCTCAGGCGGAGGTCCAGCAATGTCACCCCTCGACGCGTTGTATCTGCAGATCCTGCGGTCCGCATTTCCCCCCGAAGACTTGCGCGCCTCACCTCCTGAACATAAGCGCCTCCTTTCGTTCCTGCGCTTCGTGGTGTTGGAGTCTCACCGGGTAAATCCTGAAACCATTGCGTTTTACGAACGCGATCTGTCCTTTGACGATGTCTTCTACATTGCGGACCGCCTGCGCTCTGTGCTGATGATCGACAAGGCCGGAGATTTGGTGCCCCTTCACGCCTCGTTCGGCGAGTTCCTTGTCGATGAGCATCGGTGCAGTGATGCGCTTTACCGCGTGGACAAGTCTGAAGGGCATGCTCACCTTGCATGTGCTTGTTTAGCAGCCATGTCCTTTGAGAATCGTACATATTACCTGCAAGACGCGCCGCCCCAGCATACCCGCGTCAACTTCGGTGTAATGGTGGACAGCTGGTGGAAACATGTTAAGCAAGCCAAATATACCGTGGAGTTGGAGGAGCAGCTATCTGGGTTCGTGCAAGATACTCGACTGGTCTTGCATATGTGGATCTACACAGAATTTCGTCCTGAATTCAACAACTATTCTGTACGGTATATATGGGACTGTCTCCAGGTGGGTAATTAGACTTATGTGCCGCATATTTCTGTTACGTGTCCATCGTATATTAGCTAATGGTTTATGGTGCAGCCTTCTGGAGCCAGGAAAGTGATATGCTCAGAGTTCCTCAAGTTCGGTATTTATATCAAATTATGGCAGCTCGGCGTGCTCACGTCTCCAAGTCGTACTCCGCCAGAGATCATCTCAGACGACATATCTCAGGCCATTCAAAGGCTTCCCCATAATCATCAAGAACTGCTTCCTGGCCTGGACCTCGCTGTCGACAACAGCCGCTTGACACAATATCAGGCCATCATGGCGAATTTCATGACACAGATAAATCGAGATGAAGCGACCAAGGAGCTGTGGTGCAAGGATTTCTATGTGAACGAGGAGCATACTTGTTTGATAGGCCAGGACTCCAATCGCTCTCAGCCCAGCGCATCTCTCCCTGTCACCACCTCGTCGTCTTCATCCACCACCTCTGTCACACAGGAAATGATTTCCGCACTTATCCCAGACGGCAGTACCGTCCTTTCTTCCGGTAACGGCGGCTTGGCATCCGATGCGGCTGATACTGGTAACATCCCGTTGCCAATCGATCCTCCTGGCGGTGGACTCCTCGGTTGACCTGCGACCACATATATGACTGCGTCTGGCGTTCACACCGGGCCAGTACCCGCATCCGCAGATGGCAGGATGCCCTCCACTTTCCCACTACGCACTTCAAGCTCTGCTAATGAAGGGCCCACGGTACCTAATCCGAGGGTCGGGAGTTATTAGCCCGTATACTCTTCCTTATCACTCACATTTCTCCGTCTTTCTCCTGTCATAGCCGCATAGAAAGATATTACTCCAGAGATCCATGGACTACTATCTAGTACGAAACATGTTTTATGTATGGCGCGCGAAATAAATGAGCCTGCGCTGTAAGAAGAGAGGAAGAAGTCGGATGAAGACGGTGACGGAGAGACGCCTGCTCATCGTCGCCTGACATGAGGCTCTTCGTCGCTCAGCACCTGTTTCCGCACGTCCTTCGACTTCGGCGGCGGTCGCTCGTCCTCTTCCATCGGTGTCAGCGTAGTCATACGCCCTAGATCCAGCGGCAGCGGCAGCAAGCGCACTGGCATGCAGGACGTCGCTGTTAACAACGGCGCGGATGAACGTCGTATTACTTTCTCCCTCATCGTTGTACACCCAAAATTCCTCCTGTTTGTACGGTCGAGCGTCATTAATCATCAAGTGCCAATCTTCTCGGAAGTCGAGGACATAATTGTAGCGATGTGTTTTTGAAAGGTGGGCGTCGTGCTTGGCTTCTTTATGATCTCGCACTAGTTAGAGTAGAGCTGCAAGAGATATCAGACTATACAAACGGACAGACAGCAGCGACGAATACCAACAGCGAACGATGCGTGAGAATAGACGCCGTGAACCGGGCTTTCATGTATGCGCACACCACTATATATAGCGGAGTGAATGGTACAAACCGTAACGCATAACGCACCTCCTCACCAGTTTGTAATTTTCGTCTTGTTGTCACGCTTTATGGCCTATCGCGGGTCTGAAGGGAGCCCAAAATGGTCAGTCTAGGCAGTATGTCATTCGTCTGGCGTTCTAAACACATCTGTGCTTTCAGTAGGGGCTATAATTGCAGATAGGACAACCAGAAGCACCTAATTGGCCAATATTTGGCCCTAAAAACTGACATGTCACGCATGATTTGGGACCAGTTTGTAGTACGAAGGGCACGTCTACCTGTCACGTCTCACTGATCGGTTGGTACCGTCCACTCCGCTACAGTACAGCGAATGTAATATATGACAGCGCGTAAATTCCCCACTAAAGATACAACAAGATGGATGGGTATCGAGTGAATGCGAGTTGAGTGTCTAGCGAGAGTGAAGAGGTGAAACGTCAGAATTCTCCGCCGGCTACATGAACTTCTCCTTGTATATCCATGCAAGCCCTATGTCGCTTGCTCCTTGAGCGACCTGTGGATAGTGGTCAGCGAAGCTGACGATTACAGACAAGGCAAAAAGCTTACAGCAGCACGGTACCACTTTGCCGCCTCTTTCCGATCTTTTTTGCAGCCTTTGCCGTTAGCGAGGCAGAATGCGAGTTCTTGCTGAGCATCCGGGTCACCGAGTTCCGATGCGAGGCGAAAGTAGCTCTGGACAACAATGAGCACTGAGCAAGGCATAGAGACCAGGTTACTCACGACAGCCATTTTCTTGTCCTTGTTGACGCCCCAGCCTCGGAAGAAACTCTGGCCGACTTCGTAGATAGCGAGCACCATCTCGGACTGCATCATAGTTTAGAAGACGTGCGACAAGGAATGTACGTAACTTGCCTTGACTGCCTTCTTATTAATCCCCGCTGCTCTCTCCGCCTCCAGATCGCTCAACGCCACCTCAGCCGCCTTCTGCAGCCACTTAAACCCCCTCGATTCGCTCTGCGCACATCCCCAGCCGTGCCGTTGCGCCAGGCCCCACATGAGCATGCCCATCCCGCATCCGCCCCCGATAGTCGCACTCTTCTCGAAGCACACGGCAGACTCTGCCAGCTTGTTCGCGAGGTGATGCTGAATCCCGAGCTGCAGGTAGTCTTGTGCCGTCTGCGGGTTCTTCAGAGGATCTTCTGGGAGCGCAGCGTCACGCGCAGGGGAAGGGTTTCGCGAGGAGCTTGGCGAATACACAGCGATCTTTGGACTCGGCAAGGGGGAAAGGTGTGTCTGGCTTCCTGGTGATGGCAGAGGTGCCTCGTACGGATAATAAGAATAGGACGAGTAGAGGCTACCTTGTGGCGAGGGCGCACGCGCACCGGACGGCAGTGGTAGATGCTGTGCTGGTGTAGGGGGCAGGGGTTGTTGTGGCGGCGGCCGCGGCGGCTCGTGCAGGGATGTCGAGGAATGCGAGTGTGCATTGCGCATTAATACCTGTCGCTTTTGCTGCTCGGACGGTCGAGGTGGCGGCACAGGGAGCGAGAAGTTGGAGTGCCCCGGGGGTAGCTTGGAGGGCATCCGTCCGGGGCGCGAAGGAGGTGGCTCGGGCGTTGAGATAAGCACGGACGGGACACGATCGCCGGAGTGGGAGCCTCGTTTATCGTCAGCATAGCTTGCAGTGATCTCGTCAAAGCTGTATTGCGAGGCTACGGATACGCCTCGGCTGTCTTGCGAGAATTGGGGATGTCTGTCCATCTCGTTGTAGCTGTGCTGCGAAGCCATCGAGACTCCTCTTGTATCCCTAGACAAAAGGGTCAGTGGACATCAGGCGATTCGCACGCCAAGCTCACCTCAAGCGATCTCGGTGTACCGTCACATCATACAATTGTGAACCATCTCCGTCCGTCGTATAGGAGTGCTGCTCGTACGCGGAAGGCGCGGTCGACGCGACGGAGCTTCGGAACTGGGTGTGTAGCAACGGGGAGTGCGGCGACATCCACTCTTGCTGCCCCGCAACCTGCTTTGGCGGCGTCTCCGGAACGCTGAGCTGAGCGACCTGCCTGGTAGAAGCTTGTGTGCTCCTCGTCCTGCGAGAAGATGCACGACGAACGAGTGTGTCGAGGGGGGACACCTTCTGAACATGAACGAGCGGCGATGGCGCTCTCTGGTCCATTTTCTTGAGCTCACTTGTCCGTAATCCAGATGACTTGGAAGCTCCACGGCCGGCAGAGGGTCATGAAGATGGTGGTTGAGAGGACGCCAAGTGAATGAAATAGATCGGGTTAGGTTGCTAGTCACCGAGCTTTGCAAAAGCTGCCACCGTCAAGCGCAGCAGCTTCTCGCGTTCTGAGATCTCGTTGCCACAAGGCTAAACTGCTCTGCAAACGGGCTGCTTTGTTCGATTGATAATCTACATAAATTTGGGGCTATTCGAATGCGAGGTGAAACAGGGAGCGAGCTGGTGCGAACTTCGCAAATGTCGACGTCCGGAGGAGAGTTGCGCTTTGACGCCCGCCACCCCTTCGCACTCTTCCTCGACCATCTCGCCGCGGCAGGAAGGTGATAAGACTGCAGTACTTTGCGACCGCTGTATTAATGATGAATGTCTCTGCTGAAGACCTTGCTGAAGCGATCCGTGAGGAGCTGCCCGGTACAGAGGAGATTATCGTCCAGTACCTTTCAGGCTACCTGCTGGACTTGGACGATGCGGCAGAAGACGAGGATGTCCTCGATGTTACCCACACTATCCTCGAATCCGCGACCCCCTCGTCCTCGAAGTTGAACCGAGATGCCCAGCTCGATAAGCTAATGAAAAGGCTCAGCCAGATGCTCGAGGAGCCGCTCAATAGACGGGCAGAGAAGAATCGAGCGGGCACGGCCAGTGGTCTGGTCAGGCTGGACAAGGTTGTGGATTTGAGCAAGGCGGCTATGAGCAACACTATTGCGTTTGGTGAAGGTGTTGATTTGGAGAGCATAAACAAGGGAAAGTGGGTATCTCCCGTCCGTTTTTGCGAAAGTTAGTCTTACAGAATGCATTCAGGGCTTCTCGGGTAGACATGAAGAAGCTGGAGAAACAGGAAGCCAAGCTGAAGGTATGCTCTTCTTGACCTTGACGGAGGACCGCGACCTTAACTGAGTATTACTCGCAGGCCAAAATCGAGAAACGTGCCCGCCGCGGCGTCGAGCTCTATGAGGGCTCTAAGCTCCTAGATCAGCACAAGAAACAGGTGCGTCTCGTAGAGATGTACCAAAGGCGGTACTAAACGGAGCTACGTTTGTAGCAAACGTACGAAGAGATGTTCATGAAGATTAACCCTCTGGAAGCCTCCGCTGCAGCCAAGAATAAGTCAAAGGACATCCACCTACCGTCTATCGACGTCAGCTTTGGCTCCAACCGCATTTTGTAGGTTTTATTACCGTTGTGTCCGGTTTGGACTGACGTTGCTTTCTCTATAGGTCCGGTGCTTCGCTTACACTTGCACACGGTCGTCGGTACGGTATCATTGGTCGTAACGGTGTCGGAAAGTCCACATTGCTTCGCCATATCTCTATGCGTGAGGTACCCATTCCATCTCACATCACCATCCTGTTCGTCGAGCAAGAAGTAAGTCGTTTCTCGTCTCGCAATGCTGCCGTTCTCAATCGAATGTCAAGATTATTGGCGACGACACTACTGCTCTTGATTCGGTCCTCAAAGCCGATGTTTGGCGAGATACTCTGCTTCGAGAGGAAGCCTCTCTCAACGCGACGCTGCAAGAGCTCGAGAATGAGGGCGACGACAAGCGGTTTGAGGACGCCAGAGAAGAGGCGCAGACGCGGCTCGCTGAGGTCCACGCCCGCCTTGCCGAGATGGAGGCTGAGAGTGGACCTGCTAGGGCTGCTGCACTGCTAGCCGGTCTCGGATTCAGCGAGGAGGATCAATCGAGACCGACAAAGTTGTTCAGCGGTGGTTGGCGTATGCGTCTCGCTCTGGCTCGTGCGCTGTTCGTTAAGGTATGCTGAAGAGAGATGTCGGGCATGAGGTTGCGCTGAATGCTTTGTAGCCGTCACTCTTGCTACTCGATGAGCCTTCTAACCACAGTTCGTCCCCTTATTCATATATCGCAGTTTACTCGCTGACAGAAGCCTGTAGTCGATCTCAACGCATTGGCATGGCTAGAGGACTACCTCCAGACATGGTCGGGTACTCTGTTGGTCGTGTGAGTACTTCTGCAGCTCTGGTGTGCAGGAAATATTTTAATGATTTTACAGCTCTCACGATCGTGCATTTCTGTAAGCTACGCACTGATCCTATCGCTAATCTAATACTGATCTGCGTAGTGATGCGGTCGCGACGGACATCATCCACATGCACTCCGGCCGTCTCGACTACTACAAAGGGTGAGTATATACGTGCGTGCGTGCAGCCGTCCTTATTGATATCATCTCCAGAAACTTCACACAATTCTACTCTACCAAGACTGAGCGTGATAGGAACCTCAAGAAAGAGTACGAGACACAGATGGAGTACAGGAAGCACTTACAAGCATTCATCGACCGGTGGCGCTACAATGCGAATCGCGCTGCTCAGGCACAGTCGAAAATTAAAATTCTTGAAAAGGTACAGTGCATAGGGTGCTGAAAATTTTTGTATCTCTGAAGCTCTACTTCAGCTTCCGGAGCTCACGCCACCTGAAGCTGACGAGACGGAAACCTTCAAATTCCCCGAGACAGAGAAGATTTCGCCTCCGCTTTTGCAGCTGAACGAGGTCACTTTCGGCTACACGCCCGAGAAAGTTTTACTCAAGGGTGTCAACATCGATGTTGGCCTCGACTCGAGGATGGCCATGGTCGGCCCCAATGGTGCTGGAAAGTCCACGTTGTACGCTTTTCACTGTCGCTATGTTCGTTAAGGCAATCTGATACTGCATACCCAGGATCAAACTCCTCATGGGCGAGCTGAAACCCATGTCAGGTCACGTCACACAAAATGGTCGTCTCAGAATTGGCTACTTCGCGCAACATCACGTGGACAGTCTCATTCCTACGATGAGCCCAGTGCAGTTTCTTGCGCATAAGTTTCCTGGTAAGACCGAACAGGAGTATCGGTCACACCTCGGTAATTTCCAAATCAGCGGAATGACCGGGTATGATCTATAGAATTTCGAAAATGATAGAGATTGACTGCTTCCGCTAGCTTGCAGTCTATCGCCACGCTCTCTGGAGGTCAGAAATCGCGTGTGGCGTTCGCCGTCCTGTCTCTACAGAGGCCCCACATCCTGTTACTCGATGAGCCCACTAACCACTTAGATATCGAAGTATGTCTCTGTCGGGGAAGCCTGTTGTCAGATAAACTAAGCACCACTGTTTGTAGGGTCTTGACGCCCTCATGACGGCTCTCAGCAGCTGGAACGGAGGTGTCATCGTCATCTCGCACGACGAACGCTTCATTACGACCGTTGCGAAAGAGGTGAGAATGCGCCATCGGAGTAGTTCATAATATATCTGAAACCTTTGTGTCGTAGCTTTGGGTATGTGCCGATGGCACTGTGGGCAGGTTCATAGGGGACGTCCAGGCATACAAGGTGAGTGCTCTCCGTGATTTAAGGCTCCGCCATTGGTCCCGCTCACATTCTCATACAGAGCCTCATCGTGAGCAACGTCAAAGCTAAGCCTTAGAGCTGTTGATGCGCATGCTTTTCTGCGTTCTACCCGTGGATCATGTACACTTATGCTGCAATAGCTGTGAGGAAAATTACCCCAAGCGCTTACGTACACGGAGCGTGATCGTGAGTAAAAATTGAACCTGCGCGTAAATTCGCGTCCTTGTCTTGCTTCAAACCTTTGTCCGACGCATGAGAAAATTCTGTCCGACTTGGCCCTCCCGCATATTTTCGAAGCAATTTTCTTCGTATACTACTGGAGGTCTTAATGGAACACGTTACTCTCGTGTGACTGGCACGAGTCACGTGGTCCGTCACGCTTGTCCTGTTCAAGTCGCGTCTTGTCGCGTTGCGACCAACCACCACTTTCTCTCACTGTCCCCAACCCCATACGCAAGCGCTTCGTCGCTATATAGCACGATGAGCTCGTCGGAGGAGAACTTTGATATGGACGTGTCCGGCTCCGAGTTGGATGACTACGCCCCTGCTCCTAAGAAAACCACGAAGGCCGCTGCGAAACCCAAGGCGACGACGAAGGCCACTTTGAAACCCGCCGCGAAATCGAAGGCCTCGGCGTCCAAGAAGAAGGTGCTCGTGGACAAGGACGACAACGCGAGCGATGCAGACCCGGATGAAGACGAGGACGACGCATTTTCGAGTGAGAAGCCTGCCGCGCCTGCAAAGAACAAGACCGCATCTGAGACATATCAGAAGGTCCGCAACTCTTATTCACTATGGGCGGTTTCAGAATTTCTTATGTTTGGACGCTATGAACAGCTTACACAACTAGAACACATTCTCAAACGACCGGATTCTTACATTGGAAGCGTAGAGAAGATCACACAGCCAATGTGGGTCTGGGACTCGGAGACCAAGCGCATGGTGAACCGCGAGATTACCTATGTTCCTGGTTTCTTCAAGATTGTGGACGAGATTCTTGTAAATGCCGCAGATAACAAGGTGCGTACTCTGGACGTTATATGCGTGTGCATACATGCCGATATCTCCTCCAGATAAACGACCCAAGCATGGACACTATCAAGGTCACCGTAGACCCAGAGAACAACACGATCTCCGTTTTCAATAATGGACGCGGTATTCCTATCGAGATGCACTCCACGGAGAAGGTCTACATTCCGGAGCTCATCTTTGGACACCTCCTTTCCTCGAGTAACTACGACGACGACGAGAAGAAGCTTACTGGTGGTCGTAATGGCTACGGTGCTAAGCTAGCGAACATCTACTCGACCGAGTTCACGGTTGACACCGCGGACAAGAACACTGCACAACGCTATGTTCAGACGTGGACGGATAACATGGGGAAGATGGGCAAGGCGAAGATCACCAAGAACTCGAAGAAGGAGGAGCACACACGCGTTACTTTTAAGCCCGACTTGAAGCGCTTCGGTATGGACTCGATCGACGAGCACGCACTCGCGCTCCTCAAGAAGCGCGTCTATGACATGGCCGGTACTACCAAAGACGTCAAGGTATTTCTGAACGACGAACGAATCAAGGTTAAAGGCTTCAAGCAGTACGTCGAACTCTACCTCAACTCCGTCGCGGAGCAGGCGCAGGAAGAGTCTGGTGGCGCCGCGCTGGTGAAGCCGACGATGATCTACGAGACCATTAGCTCTCGCTGGGAAGTCGCGTTTGCCGTCTCCGACGGTACCTTCCAACACGTTGCATTTGCCAACTCTATCGCCACGACCAAGGGCGGTACACATGTCACCTGCATCGCCGACCAGATTGCGAAGAACCTTGCTGCTAACATCCAGAAGAAGAACAAGGGTGCCGCGGTCAAGCCCGCGCATATCAAGAGCCACATGTGGATCTTCGTCAATGCGCTCATCGAGAATCCAACGTTCGACAGTCAGACCAAGGAACAATTGACGCTCCCTGCCGGCAAGTTCGGAACAAGGCCGACGCTGTCCGAGGATTTCATGAAGAAAGTCCAGAAATCTTCGATTATTGATCAAATCCTCAACTGGGCAAACCGCAAGGCCGACAAGGAGCTGAAGAAGACTGACGGGAAAGGACGCAACAGGTAGGCGGGCATTTCCATATTGTAACATCTGACGCCTGCTGACGCCGCAGTCAGGATCAAAGGCCTCACTAAGTTGTCCGACGCAAACAACGCCGGTACCAGAGGCGCGCAAAATTGCACTCTCATCTTGACAGAAGGAGACTCCGCCAAATCCTTAGCCGTGGCTGGTCTCAGTGTCATTGGGCGCGACAACTACGGAGTGTTTCCACTTCGAGGGAAGCTCCTAAACGTCCGCGAAGCCAAGCACGACCAGATCATGAAGAACGAAGAGATTCAAAACATCAAGAAGATTCTTGGCCTTCAGCATAACAAGGATTACAAGGATACGAACGATCTGCGGTACGGCCAGCTCATGATTATGACTGATCAGGTTAGCCTCATTCTTCTTTGTCGTGCGACATGCTGAGCCCGTAGTATCTAGGATCACGATGGATCACATATCAAGGGTCTTATTCTCAACTATCTGGATCACTTTTATCCTTCGCTGCTCAAGATCCCCAAGTTCCTGGTCGAGTTTGTGACGCCTATTGTTCGCGTAACCAAGGGGAATCAGAAGATCAACTTTTTCACAATCCCCGAGTATGAGCAGTGGCTGGAAAACACTCCGGATTCGCACAAGTGGAAGTCCAAATATTACAAGGTCCGCCTAAGAATTGTTACTTGATTTTATTTTATTTTACCGAGATGCTGATTTATCGATTAGGGTCTTGGTACGAGCAAGGACGAGGACGCCCGGGAGTACTTCAGCAGGATGAACAAGCACATGATCCCGTTTGCGACCGTCAAGGACGGTGAACGCGATCTCATCGATTTAGCTTTCAGCAAGAAGAAGGCGGACGACCGTAAGGAGTGGTTGCGTAACCTCGAGGTGTGTTGCTGAACGGTCTTTAATAAACGATCTACTAATGCAAGCGCAGCCGGGAACCTACCTGGACCACAACACCAGGGAGATCTCGGTTTCAGACTTTATCAATCGCGAGCTCATCTTGTTCTCGTATGCGGACAATGTTCGGTCCATCCCCTCGGTTGCAGATGGCCTCAAGCCCGGTCAGCGGAAGGTCATCTGGGGTTGTTTCAAGCGTAAGCTGAAAAACGAAATCAAGGTAAGGTGATAGGCGCGTTCGATGCTTCACTAAACTGACGTCGCACTAGGTTGCGCAACTCGTCGGTTACATTTCGGAAAAGGCTGCCTACCACCACGGCGAACAGAGCTTGATGATGACGATCGTCAACCTGGCGCAGGATTTTATCGGCAGCAACAATGTCAACTTGCTCATGCCCAACGGCCAGTTTGGTACACGCGACCAGGGCGGCAAGGACCATGCCTCGGCCAGGTATATTTTCACGGAGCCGTCGCCAATGGCGCGGGTGCTGTTACATTCTGGAGATGACCCGCTGCTCAACTACCTCAAGGACGACACGACCGATATCGAACCGGAGTGGTACATGCCGGTTCTACCGCTCATCCTCGTGAATGGCGCCGAGGGTATTGGTACCGGCTGGAGCACGAACGTCCCGTGTTACAACCCTGTCGACATCGTCGCGAACATCCGCCGTCGCATGAACGGCGAGGAGATGGTACCGATGCTTCCCTGGTGGCGCGGCTTCAGGGGCACCATCAAGAAGACGGGCGATCACAAATACGATGTCACCGGTATCATCAACAAGATTGATGACACCACGGTTGAAATCACCGAGTTGCCAATACACAAGTGGACTCAAAACTACAAACAGGAGCTTGAGACCATGATGGGCGAAAAGGGTGAAGGTCCCGTCAAGGTAAACCTCTCCTGTTTTGTCTCGGCGGTATCGTTGACCTACGACCTCGTCGCCCGGTAGGACTACAAAGAATACCACGACAATATGAACGTCCACTTCGTTGTTACGCTCAGCGAGAAGGACATGGAGAAGGCGGAAGCGCAGGGCTTATACGAGTTCTTCAAGCTCACGGGCAAGATCAACACGAGTAACATGATATGTTTCGACTTTGACGGCAAGATCAAGAAGTATGGCTCGCCCGAGGAGATCGTTGAGGACTTCTATCCCGTTCGCTTAGCATGGTATCAGAAACGCAAGGTACGCACCAATTCTTTTGTCACAAGTAAACAAGTTGTCATCAGGAATCGCAGGATCACATGGCGGAGCAGCTCCAGCTAGAGCTCGAGCGATCGACGAACCAAGCGCGCTTTATCTCCATGATTGTCTCGAAGGAGCTCGTTGTCTCCGGGCGCAAGAAGGCCGACGTCATCATTGACCTACGCAAGAAAGAATTTCGGCCCTTTCCCAAGATCTCGAAGGCCAAGGCCGCTGGCGAGACTGAGGAGGTCGTCGAGAACGGCGATGAGGACGAGCAGGAGGACAACGACGGAGCGCACGACTACGACTACCTTTTGAACATGGCGATCTACAGTCTGACAAAGGAGAGGGTGCGTATAATAAATAGACTCCGACTATGGAATTGGATCGTAATATACTGCTGTCCAAATAGATCGAGAAGCTCAAGAAGCAAGCAGCGGACAAGGAAGCTGAGCTTTTGAAGTTGCTCGAGTTAACACCTATTCAGATGTGGAACACCGACCTCGATAACTTCCTTGAACAATGGAAGGTGAGCTTGGCTCGATCATCTAACGGCCGCTCAGACCCTGACGCTTCGTTGTAGATGAGTTCCGAGGCGTGGAACGATAGGGCCATCGAACCGGGCCAGGTTGCCAAGAAGAGCAAGCGCAAGCAGCCAACTCTCGCAGCGATCATGAAGAAAGCAGCGAAGAAAGAGAAAGACGAGGATGACGAGGACGACTTTAAGCCTGGCAAGGCTGGCGCGTCTAAGTCTCGGAAGGCACTAGATCCGAAGCCCGTCAAAAAATCGCCGCCCACGGCACCTGTCGTTACGAAGGCAGAAGTCAAAGACGAGGATTCTGAAGACGACTACATCAAGCCGGCTGCCAAGAAACCGCCGGCGAAGAAACCTCTGGCGAAGAAGATCAAGTCCGAAGACGAGGACTCGGACGACAATTACGCCAAGCCTTCGACGAAAAAGGTACCTACGAAGAAAACTTTGGCGAAGGTCGAGTCTGAGTCTGACGTTGAAAGGGTGGAAGAGAAGAAACCGATACCGCCATCGAAGCGGAAGAAGCCTGCGGTGCCAGACGACTCGGACTCTGAGGTCGAGGTTGTGGCATCGAAAGAGAAGGGTAAGGCGAGGGCTGCACCGGCTGCAGTGAAGCGCAAGAGGTATGTCGTCTCGCTTGTCCATTATAAAAGCGCTGAGCTCATGTCTCGCAGTCCTGGAAGCGACGCTGAGTCTGATGACGAGATGTCTCTCAAGCCCGCAAAGAAGAAATCGGCGACCGAGAAACCGCTCACTGACTTCTTCGACAAAGCTCAGCCCAAGCCTAAGTCGGCGCCGACGGTGCGGAAGGTCTCGAACAACAGCCAAGCGTCGAAAGCCAAGGCTCCGGCAAAGAAGGCCGCGAAGAAGGTCGTCGACAGTGATGACGGCATTTCGATGGACGAGGAGCCCCCGGTAGCGCGGAAACGCGTTGAAGCTCCGAGGCGGACGGCGAGGGCTGCACCGAAGACGTACATCGACATCTCAGACGAGGATGAAGGCTCTGGTTCGGAATTTGAAGATTTCGACTAGACGGCTGCCCGTGTAATTTATTTCTTGCTGACGCTGTACTTCCATGACTTTCGGCCGGTTTGCTTTGATCCATCCAGACATCTTATCATCTTTCACAATCTTTGGCGGCCTGCGATTAAAGCACATCGTTGAATATGGCCTCAAGTCGTGGCCAGTGTTGCAGAAGTATCTGACCAGTCAGATCGGCTGGCCGGCTAAAAGGGGTCAGACGCCCAAAAGCAGCCGGCAAAGAGCCCAGGTTGCTCGACGTTACTCAACCCCGTCGATGACGGTGGGTAGAGTGGCTGTAGCGGCGACGGCCCTAGCATTGCGTAGCCCCAACGACGAGATAAGATTTGATTTTTTCCGCTATACTGCCGCTTTTCGTGTCCGGGCAAGAGCCTTTACTGGTAGCGACGTCGCATCGCTACTCAGTATACTGCATGCGGCGCCTGCGACGCGGAACGTCGCCCAGTACTAACAAGCACTTGCCGTTCTCGGCATTGCAGGCCAGAGGAAGCTTGGAGTTCATAATGAGGAGCTTGGAACAAGAATTACATTGTACAATCTGGTATAGTAAGCTCTCAAGAGATAGAATGTGTTTATGCTGTTACCTTTGAAAGCCACGATCCCTTCACATAAACGTTAAACGTTAATGGCGTAACCAATTTAATCATTAATCAGGCCTGACCTTGGCAATAGCCCAGGGAGCGCGCGAGCTTACATAAGCATACTGATGTAACCCAAAGCGGGCCCCGGGGGTCACATCGTCTTCGTCTTTGCCCTTTGCCTCTGCTGCGGCACTGATTTTCATATGTACGTCGGAGTCACCTTTAAGCTTCGAGCATAGTCATCAGGCACAACCTGCTAGATTGATTTGAGAGCTGTGAAAGAGTCAGCCAATATCATGCTGAGTCGGAGGTACTTGTTCGAGCGTCGACATCCATCGCTGACATGCAAAGAGCTTCAAGTTGCAGCAGCGTTGGTATTTGGCCGATGGTGGACCACCAGAGCGCGTCGCATGCATCAGATGTCGGTGAAACACTGCACATCCCAAACCAGAGTTAAAGTCGCTTCATCAAGCGGTCATGCATATCTAGCAGGATGATGAACACGAAGGTTGCTGGTCCTCCGGATTTTCCCAAATCGCGGCTGATCATGATGAAAGTACGGTACGTAAGACTTGCCGAGATACCGAGTCTGGCGTGTTTCTTTGTCTCGGGAGGTTTACTCGTTCAACGTTGCATGAAACTCGTTTCTAAAGGTCCTCTGTCCGGTAGGCGTCCCCACGGAGCGCAGCGACCGGACCTGGCTGGCGAGTCTGTCCGGCCTCAAAACCGAATGACGTCATGTGCAGACAAATCCGGCTGTTTTTTCTACAGCAAATTTATGGGCCAAAAAAACCTTACTTGTCTTTGTTTCACAGTAGATTGTATTTTTAAACCTGACCCCAGTACTTAAGCCGCGTGCTGATTTCCGGGATGCTGCATAGTGTTCAGCATGGACACGTCTATGCCCCCTCTGGACGGCACTCTGCTCACCGTTTCCGATTTCGTCGACTTCCACGCTAAGCAAAACGCAGACAAACCATGGCTCATGTTCCTGGCCAAGGGGAATCCGGAAGAACTCGTGTCCATCTCCTACCATGAGATGGCGCAGGCGAGCCACCGCATTGCGCACCGCATGCGCCCAACCAGAGAGGGCCCTGATGGGGAGGTCGTCACCCTGCTCATCAACACCGACAGTGTCATCTACGTCGCCGTCGTTCTGGGTCTCATACGCGCAGGCTATGTGGTATGTATAGGTTGATACCATTTGGAAAGATAATAAGGGTAGTGATTGCGTTTACAGCCATACCCAATGTCTCCCCGCAATTCCCCCCAGGCTATGTGCCATATGCTCGAGGCCGTCTCATCTACTCGTATAATCGCCCACGGACCGACTGCAGCTCTCTTCCAACAGGTTCAGAGCGAGATGCAGGCCAAGGGTACCAAGCTCCGCCTTGACGAACTACCAGGACTGCTAGAGGTATTTCCCCAGTTTGGCGAAAACTCCGCCGCCGCAGCCAAGGTCAAGCCTTACCCACCTTCGGACAGGCCAATTGACATGCACATGTCAGCGCTGTACTTTCACTCCTCGGGCTCGACCGGCTACCCTAAATCCGTTGATTTCACGCATCGCAGGATGTTGCAGTGGTTCGGTTCGACTAGTACCTACTGGTCTATCACCTGGTGGTTAAATCCTCTTTACAGGATTTCTTGGCAGGGCTGGTAGTGTGTCACGCTACGGTTCGATGGGCTTGCCGAGCTTCCACGCCATGGGCCTCCTGCTGCAGATGATTAATCCACTCGCGACGGGCAGAGAAGTCGTTGTGTACACCCCGCAGTATCCTGCACCTCCGGTCGTCCCGAACACACAGAACGTTTACGAGGTTGCAAAGCTTGCAAAGTGCACTGGAATGGTCGCACTACCCTCTTTCATCGAGGTACGTATTGTTCCATCATTCATGTGCCGCTGACAAAACTGAGCGCGCGCGAAGGCGTGGTCACACTCCTCAGAAATTATCGAGTACCTGAAGACCCTCAATGTGCTGGTCAGTGCCAGGCCCTCCTTTCAATCTACCGGTGGTCCACTAACATTTTACAGCTGTTCGGTGGCGCCCAGCTCGCGGTGTCCACCGGGGATAAGCTTGTGCAGATGGGCGTGCGTCTGCAGTCCACTTACGGAGGCACCGAGTTCGCGAACCCCTCTATGGCGTGGGGCGGAGTCCTGGTAACAATCGCTCGGCCCAACCCAGATTGGGCGTGGTTTTGTGCGCCGCCGGATGCTCCGAATATCAAGTGGGAGCCTCAAGGCGATGGGACGTACGAGCTGATTGTCTATGTAAGTTGGTCTGAGTACCTTTGGGTGCGTGCTGCTGATCGCTGGTGGTAGGAAACTGACAACTATGACCTCGCCGTGTACAATGTACCCGGAGAAAGGGCCTACGCGACTTCTGACCTTTTCGAACCGCATCCGACGAAACCTGACCTTTGGAAGATGTGCGCTAACATGTCACTTCAGCCAATACGACTTACTGACTAGTCCTCCAGCGTTGGCCGCAAGGACGACGTCGTCATTTTGAGCACTGGTAAGAACATACCAGAGCTGCGCGTGCACCCGTTGATACAAGTTGAATAGGCGAGAAGATTGTACCGCTATCGCAAGAAGCGTACATCACCTCGAGCCCGCTCGTTAGCGGCTGCGTAATGTTCGGTCGGGAGCGCGAGCAGCCAGGCATTTTTATCGAGCCGCAATCCTCATATGCCGTCAATCCGAACGATATGGCCGCACTTGCCGCGTTTCGCGACAAGATCTGGGCGCGCGTGGAGGAGGCGAACGCGCAAGCACCCGGATTCGCGAAGATCTTTAAGGAGATGATCGTCGTCACCGAACCCGACAAGCCCCTGCCCCGGGTGGCCAAGGGGTCCATCGTCCGCAAGCAGGCTTCAGTCGTCTACGAGAAGGAGATTGAACAGCTGTGAGAGAACTTTTTTTGCGTCAAGAACGGGATTTTCACCGCAATATTTAGCTATAAGATGATCTCTGCGAGCATGAGCAATGAGGGTATTGATCCTCCGAGGTCTTGGAAGGCCGCCGACCTGGAGCCTTGGCTCACTGGGCAGGCTATGAGCCTCGTCTCACACGAACAACCCGTCGCACTCGCAGTCGATCTGTTCCAGCAAGGCTTCGACAGGCGAGTGACGCGCCCGGTCTACTTATCACCGCAGAACTAACGAATGCCTGTAGCCTGAGCGCAACATTCTTCCGTAATCACATCATCGGCGCCCTGTGCGCCTCCGAGACCCTAAGCATCCGCCAGGCAGCGCAAAGTGTCTCCGCGAATCTAGTCTTCGAGAATCCGACCATCAAGCAGCTTGCAGATGCGCTCGCTGCACTCGTCGATCCATCCGCCAGCGCTCGCGTCCGCAACCCCGTAGACGAGATCCAGGCGATGATTTCCAAGTACACTGCAGGTCTGCACACTGCGCGGGCGGGAAAAGCGACGGATGTTGGTACGGCACCGGTCGTACTCCTCACGGGCTCGACGGGCAACATTGGCTCGCACATCCTCGCGTACCTTCTCGCGGAGCCGCGTGTCGCGCGCGTGTACGCGCTCAACCGCCCGTCGGCAGACCCGCATGAACGGCTCGCGTCCGCGTTCCGCGAGCGCGGACTCTCAGAGGAAGCCCTCAAGAGTCTGCGACTTGTGTTACTCGTGGGAAACGCCACGCGCGAGCGTTTCGGGCTTGAGGAAGCGCAATACACCGAAGTACGTGCATGTCAATTCTTTCTCTTCTCGTCGCTGACTTGTGCTGGCGGTGGAGCAGGTCATGGCATCAGTGACGCATGTCATACATAACGCCTGGACAGTGAATTTCAATCTCGCGCTGCAATCATTTGAGAGTCAGGTCGCGGGAGTGCGCAAACTCGTGGACATCGCCGCCGCCGCCGCGCGACCTGTGCGGCTGCTTGTCACTTCATCTGTCGGCGTCGCGAACGCGTGGGACTCCGCTAAGGGTCCCGTTCCTGAGCAGCTCCTGTTGAATCCCGAGAATGCAGCTGGCACTGGGTACATCGCGTCCAAGTACATCGTCGAACATGTAGGTGGGAGCTATCTTTTACTTCGGATATTAATTTAAATGCCGGTGACAGATTCTCAGTGCTGCTAGGGAGAAGGGCGTTCTCGCCACTGCGCTACGCATGGGCCAAGCCTGCGGACCGAAGGAAACAGGGGCATGGGGGACGACCGAGTGGATGCCGATCTTGGTTAAGTCAAGCATCGCGCTGGGTGGTCTGCCTGCACTGGACGGCGTACGTATGGAATTTTTAGCCCTAGTCAGCCACAGCTGACATGATTTGTTCTTGCAGCCCGTAGACTGGGTCCCACTTGATGCCATCGGCAAGGCATACGTCGACTGGGTACTTGCGGAGGACGCCCTGCCCGCGTTCGTGAATATCGTGCATCCGCGCCCGGTGGTCTGGGACACTGTACTCAACGGACTGCGGCGGGAATTGGGGGACAGTCTTCCTCTCATGCCAGTGAAAGATTGGGTCGCAAAACTCGAAAAATATGCAAATAGTCCCTCAGCGGAGGACCTCGCTCGGATCGTACGTTTCCCCACTCATAGCGTTTATTCGTTCTAATCATTGTTCCACTGGTTGCATAGCCGGCTCTGAAGATTATGAGCTTCTTCCGCTCGCTTGCTCATCCAACTGCTTCGCGAGACGGCGCGGGCGCCGCTGGAGCTGATGGGGCAATGGGTGTCGCATTCGAGACTGCAGAGCTCCTGCGCTCAAGCCATACGATGCGCAGGCTCCAGCCGGTGTCAGAGGAACACGCCCGTGCGTGGGTCTGCTTCTGGAAGGCGAAGGGATTTATTGCGTGAAAGGGGTTGGGCCTGTGTATAGCGAGCCCTTGGTTTCTGGCGACACTGTGTTATGACATATGTGCCATGAATGTACATGTTCTGTATGGTGACAGTATTGCATTCCGCCGTTGCACACAAAACTAGTGGCACAAGAAGTTCATTCGACCTATGTGGGTAACGGTCCCGCGGAGGAGTTAAGTTGCTGGTGAGGCTTACTGTACTTATTATTGTTGTAAGAAGTCCTGCGCGTGGCTTACTTATCGGTAAGCACAGTAAGCAGATTGTAGTTGCAGCACTTACTGTGTGAACTTTCCCACCATAAGCAGTGAGGACGAAAATTAAGCTAACTCAATATTAGTTCTACTTACTATCCATTTTTGGAATGTAGATCCCACGGCTAACAGAACCTTTTGAAGCGCTAGGTTCTCTGTCCCGACCAAACGTCCACTTCCTAGCTTGCCTCCAGCGATGTATGCTTTGCACAGACTCCCACGGAGCTATGTGCGTTTTGCGCAAGTACGACGGGGCAATGCAACTCTACAAGCCGCCACCAGCTCCGACGCCGTGAATGCTCCGCCGCCGCCTGTACCAGCTCAGCAGAAGCCTCCGGCCGCTTCCACAAAACCTGCGCTGAAGCCCGCAGGCGCAAAGGTCCCGGGAGCACCTGCGAAATCCCAGGAGAAGACTGCGCCCGAAGCCGACGCGAAACGTGGGCCGCGGCGCGTCTGGCCGACACACCGACCGTCCATCTCACTCGCGCGACCTCGGCAGTACATGCGTCCCATTGGCGTTGGCGTCCTCCCGGCTTACGACAGCGCCTTAGAGTACATCAAGGAGGACTCAAATATTCTCAAAAAGGAACTCCGCACCGTGAAGACTGAGCTCGAGAAAGTGCAGGTCTTGCAGGAGCCCGAGGCGGCTGAGCAGGCTGCACGCTTGCAGGAGCGCGTTCGCGTTCTCGAGGTGCAGAGCGAGATTAACTTGCCCTCTGTACGGTGGAAGGCGAAGAACGGTCTTGGTATGCACACTCTTCGTTTTTTGTGAGCATGTTGAAGCGAACAGAATGTAGCCGACATGACCAAGCCCGTTTACCGCCATCTTATTGAGCAGAGGTGGAGAGAGGACGGTATCCTCGATTTGGTGGTACGTGCTTCGTCTATTTTAGGCGCTCCAAGTGCTGAATATTATGAAGATGGAACGTGTCCACCAAATGGGCGTCGTGCCCGACCTTCTCCCTGAGATTCGCCCGTCGTTGGATCTCCGAGTCAACTTCCTTGAGAGACTGCCTGAGAAGCTCCGGAAGATGGATCGCACGAAGCGGAAATCTGAGAAGGTCGAGGCTGGAATTTACCTCCTGCCTGAGCAGGTACTTGGTTTTGGAGCCTGGAATGAGCTGAACTTTACTCAACCTGTCCCAGACTCGTAAACCGCCTGTGCTTTACACCACAGTGTTCCACACAGAGCCAAGGCTCTATACTCTGCTCATGTTTGACTTGGGTACGTCACTACTAGCCTCATTGGATCACTATTTTTCCTGATACCGGTCAGACGTTCCTGATCCTGAAACTTGCGGGTTCCAGAGCTACCTTCATTGGATGCAGTAAGTGCCACTATCGAAGAGATTTGGGTCGCGATTTTGAAACTCTGTAGGCCTAATGTCGAGTTGCACACGTTCTCTAAGAACCCAATCCCGCTTACCACCACACATACCCCCTACATTCCACCTCACCCACAACGCGGAACGCCCTACCACCGATACGTACTGATGCTTGTTCCGCAACGGAGTGCGACAGAGCGCATAAAGGTGCCCGTACCGACCATGCAGGAACGTCTCGGATTCAGCTACCGTGAGTTCGCAGCCAGACATGGGCTCGATGCCACCAAGGGCGGGGGTGTCTTCATGTGGAGAGAGGTCTGGGATGAGACGGTGTCCAAGATCTACGCGGACGTTCTCAGTGCGTATAGCCATCTTATGAAGCATTATGGTCGTGTGCTTACCTATCTCCGCCTATTTTGAAGAAACGGAGGAGCCTGTATACGGCAAAGTGCCGAAGCCGGACCCGTATGCCCACTTCAAGGCCGCTCCAAAATATGCTACTGCATCTGCATAGAGTCTACCCTCTCCCCATACGTACCAAGGCGCTGTCAAGTTACTACATCTGCTTTACATCATTCATTAATGGGTGTTTATCTCAAGTCGCGACACTTAGGATCCAAATGACTGACAGACTAATGAAGGATATGTAAAATCGTATGGCAATGCTCCACTTCACGACTCATTGTCGTATTTCCTCCAATTGCCGCGAACCGTGGGAACTTTATGACACGCGCATTCCTCGCACTCCAGACTCTTGCCGGCGGCACGCGTACTTGACTGTTCTTGCAGCCACATTCTACGCACCGTATACTCATTTCTCGTCCCATTGCTAGCATTTTTGCAGTGCTATCATCGCGCTGCATTTCTAGTCGTGAGATCCAGACGCAGCATTGGAGTTCGTGTGTTGCGCAACCATCTCGCTTTCTGACTCACGTGTATAATGGCGTACATGCTAAGCCCTATCTCCTCAACTATACTGCGCTGCGGTCAATCATGCATGTCCGATGCACGCATACGCAGTCGGCATCACAGTTACGAAGTCAAGCTTGTGTCGTACCATTGCCTATCGGCAAGCGCGACGACTCGCGTGCAAGCGACTGATTACAGACCAATTACTATATAGGTGTTAGTCATACTTTCTGCAGAGGCCACGCAAGCTCTCGGAGCCCGGCAGCCATGAGCATACCGAGGGCTTGCTATCGTCTCCCTTGATGGGCGTCTCTGAGGAGATTATCAGATAAAAGGGGTGAGCGGGCGCGTTTGAGATAACCCAGCATCTACTGATCTCTCCCCTGAGACAACCCAGTATCTACTGCACCTCGCTGAACTCCACGTCCGTCACCATATCCACAACGATGTCGACACCTAAAAGAGTCATTGACGAAAACTGGGTCCGCAGCGACCGCTACCACAACTCATTCCTCATCAGGCCCGACGTCGCGCTCGAGCACGCGCTGAAGAACAGCGACGAGAAGGGCCTCCCGCAGATCTCGGTCAGTGCCGCCCAGGGAAAGCTGCTGCAACTTATTTCCCAGACTATCAACGCTAAGAGGATCCTCGAGGTCGGCACGCTTGGAGGGTATGGTCTCGCATTTGCCTCTTGCAGTATAGAGTCTGATCAAACGTCCAGGTACTCCACCATCTGGTTCGGGCGTGCGCTCCCAGCGGACGGTCACATCATCACCCTCGAGCTCGAGGAGAAGCATGCTACGGTACCTAGCTCCGCCCAGTTTGCTGAAGTGACGGTGTCGGTGCTTACACATCCCCAGGTCGCCCGCCAGAATTTCGAGTACGCCGGTCTGTCCTCAAAGATTGAGGTCCGCGTCGGACCCGCTGTTGACTCTATGAAGCAGCTCCCCGCCGAAGAGCCCTTCGACCTCGTCTTCATCGACGCGGACAAGCCTTCGAATCCTGCGTACTACAAAGAGGCTCGCCGTCTGACCCGTAAAGGTAGCGTAATAGTACGTCTCTTGTGCTTTGCTCTGAAGCTCGCTGCTGATGTTAGCCTATGGCAGATCGTCGACAACGTCGTCCGCGGGGGCCGCGTCGCCGACCCCGCCGAGGAGGGCCCGTACGTCGACGGTGTCCGCGAGCTACTCAAGGTCCTGAAAGAGGACGAGGGTGTCGAGGCGACGACAATTGCCAATGTCGGAGAGAAGGGATTTGACGGCTTTACGTACATTCTTGTTCTCTGAGCGACAACTCCAGTGAACGCTGCTCCTGTAACAACATCCGCGATTTACGTGAACAAGATGCGTAACGTATAGCTCCGTGTATGGCTAGCTGCGTACATTCGAAGATGATATTCGTTTCGTTTCTGGCGTCTGTCATGTGACTGCTTTGCGACCCCGGTGTTTTCCGGTAAACGCTTGCGCCACCAAGCCAGCTCGCACCAAATCCAGATTTTCCAACTTGTACTCGTATTATCGCAGTGACTTCCGCATAACCAACTCTCTTCACGAAAAGCGTAGTTCCTGCTGCGCTCCATACATCTCCACTGGAAGTTGAATACGTTCTGTATCTTCGGAGACTCCCTGAACAAGCTATGGCAGTTCCGAGCCATCGCACCGCATTTCGTGCTGTCTGCTCCAGTTTGGCTACGATCCATGTGCTTCAAGGGCACGTTGCATGGCACGTTCAATGCTCTCTGCTGTACACATGAACGGAAATAGACGAAAGATGGCTTGTATGGAGTAGTTCGAAGTCGTCGCCGGCCCGCTGGAATAAGCTTTGGGCCGGATAGTATTGGTCAAGTTGAGTACGTAATGTGACCTCCAATTGCTCACTCGCTTGATAACTTCTCAAGCATTTATATGTGGTCTCCAACGCGCGGTATTCATGAGAGAGAATAAGAACGCACAATCGCCAGACGTCGTTTTATTCACTCGCATGATTGTACAGGCTTCAAGTAGTTCTGAGAGATGGCTGTCTCCGAAGGATAACCTCCATATGTCATTTGAAATCTCGGAGCCGCATTACGTCGGCAGTAATATCGAACTTAATCCGCAGGTAACGTCACAAGCCCCAGGGGATACAGCAAGGATGAACTAGCATTGAAGCTAGTCTCGCTGACAACAGCTGGATTTACTGTCTCCTTGGAAGGCGATGCAAACGATCCGTAGGTTGTGTCGTTGCTCGGTGTTATGTGAAAAGGTCCGTCGGTTTTCAGGCAACGCAGGCACTGGTTTCACGGAGCCTCTTGAAGTATGGGGCGACTTCTTTGCGCCGTAGAATGCCGATGATCCTCTTGATGTGCGGGGAGACATAGTCAAGTGGTGCGGATCACGAGAATACGGTTTCTCCTGAAACTGAATTGCATAGATTTGACACAGGAGCTGTCGCAGCCCATCCGACTTCGCTGAGCATGCGCTCTGGTCGAGACTTCGGGTGTTCCTATGTTCCGGTATTTCATCGACATACTATAACTACACCCACTCTGGCACGTCAATTGGACTAGTAGGCTTCCATCCGGTCAGCCCATTATCGGTTACGATGTTGCTTCGTGCCACCCTGTTGCTCCTTCTCGGCATATCGACGGCCCTTGGACAGTTGTCTGGTCGTGTTGGCCCCACCACATCCTCGTCGGCGAAGCGTAATACCATTTGCAACGTCCTCGACTATGGAGGCTCCGTCGGATCTAACGTACGTATATTCTAGTGTATGCCTTCAACGATAATATGTCTGACTCTGTTTTACAGGACATTGGACCTGCTATCCAGTCTGCGTTCAACAGTTGTGTTCTGAAGAACACCGGCTCCACGCTGTACATCCCCGCAGGCAACTACAACATGGCAACTTGGGTTACCCTCGAGGGCGCGAGCCAATGGGCCTTGCAACTCGATGGAGTTATTACTCGTACAGGTACACCACTCAGTTCTTCTAGAAGAGTAGGTGTGCTAAGTATAACGCAGCTACCACCGGCGGACACATGATCATCGGTGCGTTTTCTGAGGTCAGATTCTCGCCTGTGTACTCAACAAGAGGACAGTCGAAAATGCAAATGACTTTGAGATGTACTCCAGCAATAGCGCGGGAGCCATCCAAGGAAACGGCTACCAATGTCGCAACGCCGGGTTTGAACCACTTTCCTTCGGACATGACCGTTGATAGCTTAATACACTCCAGGCCTCGTCTCCTGCGCATAATCACTTCAACGAACTTCTCGCTCCACGATCTCATCTTCGTCGACTGTGTGTCTGCCTCTGCATCTCTATGAAACTCCCGTCCTGAAAACTGAATTCTGGTTCGCAGCGCCTGAATTCCATGTCATCCTTGACAACTCGCAGAATGGCGAGGTGTACAACCTCGCAATCCGCGGCGCTGCCATCGGCGGGTCAGACGGAATCGACATGTCCGGCTCGAACATCTGGGTCCATGACGTAGAGGTCACGAACGGCGACGAGTGCGTCACGATCAAGAACCCATCTTCCAATCACCTCATCGAGCAAATTTGGTGCAATCAGAGCGGCGGCTCTGCCATCGGCAGCTTGGGCACCGGCACCACGATTGAGAACATTTTGTATCGCTACGTGTACTGCGTCGGTGGGAACCAGATGTTCATGTGAGTTGCCGCTGTGAATTATACTGGGTTGTAACTTAAATGCAAGCCCCCTTCAGGATCAAAAGCAATGGTGGCGATGGCTATGTCAGTAACGTTGTATTTGACAACTTCCTAGGCTTGGGAACAGCCTACGCACGTACGTACAGCCTTACTTGCCCTTTCGCCGGAGGCTCAACCTACTTCCAGTGGATGTTGATGGATACTGGTCTTCCATATCTACCATCGCCGGCAATGGCGTCCAGCTCACGAATATCACGTTCTCCGTAAGCCCAGCCTGAAACCTTACCGTGCAAAGTCCTCGTAACATCTGACTACTGCAGAACTGGGACGGGTACATCGTCGACGGCGAGCGCCGCTCTGCGTACCGCATCCTCTGCGCAGACAACGCGCCGTGCACCGAGATGAACATCGAGAACGTCCAGCTCTGGGCGAGCAACAACGTCGGCACGTACGCATGCCGGAGCGCGTACGGCACCGGCACATGCCTCGAATCTGGGAGCGGCGGCGGCTACTCGCAGGTGACCGAAAGCTACACGGAACCCGCGGCGTACTCGAGCCCCCCGACCATGAGCGGGAACCTCGCGTCTGGCTTTGCGACGAACTCACCGATCCCTATCCCGTGAGCTAGTTCTGCTCGTCGCAGGATCTGTGAGCAATGCTGACGAGATTGCGATGTCGGCACAGGACGATTCCGACGATGTTTTTCCCCGACAAGCCTGCTATCTCGCCGCTCGCCAAGAACTCAGGGTCGCCCTCGTCCCCGTCGGCGTCGCCAGCGCCGACTGGTGGCAGCGGAAGTGGCACGGCGGGACACTACGCTCAGTGCGGCGGGACAGGTTACACGGGACCGACCACCTGCGCGTCGCCGTATACCTGCGTCGTCTCGAACACATACGTGAGTATATGCGCCTGAAGTTGTTGCTCAACTGAACGCTGATTTTCGGTGTAGTATAGCCAGTGTCTTTGAGCTCAATATGTACTGCAGAACAGAAGAGGCTTGACGATATATGATATGCGGCTGTGACTTTGATTGGTCTCCTAGCTTGAACATGCAAATGCAGAGGTCAAAGGAAATATTCGACTCAGATTTGGCAGAATATAGGCCGTACATGCTAAAGGCGCAGCACACCCTGCTTCGAGACCAGCGGTAGCCTCTCTTCCACGGCCGCCCGTTCCCATTCGTTAAGACGCCTTCCTGAGAAGTCAGGTGCGCTATCTATCAGCGACGGCAGTATCGTCTGGGCCTGAAGCTTGACCGTTTTTATGCGTTCGGGGACATATTCCGCCAGCACCACGTCGAACGCGCCGACATGCTGCAACGAGGACATCGAAAAAGCTATCTCAAGGTCCAGGGGCTGCGTCCTTCCGGCCACTGCGAATAACTGTGTAAGCATCTTCTTGAGAATACCCCAGGAGTCCCTCGGATTTGTGAGCTTGAGGGCGATATGACTGATGTTGGGACAGCTCCTCAGGCCAAAATTTGGCACAGGCGTCTCGTTCCCTTTGCTGCCTATGGCCCGTGCGTAAGTCATAGCATGAGTAAAGTCTCCATCACACACGCACCATGATAGAATGTAGTAAGGTCCAGCGCCACGGAGGTAAGCTTCGGTCCACAGCCCTGGAGTACCATTTCTAGGCTCGAACGGCCGGCGCCTGAAACAATCCACCGGAAGCTGGCGGAAGAGAAACTGAGCGGTATGGGGAATCGCTGCATTGTTTTCGCAATGAGCTCGCAGGCATCTTGATGGTCAAGATCGATGCGCTCGAGTTTGTGCCCGGCCCTAAGCGTATCAACAAGGTCCTCAGAGAGCTTATATTCTCGCGTAGGCGCATATGTGGCGTAATAACGCGGTGACCTGCGGAGCTGGCATGAACGAGAGATTCGGAGTTCTGAGGCGTGGACGTAAAGCAGAATGAGTTCAAGGAGTTGCGGATTTAGCGCGATTCTATCGAGCAAGAGTTGTGTAGTGCAGCAAGGAATGATACGCCGATCTATGAACATGCTCTGGTGTGTCTGCTGTATGTCAAGGTTGTCGAGACGAAGGAGATGTAGAGAGGGAAAGCGGCTCAATACCGCGGCGAAATCGTGCAGACGAAGCCGTCCATAAGCCAGTGTCAAGTATCGGAGGTTGTGCGTGATGGAAGGAGGTGTGTCCCGCATGAAGAATAATGAGTCACGGATCATGTAAACGGTGACATGTCTGAACAGATGGCGTCTCGCGGAAAACACCCACTCGCGAGAGACGAGCGTACAGCAGCAGAGTGTCGGCATGTCGTCCTGCAGGTCGTTGATGATAATGTCAACGAGTTCTTGCGGGAGCTTCAATGGTTCTCGTTGCACTGCCATTTGCAGGAATTGCCTGGCTTTTCCGTCTCTGGAGACGAGATATGCGTTTTTAATTAGGACCGAGACAATAAAACGCCGTGGATAAAAGCGAAGAGCGTTAAACGTACACAGGAAGAGAAGCAGGCGCGCCAATTGAAGTGTTCGTCATGGTGGATATGACAGGTCTGCGTCGCCGAGAGGCAAACACACCTACGCTCACAGTTTTCAGCGAGTCTTATATATTCCACGACAACTAAATACGGCACTGAGATCAAACGTGAGTCTGGAACGCGAACTGAAACAATCAGATAAGCAAGTCCGCATAGGGCGTGGGCTACAGCTTTCCCCAGGAATGATGGACACCCTCGGGCAAATTTTCAGAACTCGGAGTTCGAAAACTTCGCGGGCGCTAGAGAGGTAAGAGACGCTGCTTGTTTCGAAAATTCAAGACACGACCAAGGTCCCCTTTCGGCGAAGAAAGAGAAAAGTTCCCAGTGTTCGTTAATATTCAGTACATTTTGCGAATGTGCGTTGTGCCCCCCTATGCCTTCCACTTACCAGTGCGCAGCCTGAGAGAGCCTCGCCTCGAGCACACGCCGACGATTCAATACTTTGTCAGCCTCCAGATAGCAGCCCTTAAGCCACCTGTTCGTTGTGTCTGCCTCGCTATCGTTCTGAAAGCTTCGTGGTAAATCGTTGAAGGCAGTTCGTGCATGTAGGATCCGCCGGTTATCGAAGAGTATTGCATCGCCCTCGCGCAGCGTATACTCGAAGGCAGCCTCAGGGCTATCGAGGAGGGCTGTGAATCTAGAGAGAGCGGAATAAAACTCGTGTGGAGTCAAAGCAGGTAGCGGTGCTTGGAACGGCGGAGAGTAGTTGATGAACTGGACCCGCTTCCGACCTGTGTGGATGTAGTCCTCGTGATTGAGCTCTATTGTCGGGTGTACATGGTGAAGATGGTTCCCATTGTTGATGTAGTGGAAAGGAACGAGCGTCTTGGTCAGTACGTCAAAATCGGGCGGATGCGTGTCCTGCAGGCGGTTTGCTGCGTACAGGGCATCGACGAAGACGGATGTCCCGCCTTGCACCCGGTTACGCAGACAATGAAGTAATTGGTAACGCGGGGGATGTTGAAAGTATCTGCGAGCTGCCGGTTAGGCTCGTCCGCAAACCTAAGTTGGCCGAACGTACAGAAGATCCATGTGAAGTCCAAGGTGAAGGTTAGTATAAGCGATGTTCTTGCTATTCTTGACGTTCACAACATCCCACATCTCTCCATAGAATGTCTCTCGTATCTCTGCGAATAGCTGGGCGAGTCGACGTGCTTCACATTTGTCGTTCGAGGTTTCATCTGGAGAGACGCCAGTAACGAAAATCAGCCCGTAGCGTGTAAGTTGTGTGAGAGCACGAAGTAACCCAGAGGGTGAGCTGAGGCCTTGATATTCCAAGAAGAGATCCGGAGCCGACTGGACCCGGGGCTTGTCCCAAGGTAAGGGGTCTACGTCACGATGGAACGCATGCAGCTTATAGCTGAAAGCGTATCGCTCTAAGAAATCAGCCGAGTAAAATGTAGAGTGGCCAGGGGCCCAGGTTATGTGGATGCCGTCGTCGGAGAGCCTAACGCTATCGGCTATGGCGTCGTTGGGTATATCGGACGTACGGTGAAGCTTCTGGCGACTAGACGGGTGCACGCAGCGGGGACATTGACAAGAGTCCCTCAGCCATTGTAATGAGTATGAAATGCCCTTGAAAGCGACATTTGCCGCTGGAACCTGGAATCGATTCACCGCAGAGGTAGCGTACTTGCGCAAAGCTAGAGGTCTCAACGAGCGTAGAGCGTGCATGCCCGTGACTCTTGCCTACGAAGAATACTACGCTATGAATGTATTAGAAACTTTTCGAAAACATTATAGAATATTAGGGGACTCACAACAGTATCGGTGGTTCACTTCAGAGATCGATCCAGCTTTCGCGCGACGCGCGCTCTCTTGGATGTAACGCGAGTGTGACAGAGACGTTACGTAATACCGTCAATCCGTTACAGCCGTGACAAAACTTCCTGCTTTTATTCGACTTGCACGCTCTCTTTGGACTGCTCTGCCGATTATTGTCGTCAAGACCCGCTCTCCGCGCCCAGATTCCAAAAATGGCCTCAACATCCTCTTCTGAGGTCTCACAGCCGGTGGCGTTTTCTACACAAACGCAATATCCGTTGCCTACGCAGAAGTTCATGATACCTGCGTCATGGCGGCGTTACCAGCTCTCGCAGCTCGTGAACAAGGCTCTATTTCTCGCGAAACCCGTGCCGTTTGACTTTCTTGTGCGCGGAGAAATCTTGAGGACAACGCTGGGAGAATGGTGTGCGGAAAAGGGCGTTGGCGAGGTAAGTTTCATGTCTGCGGCTCGGAATGCATACTGAGCAGCTATTTGCACATCCTGTGTCCCAGTGCTGATGAACTGCGATGTAGGAAGAAACACTGGAGATTGAGTACATTGAGTCTGTCATGCCTCCGCAGAGGATGACGTCTCTGCCGCATGAAGACTGGGTCTCGTCGATATCGTGCCAGGAACCTGGGTACGTCTATCGGATGCGCGTGCATCACAATCTGACGAAAGAGCAGGCTCTTTCTGACAGGATCCTATGATGGCAACATTCGGCTATTCGATTATTCCCAGACATTGCTACAGACCATCCCTGTGCAGTCTGCGGCAATTACTTCAGTGGCGTATGTCAAAAAGACGAATAAAGATACCCAGCTCGTTGCGACTGCGTCCCACGATCTAACAGCGAAATTGACTGAGGTCAGCATCTCGCCCAGCGACCCTTCTCCCTCCAGAGTTCTTGCCTCTCTCCATCTGCACACAGGCCCTCTGACTGCGATTTCCACGAACGCCGCCGGTTCTCATCTACTCACGAGCTCGACAGACGAGCTGATCGGCCTATGGGACACGTCCATTCCTGATTATGACGAGGTTCCTCCGGACGATGCGTCATCCGAGAGGAAGAAGCGGCGGAAGCTTGACGACAGCCAGGAGTCGAGGGCAAAACGTAAAGCACCTATCTCGGTGCTCAAAAGCCACACGGCTCGAGTGTCGAAGGCGGTTTTCACAAAGGATAACACGAACGCCGTAAGTGCTGGCTTCGACTCAACGGTACGGACTTGGGACGTGGAAAACGGTGTGTGCACAAATACTATCGTATGTATCCCTTCTATTATTGCCCTGTATCTTCCTTGCTCACGCTCGTCTTAAATAGACTGCACCTGCAAAACCTTTCTTGGACATTGCCCTGCCGGTGACAGGTCAAACCATCCTTGCAGCGTCCACCGATCGCACGGTCTCGCAATACGATCTCCGCGCCGCCAGTTCTTCCGCCGCCACACCGTCTATCGCCTCCCTCCCTCACCCTGCGACCCCCTCATGCGTTGCCGCATCACCGGTAGGCTCGGGCTCTTCTGAGCACCAGCTCGTCACTGGTGCGTACGACGGCAGCGTGCGGCTCTGGGACCTGCGCAGCGAGAAGAGTGCGGTGACGAGCTTCAAGGTCTGGGAAGGACGTGCTGGTGGTAAAAAGATCCTCAGCATCGATTGGGCATTCGGCATGGTTGGTATCGGTGGCGAGGGTGGCGTCGAGGTCTGGCGGATTGGCGAAGGCGACAGGCTGCAGTCCTCGTGATGTTGTTTCCGCCCGGTTACAGCTGCAGAATAGAGCGTCATTCCTTCGGCTATTCTTTGCCGCATTAATCATTGCCCGCCAACAAGCCACCTCGCTACGACGTAACGAGTGAATTGCCACACCCCTTGTTCTCGACACATCGGCGTTGTAGGAGGCATAAATGGTCTGTCCTGCCGTGATCAAGTATTATGTGTATTCTGAAGCACGTATGAAAGTGACGCCAAGTCGATGATCGTTCGACTCGGGCTCCTGGCTACTCGGTATCAGCCTGGCATAGTGACCAGCACGGCGCGCACCAAGACTTTTGCATCTAGATCCCAAGTTTACATAGCATCATTCGAGTCAATTGAGCCTTTCTTCATGTAGTCTGCTCAAGCATCGTGCCCAACCGACCCCCAAAGTCGTACACTTCGTCGGCGTTGCTGCTACATAGCGCCTCTGTGATGAGCCAGTGGAGCTGGCGACAGCCGCTTTCCGAACAAAGCCTGCGTAGACGAGAGGGGTTGAAGCTTAGCAGGACCCTAGTGCTATCACAGGACGGTTCCTCTCCCCTACAGCGCCGTCTGATCCCAATGGGTTCTCAGTACCGCCCTTATCAACAGCCTCGCACAAGCTCCCAGTGTTCTTTGCTGCGCCCCCGGCGTTTTCGCGTCACTTGCTGGTTCGCCAGATGAGACCGTTACGAAATTATGCCCCATGTATTGAAATATGTACACTTGCTACGCTGCTGAGATTTCCCGCTGCCCTCAACCTCGAACCTGCTACCCATCACTATTTCGAATCTCTCGAACCTCCGCGGCCCTTACTCCTGGCCATCCTGCCAGAACGGATGATAGATCACTCCGAGGGCAGGGCCTGGGCGTTCAATTAGCCGCCGCATTCAACACAGGTACCAGCCATTTCTATAACCCGCATCTTTCCACACAGGACCATCTCTCTACTTAGACGCCCCCTGGCCGCGACGAAGATCGAGCTTCTTGTAATTATACCACGGCGAACACCGATAGGCAGGGCAAGATTCTAGTCCAGAGGACTCCGCAAGCCTGGGACGGCCCTACAGCTGGACATTGCTGAAGCGTCTCGTACACATCTGGTAGTACCGCAAGGCTCTCTTCTCCCGCAGGTCGTGTCACTATGCGACCCTGGAATGTGCATGGAGACAATAGTCTATCAAGCTGTTTCGGAGCTCTTGTGCACCCCTAAACTCTGGAGCCTATGCATCAAGTTACACGCTGAGCTTGCGTTGAATCCTCATGGCAGCGGCCTTTCAAAGCTCGAACTTCGAAAGTCTCAACAAACAAGGACAAGCAATTATCGTAGAAGGCTGTGGCAGACGGCCGCCGAAAAAAAATGACGAAAGTGACTATCGATGGACGTGATTGCAGCCGCAATGAATGACGCGTGGGTGTCGTGCCTTGCCTCATGGTCCGGAAGCTCAAGGGCTGAGTATGAACGCGTAGGGATTTTAGTCACGAAGATGATGAACGACCGAAGACAAAGTATGGCCGGAAGAATACTGGAACGATAGACACCCCTTCGTTACTCTGCAGGATGGTATGTTTAGGCTCCGCTTTGCCCCGCCGCCCACCAAACGTGTACTACTGGTTGCTAGAAGCGCTGCTCTCTCGTTCCCCGAGGTAACTTGTACATTGTATGGCTTCGGATTCTGTCAATGATCTTCCTGGATTGCACCGCGAGGCTTATCATGACTGATGTCAAATACTAGATATCGCGCTGAACAATGCGAGGGACGCAGTTGTCGATATGCAAGCACGGCCTTGAGTTGTATGGCTCTCACGGACTCTTAAGTCATGCTCGGTGCGAGATCTGCGCGAGATAGCAGGAATCTGACAGCATTGAAGGTGTCGAGGAGCCTGATATGCGACAAATTTCTCGCTATCTTACAAGATAGTAGGCTCGAACTCCGAGGTATCCATACCGCGTCCCAGACGTGGCCGAAAGTCTCATCTTGGGCCATCACATCGAACGATGAAGTCATCGTGTGAGCTGGGTGGGGGGCATAACTTGACGCGTACATTTGAGCCCAAGGGTCCAGGCATTGTTCCTGGATGGCAGACTACAGTACTCGATATGGTCCCCAACCCGAAGTTGGACACTTTTCCAGTGCATAATGAGGGACAATAGTGCGTCGGTATTGCTTCCCTATCGTGTCTACCTCATGTATGACATATCTCTGACATGTGTCCGTCAGGTTTCCAAGGAACCTGGCAATGCCGTCCAGGTCCGGAAGGAGCGTATTAGAGTTACTGCCTCGGAACTCGTGTTGAGGCGCACGATACGGTTACATTGAGATCATCCGCCTATGGCTTCTTCTAAAGGGACTCGAAATCACAAACTCTGCTCCATCTCAAGCCTTATTCTTCTGGAAATCCGGCAATGCCACGCTATCCGGGAGACACACTTACGCTCGTAGTGAAAATCGATCTCAGGGCCCCTTGCCAGCAAATAGCATACCTTAATCCGCATTTTTTCTAGGCCGCCAACATCTGTGCTTCAAAATGTTTGCAACCGGTGTGTCGCACAGGAGGAGTCTGTTCAGATGCAAAGAACATGAACCAGCTTGGCAGTTCATTATTGGCGTCTGGTCAGCTGTTCATGTTTCTCGAGTCCTCTTGCGCACAAACAGTGCGTAGATTCGATGATAGCGAACCGGAGCACATCTTCTCATCACTCCTGCCTTTACCAGTGCCGTCTCTCACATAGTGGCTCCACCATGCTGTCGCAGTCTCCTACCCCGGTCGGTTGTCACAGAAATGAGGTGGAAATGCTTGCCGTCTCAGGCAACTGGGCCCGTTATAATAACAGGCTGAGTCTGCGGAATCTGATAGTAAGTGCGGTCAATCTGTCCCGTTCGTTATCTGGATATCTGTGCCGAATCTCAACCTGGGCTCGTCAGGACCTGGCCTCGTGGAATACGGTCTATCTCATACACCGACCTCACGCCGCTCTCAACGCATGCATTTGCAGCTTGCAGGTTGTTCATAAGACATGCTTCTTCAAGCCTCTGCCGCAACGCCTGATGTTGACCCTTCGGTCCTAATAGACATTCGCTGGAGGGCTCTGCTTCGCGCCGCAGCACTGAATCTGGTACTTGAATTGTGCCGCTGTCGCAACAGCTATGCAAGCTATCCATTTCGCTCTTCACTACGTCTCAAATTTCCTCCTGACTGCATGGCCCCGCCGAGACAGTGGTATCGCATCAAATTTATAGATCATCCTAGGCTTTGCAGACGAGCACCAGAGGCATACGCCGGAAGGAAGCCCAAAGTCTGGTGCAGGAAATGTCTGGAGAAGGCCTTATGCGAGTTCAAATTGTCCACTGACTTTGCTCTTGAACTATGGGACAACGCCGAGATTTGTAGCAAACGTGAGTCTTACTTTGATTGCTCCATGCGTCAGCCTCTAATACTGCAGCATCGTACCAGTGAGAGAGGAGAATCGTGGTTGGATCGTATGCAGCACATGGAAATGCCTGACGCACCTTAGGTATTGCGAATATGAGCAGCCCGATGAGACTCGCCAGCAGGCTGCCCAAGAGTTGAACAAGATCAACGCGGCGCGCAGACAAAGAAACAAGCTCGCCCGACACTTGGAGCCCCGCCTCGCCCCACTCTCAACGTCACGCTTCACGCGACCCCCGAACCCACGCATCTGGTCACCGCTGCCGCTGCCGCTGCATCCCACCTCTTTCGCCGAGTCAGCATCGGAGCTGGCGGTGACCATTGCCGGAGCGATGCCTGGACAGGCAAGAAGGGACGAGCTTTGGCAGGAGGCTGTTACGCTGCAGTCCTCCTCCTCTATAACCCCGCTTGTGCCCGATGATTTTGCAGCTCCGCCTTTCGCCCCACTCGCATCTCAGTTTCCTGTGCCTTTCATCGCCACATCCACGGCGTTCTTTGGGCCACATGTCGCCGACCCAGGTAGCGATATCTGTGGAGCTATGCCGCTCATTGACAATATCTCGGTGAGCAGTCCTGACGCACTCAATAACTCTAGCTGTTCTCAATCAACCTTCTTTCAGGCCGGCACTCACAGGAACGGGATGCAGCAAGCAGCTCTCCAGCCTTCCCTTGTCCCCTATATGCCTCCCGAGCTCGTATATCCCATACTCACGGCTCAGCACGATATGTCCTGGATGAGCGGAAGATACGTCGCGCCGGACTCAGAAGCTGCTTACGCAGGCGCTGCCCTTCGTCATATCACGCATCTGTCAGGCGAGTACAGCATCCCTCCCCAGCCGCCGCCGGCCTGTTCGCAACAACCTGTCGGTGGGGACACCAGCTCCTTCTGTGGCACACGAATTCCCACAGAGGAACGTCTGCAATACTATGTACCTGTCGTTACACACAGGATGCCGCTGTCGGCCCAGTGTTCTGTCGGGCAAGATGGCAGCACGAAAGGAGATGTCTACTGCCCTTCCCGTCTTCAGTACTACGACGAATCTGGTACCGTGAGCCAAAGGTGTCCACTCGCGCCGGAACCCCTCCGCCCTCCGGTCTGGCCTCCTTGGTAGGACTGAGACGGCTGTAGGTAAGATGTTCGGCCCACTCTAAACTGCGTATGGTCTTTCAAACTCTTCCTGTAAAGCTCTCTCTCTGGTGCCGCTGAGTCTGTAGTAGGATTAAATTTCGTAGTTTGCAATGTCTTCCGGCTTCCTCTCCCACCCTTTTCCGTATTTACTTCATCAGCATCTGTTCAGATGAGGCCTGTGGTAAACGTCGTCCCATGTGATTCGCAGCTACGAGTGGTTCAACGCGGTAGCAGAACTCTTTGTATTTCACGGAGAAAACCGTGCTGTCGTGATTTCCTGTTTATGTCTTAATCATCGCATCTGTCGAATTTTGACTGGATCCGGCCAAGGATCTGGATTTGTCATTGAAGCTTACACTGAGGGAAGCTGTCCCTGGGGCTGAATGTCCAGCAGCACAGCAAGTGGAGGCGCGGTTTCACGCTACAAAATGGAAGGATTTACTAGTAAGGTGGATAGCGCCTGCTAAGAATAGCAGCTGGATTCGCAGCAGAATTCCGCAGTCCCTAGCTGGAAGCTGAGAGTTCGGACCACAATATCATGGGAAACCTCATACTGCAGTGCAGCGGAGCCCTTACAAACTGAGCACACCGTATGAGCGAGACATAAAGGTACTGCCGTTTTTCAACCCCAGTCGTAGATAAGATAAGATCTTGCGCCTGATAGGACCACCCGACTTGACGGCAGTGGCGCGCGCCTTGGATACCTTCGAGCTTTTATCCTGCAGAGCCGGCCACGTGCACAGGTGAGCAGATTCCATGCGTATTGCGCATATTACGCGATGCGTTGTACTCTCAAATATTTCCATCAATTTAGTGATCTTTATGACGTGTCTTCGAATTCGCCGCGCCTAAGCGTTTTATCTCAAACGTGAATCGTAGACAAATGACTGGCCTCGCTTACCAACCTCACCCTCCGTTGTAGTGCCTGTAAGTTCGCTGTTCCTCTTTGAAGCTGGCCGTCCGAAACTCGCTAGTTGCAATTGTGCTTCGATAGGCCCGGCTCCTCGACTCTGGCTGTATTCCCCAATCCTCCGACTGGTCCGAAGGCACTTGCATAGGAGAGCGACCCTTTGGGAGCTGCCTTGTATCCGTAGCGGGAACAGGCCTAGTGTGCGACGTACTAGGCTCCTGACGAAATATCGAGTCAGATGAGGGCACTATGACCGCATGGCGTTCAATCTGGTTATGGACAGTGCGTGCGGTACTATCAGGGAGTCTCAGGCTGTACTCACAGTTGAGCTTTTGCTCCGTACCACCCTGCAAGGAAATAAGTTTCGATAACCGTAGTACACTGTCCGTACGTCAATATACCCGTGTTGCGAATACAGCATGCTCTCACGTGGTATCCGCCGGGCCTTTTGCGGTTGCCTGTCGTCTCCACAGGCTCGAACCACGGAGAAGAGATATCCTAACACATCCACGGGGAAAGTAGTCGCGCCTCGTGGCAACATTACATCATGTGTCCCGGTAGGTAGTAAATCATGAATATGGACGCCAGCTATGAAAGACAGGCATACCAAATACCATACTGAACGAGGCTTGGCTGGACAGGTTTTTTACAGAACAGCGCCCGTAGCGCATAGCCGTACCGTTACAATCGATTTACGGGTGTTGCTTTTATGAGCAGCCTTCTCAGCGCCTGGAGAGAGCGACGGGATGTGTACGCAGACATATCTAGAAGCGGCGGGTAAGGTTCGGTGTCCGACACATGCGGCGAGTGACTCATCCTCCGCAGGAAAGGGGATAATCCTGTACAATTCTCAGGTGAGCGCATTTTACCCCAGTTAATGACCACGGCACGCCGGAGCTGCGACGTGCGAGCCTTCTGACCTTGACGGCCAATGCTGTACCGGTCAACGGATACAGGACTGCTGCCCCGAAATTCCTAATAGGCCGCGCGAAGCATTGTCTATTAGCTTCCACACCAATGCTATCGCCTTAACATTGCCTCAAAGTTCGGCCAAGGGACTGCCTTGTCAAGATACGAGACCGCGGCGAAGAACTTACCAGGACAAAAGCATGTTCGCTTGCAATTTGTTGGCCAACAATCGGGACCCCAGAACTTTCGCGACCATGCCGCGCATAATAAACTCTCGGACGCATGGGAACCTATGTGAGCGGATGGGTGCTTTATCGGCGATTAATCGACTACCAAGTTGCGCCTGACTGGATGTATTTGCTTACAGAATGTATGAAGAGCCAATAACAGAGAGTAGCGGCTTGTCCTCTCTCCCATTGCTTCCTGCATAAAGGTTGAACAGCTATTACCGCGCTGATCCACTCAAATTGGCCTCCACGACAATGAAACAGAAATTGCTGGTGCAGCTGACCATGCTGGTCGAACCTGTTCTGGACACCGCCTTTCAATTGATCTTGAACCCGCCTGCCGTCGAATATGATAGTGAGTACGCTCATGAACATCGACCGCTTGATACATGAGTTACACCTCGTTCCAGATCGAATGTGCTGTGTCTCGTATGTCGACGAACCTGTGCCTGGTTCTTGTTGTATTACAGCTTCCGTGTTCTTGTACGTCGTACATGCTTCTTCACGCCCCCCTGCTGAAGCTCGCTTGATGTTGGGCCTTCATCCCAGACGTTGATTGGAGGGCTTTCAAGACTCGTGTTCATAGGTCCGGACCTAGTATACACATCTTTAAGTTAAATCTTACCTCTTCCCCCACCGTTGCCACCCTTTCCGTCCTTCGCAGCATCTCGCTTTTCCTCCTTTGTACCATGGCTCCGCCTAGAAGTTGGTACCGAACGCATTTCACAGATCGTCGTAAATTGGCGTCAAAGGTGTACGCAAGCAGTCGGAAACCAAGAGTCCAGTGTACAAAATGCCACCCGGCAGGGGCACAAAGCTACCGTGAGTCTTATTCTGGTTACTTCTCGTCTTCGACACAAGCTACAGCTTTTCTATCAGTGCGGAGTGAGGAACGTGGCTGGTTCACCTGTACAAGAACGGCGTGCCTGAAGCATCTTGCCAACTGCGAGTCTGGGCAGCCAGAGGAGATCCGCAAACAAGCTACGGAAGAGTTGAAGATTCTCAACACGGAGAGGAGGGCCAAGAAAAATGAGCGTACCACACTTCCCTCGCCACGCATCCTGTCATCACCGTTGCTGCAGTTCACTCCTGCTGCAGAGTCAGCAGAACCAACGACGACTACTTTCGCGATGAGGGGGGTTGAAGTTCGGTACGGTAGTGCTGTGCGGCAGTCCCCTTCTTTTATACCATCGCTTGGCCTTGGTAGTTTCGCAGCTCTGTCTTGCCCGCCAATCGGGTGCGAACTTCCTATGCCTTCCATTACCATGTCACCGGCGTTCTCGGAGCCACATATCGGCAACCAAAGTAGCTATCCTTGCGGTACTGCGCCATCCATCGGTGATATCCAGGTGAGTACTCCCGGTTACGTTCATTGTCCGTCTCTGTTCTCAATGGACCGTCTGACAGGGCAGTGTACATGGAAATATGCCACGGCAAACATTCCTCCAATACGCCACCGACTTTCACATGTCTCCCGAACACCCGCGACGTGCACTCGCGGCTCAGTGTGGCATGCCCCAGACGAATGGTGAGTGTGTTAGTTCGGAGGCCGCACTTCCTGGCAATGCCTACCGCCCTATCAACCATCCATTAGGCGGGTACAGCACCTAGGCGTCCATCTTCCCTCAGCCGCTGTCGACGCACTCGCATCGGCTCATCCGCGGCGATAACTCCTCCTTTGGCCCACATTCTCCATCAGGAAACAGCGTCTTGCTACGTAGCAGGGGCGTCTACTACTACCAGCCACCGCGTCTGCGCTCACTGCTTAGTGCATGCGCTCGGCTCAGGAGAGCCTGGTAGCACTTAGCAGCTGCTCATATGCACCACCTAACTCTGGCTAATTTCTTGCGTCGTAGACTAGATTTGTATATAAAAGATATGCTTACAACATTAGTAAATGAAACTAGATAGTATACAAAATTTTGATTATGACACTTGAAGCTTGAAGCTTGAAGTACTGTCCGAAGGTGGTATACTCTTCACTTGCTCAAGTACGGGAATGTCTGCCCTAAATTAACGAATGATGGCACGGCCGATGGTAACAAGCGCCCGAACATCCCTCCTTGTTCCACGTCATCACCGCGCTGCGTCAGCCTACGTCGGCGGTGTCAGTCAACGGGCAATGCGTCGACGCCATACACGTCCTTGCATAAGTTATGTTCTTGCGACATTAACCATACCCTTCTCATTGGCAGCAAGGTCGCATCGTCAGCGCGGAGCAGGCGCACAAGCCCCAGAGTAGCGAAACAACGTTTTGCACACAACCAAGAAACCCATGAATGATACAACAAGCATTACAGGCCACAAGAACTAGGGGTGCGATGACCGCGTTGTTGCTGGGATGCTCGCAGCTGTTGCGGGCGGCGCGGCCCTTCACCATTATCTTACTTTTCTCAGCAAAGGATGTGGTGTCTCACGGATTACGGGCAGCGGTGATCGGTGAGTTCGTTAGATCATATAATCTTGATGTTGTTAAGTTGAGCTCGCGTCAGGCAATGGATTATCTGCCTAATCCACTTCCCACTGGCATCTACCATGCACCTCCACCTTATGTCGTGCATTTCGGGGTATGCCATGTTCTTACACTTACACACCTCAGCCGTGGCCCTGCCTAGCTTGCACACGAGCACCGGGTGCGCGTTGCGCTTGAACACGTCCTCAAAACCTCCAGCACAAACGCAGCCATGAGCGCCTGTGGGGCATATCATGAGCTGCTCGCGACGCGCCTCACAGCAAGCTCGCCGCTGCTGCACGGGTATCGCAAGAAGGGCGCCTGATGCGCTGCGTATCCGAGATCACCAGCCGCATGTGCCGCGCTGCTCCCTGCGCCGGACGCATAGTGGTCGTAAGACCCAGGTGAGTAACGCCTCCGCAGATCTTACAATATTATCCTGACTTGCCATACATTGTAGGCCTACCTCCCGTGTCTATCTCCTACCACAGCAGAATGAATCTAGCATAGTATACACCAGCATGTACTGTACAATTGTGCACCTAATATACCTCTTCCGTTAATCTATTCCCTATGAGTGAGTGTGCAAAGCCCAGGAGGCCATCTGCTGGTATTATCTACGGGCGAGCTGCAACAGCGCCATGGTATGCTGCTGAATTTATGCAGGCTGCCACGGTGTGCTGCCAAACTTATGCAGGTCGCCACGGGTGCTACGGAGACGTGGCGAAAAACTACTGGTCGCAGGGTAATAGGGGTCAGTTCCACCAGGCTGCTGGAACTACGGAGCTCACGGGGCGCTTCTGGTCCCAGACTTTTTTTCCTGATGTCCCGTACAAAGATATCCACATCACTGCGAACTGTACATGCCACACGACATCATGCTTTCTCCCCGACACCCCGTCGGACATGATAGCAGTATACCAGGGCCCATCTACCACCTTCCCTCGTTTCAGTGTGATGGAGAGCCTGGCTCTGCAGGCTATAGGAGTGCCTCTGTGCCGGAGCCTCTGTCTCCTTCGTTTTGGCTTCCTTGATTGTACTGAACTGCCTGGTACCTTATGGTGAGCGCACCGTTGATCAGCCATTCTTCCTAGAGCATAGTCACATTCTTAAGTTGTTGATGTTGCTCTCTCCTCTTAGAGCCTTCCCTCGTCCCCCTCGAGCTGTATAACTCTCCAGTGGTCATATCTGTGGCACCTGTAACTGCCTGCGCTATCGTTTTGTTGTGCAATGATCACTCTGATTTTTCTGGAAGTGTCTGCCCATCGATGCTCATCATTGGCGGCATGTATCGACCCCTTCATGACGCAGCCTTACGGCCAACGCCGAACATGCTCAGATGTCCTTGTGGGCTGTGTTAATATGACATCCGTAATCTGCACGAATGCAAAAGCCTTAGGTTGTCAAACTTACTGGCAGTCGCCGCGCGCTCGTATGAGTTCCTAGGAAGCGTGCGCTACGCGGGACGCCGAAGTACCGGAGTGCCACAGCTAAGCGCTCCTATCCACGTTGCATCCTCCCGGCAGTGTGCTCCAACATAGCGGGACCTTCTTCTGGATTCCTATAGACAAGCCAGTGCTGCGTACAGCCGCAATAATTAGATGACGAAGGGGCCAATCGGCGGACTTGATATCGGCTACAATTCATGGACCGTGTGTGTTATACTTATGAATAGTCTAGCCTTATGCTCGAGGTTCGGAAGCCTGAGAGCTCGGCAATGTGTACATATGAACGAGTAGTGGTCACAGTATTTTCCCCAAAGATTCAGGATGATCGGGACCAATGGCAGCTGTACAGCCTGTACTCAGAATGAGGTGCTTAGGCCCCACCCTGCCACGGCGCATATCAAACACGTACTACTGATTGCTAAGTTAGGAAAGTTTTTGACATTCTATAGAGCATCTGAACTGTATGTCGCGCAGTCTTCGATGTTGTCAACGCGTCACGGTGTGGGAGAGGCTGAACGCTCTGCACGTGACGCACAGGTGGCGCCGGTGGATTATATGTCGCAAACTCGCGGCGGTGTCTACTTTACAAAAACGGTGAGGAGTATTTTCCTGGAACGTCCTAGCTTGCAGGTAATAAAGAGCGGGTGAGCATTTTTGCACACTGATCGGGGAAAAAATGCGACAAGGTCATCCCCCGCGGGCCGCGGGTGCTGCAAAGCAGATCGCCCGATATACTAGTCCCAATTCGACGAATTTCTTGTCCGGCGCACAACTTCATAATTAAAAATAATACTACAGTAATCTCTCCGCCTTATCATTTCCGCCTCGATGCCTTATGCGCAGTTCTATGCTGTCTATGACCCGACTGACCCACTCTTCATCGGGTTCAAGAGCAACCCAGCCCCAAAAGGCACATAATATGCTAGTTGGTACTTGTGGATTGGTGCAAAATTGCACGATGTCATCTTGAGATTGCTTGCCAGCCCTTCGAATAACTCAGCTTCATACGGTCCGCTCCCTCAGCACACTAGGAAACGGATTACGACACCACGCTACTTATCTGGACATACCTGTACTGTGCCATTCGACCAAGTACGCCAGTTACGCGCCATGGGCCCCAAGCTGTGATAGCTGCCCACCCACATCACGAAAGCCGCCACCGTCAACCAGGAGTCACAGGTCACACCTCTGGCCCACTCTGTCGAGCAGGTACAATACCCGTATTGTGATCTATCTCAAGGTTTCTCCACACCAAAAGCATGTGCAGCGAAAGCATGCTGGCCAATTCAAGCGCAAAACATTCGCACCCACCCTGCACACAACGAGTACGTCGTCTGGCGGATACACAGAAATCTAAGAGACCCGGCTAGGTGGTTTGGTGGCGATCTGCTGGCCATCTTGCACACAGGCACTACGCTGACCTGACCACCTCGATTAACTCACATCTCATACACCAGCTTCAATTTCCATTGATTGCACACATGCCGCAAATTTACTGTGTGGCCGTACGTGATGGATGCTTCTTCAAGCCCCTCCGACGTTGACCCTTCGATTCTACTAGATATCCGCCAAGAAATTTTGGATCGTGCAGCAGCTGTGGGGTACTTATATGTGGATTGTACCACTTTACAGCAATCAACAAGGCTACCCATTCCATCCTTTGTGTCATCTCAATTCTCCTCGAATTTCCTCGATCATCTCATGCCACAGCCAAGGCAATGGCCTCGTTTCGAATTCGACGACCATCCTGGACTCTGTAGTAGGCGAGAACAAGAAGCATACATTGGCGGCAAGCCCAAAGTTTGGTGTAGGAGATGTCGAGAGAAGGCTCTGCGCGAGTACGGGCTGTCTGACGGCGCTGACTTGTGGTATAACACCGAGATTTGTGATCAACGTAAGTCTTATTGCGGTTGCCGGCGTTCCATGACCCGATTTCTAACGCTGTAGCGTTCCGCCAGTGAAGAAAAATAATCGCGGCTGGATCGCCTGCCGCACATGGAAGTGTCTGACGCACCTCAGAAATTGCAAATCTGGACAATCCGACGAGAATCGTCAGCAGGCTATTCAGCAGCTGCGTGCTCTCAACGCGCAGCGCAAGTTGAAGACCAAGCGCACCCAATGTTCGAAGTCGCGCTTCCGAGTAGCCCCATCCCAAACGCCTCGCCTCACACCAGCGTCGCTACCGCTTACTATTATCACCCCCTCTGCTCAGCCAGTCTTCGGACCGGCAACGATTAGTTCTGGAGCGATGTTTGCGCAGTCGAGGAGGGATGACCTTTAGCAAGAAACTGTTGCGCTACTTCCCCCTTATTCCATGGCCTCGCTTGGCTCCGATACCTTCGCAGCTCCGCCTTTCCCACCGGTTGCGCGTCAGCCACTTGTTCCTTCCGTTACTACATCCTCGGCGTTCTTCGAGCCACATGCCGCCAGCCTGGGCAATGACTTTGACGGGACTGTGCCGCTCGTTGGCGATGTCCTCGTGAGTAGTCTCTGCGCCTTCGATATCGTTGACTTTTTCTTATGGATCTTCTAGCACGCCGGCACCTATGGGAACACTGTGATGCAACAAGCAGCCTTCGAGCTCACCCTCGGTCCCTACACACCTTTCGCGCCCCAGGGCACTACGCCTACAGCTCGGCACGGTATGTCGTGGAAGAGTCACGGATACGTCGCGCCAGAAACTACGTACCTAGATGCTGTTCCATATCCCATCATGCATCTGTCAGACGGGTATGGCACCTCTTCTCAGTCACCACCAACTTATAACCTCAGCGGTCCGTCTGCGGGGACGCTAGCTCCTTCTGCATCCCAATTATTCCCACAGGAGGCTGTCCATGGTACCATGCGCTGGTCATTGAACGAAGTATGCCGCCGTTGACGCAGAGTCCTGTCATGCAGGGTAGCACCACGGAAGAGTCTGTCTCCCTCCCTTCCCCGCATCAGTATCACGGTGAGCCTAGTACCATAGATCGAAGTCATTTATTTGCGCCGGAGCCCCTGCGCTCTCCTGTCTGGCCTCCCTTTCAGGGCTAGAATAGTATGTGGTAAGTGGCTAGTCCCTTCTGAGTAGCGCGTTACCGCTCAACCCACTCCCCTAGATCTCCCACTGGCGTCGCATCAGTAGTATAATCATATCGTTGCTCGTTTCACTCACACTTTCCTTTCCTTTCTCTTCCTCTCTAATTTGCCAATGCTTGTGAGAGTAGTACCTATGGTAAAAATTGTGGCATATTATCTGTGGCTATATTCACAGACGAGTAGGTTAACGCGGCAGCAAACTCTCATGTGTGGGTCATTCAACGGAAAGCCCGTGTCGCAATCGCCAGCTTGTGCCTCACTTACTGCATCAACCGGAACCGGCCACTTCGCCCCGGATCTGTCAGTGAACGTTGCACTGAAGCAAGCTGCTTCTGGGACGGTCGCTTGATGACGGAAAGAGCAAAGGCGAGCGCCGCGAGACCTTACGCCATGGAGTCAGAGTTTCGCAGGAAAGCTGACGGCCGCTAGAATAGAAGTGATTGGATTCCACGGGCCCTAGCGGGAAGTTCGAATCATCGAATCACGGAACCACGGAAAGTTTCGTGCTGCCATGAGGCGCAGCTCTTATGGACAAAGCACGTGACGAAAGTCATCTGTCCGAAACTTCGCCAATCTTTATATGCAGCGCAGTCATGAAGGCACGACTGCCTCGCCAGTGTGGAATACAAAGCACCGGCGTCAAATTTCGTACTAGGATAGCCGGGTTTAGTGTGGCGAGCGTAGTGTGGCGCTAGCTTTGCTATGTTTGACCAGGGGCAGGGTCGTGGCCCAAGTTTGATGAACTCTGAGCTCAGTACTTGATATAAGGAAAGGACCGTATGAGTGTTTCATTCCATGTCATACTTATAGTCACTTGTATACTTTAATGCCACAGAATTCGCCTACAGATACTCTTCATCCACGATAATGACCGCCTTTCCGGTGTTATCGCCAGTATGCACGTCCCGCAGCGCTTTACCAGCAGACTTGAGCCCGCTGTACCTGTGTTCGCGACTGGTGATCTTGCCTTGCTTCACCAATGGGATGACCTCGTCGTAGAAGCTCGAGAGGACGTGTGCAGCCTCACCCCGTGCGAGGAGAAAACCCTTTACAGTCAGACTACGTTGGAAGATCTCCTCAAAGTGCTAGATAAACAATGTTAGTGGAGGCGAGCGGGTACAAAGGTAGCTTGGCGCACCCGGACGACACTGCCGTCTTTGTGCGCAGCTTGACTAATGGCGCCACAGGCCTAGATGCCCAGTCAGCCGCGCATATACTCAATGACTGCGATGAGCGTAACCGACACATACAATTATCAGCCCCTCACTATTGAAATTGATCAACGCAGCATCGAGTGTAGGACCAGCGACATTATCCCAGTAGCTAGGCACTCGAGTGAGATCCTGTTCGCTGTGAAGTCGCGGTGTGCTTTACATGTCAATCGGCCCGTGCTCGCTTAGAATTGCTTCAGCATCCTGCTCTTTGTAGTTGAACGCGACATCGGCCCCGCAGTCCTTCATAATTTCGACCTTCGCGGCCGAGCCTGCTGAAGCAATGATCTTCAGATGTGGCGCCATTACCTTGGCGTACTCGATCACAAATCTATGACATTACGTCGATCATTGTAGATCAAAGAAATTAAAGGCACCGCACGTTCCCACGGGACCTGCGCCACCAGAGACAAACAAAGTCTTGCTCTGCGTGCCCAATCAATCCTACGGAGCATGTGCAGATTCTCAACCACTCACCGTCTTGACCTTCTCAGACGCAAAGCCTTTCAGCCCTTGGTAGGATGTCATACCTGCGCCACCAAGGGTACCCGTGTAGATCGACAAAGGATGACCGGGGATCTTCTCGACTTTTCTGAGAGGCCGCGCAAGAGCCATAGGACGGGTACCAGGGAAGACGCTATAATCCGAGAATTCTAGATAGTAGTAATATGAACGTGCGAGCATGATAGGAAGATTAATCTCCGCGAACCAAGCATGCCACTGACTTGATCACCCGATTTGAAGTTCGGGTCGTCGCTGCGCACCACAATAGCAATACCGGAATTTTCAATGCTGTAGGGCCGAGTGTTGAGCGTTTATTGAAAGGATACGATCAAGGCGAACTTACGGCATTCCAAGATCGAAAGCAGGCACAAAGTGGGGGACGTTCGGGTCTCGCATGCGGTAGCGCAAGTACGGGTCGCTGCTTAGAGCAATGGTCTTGAGGAGCACACCGCCGTTGAGCGGCATGCTCTCTAAGTCGATCTCGCTCTCGATATACTTGAGGTGAACATCGGGCTCGATGTGGCCCTCTGGGTGGGCTGCGTAGACGACACTGCCGTTCTTGACCGTCGGCATGCCCGCTAGTCGTGCTCAAGGCGTGGATCTGAAGAGAATGTGAGACGCGGTACCACAAACACACTTGACCTGTTATACCGCCGGCTCGGGGGCTGAGAGTATCCGGCCGTGTGAAGATGACTAAGAGCATGAAATGAACGGTGATAGAATTCAACCGCGTGATGGCTTCTTCTTGAGCTATGTAAGCTAGTGGTCAAGCCTTTAGTGCACAGAGTATTTAGCTTCGCAATTTTACTGCATTAGCTGACACAGTGAGACGTGCCTCCTGCGTTACATAATATTCGGGCGTGAACAAGCAATGCCAAGGACTCAGTGTGCGACGCGGTTGCCACGTGGCTACCATAATTACCGTCACGTGATGCTGCTCAGCGAAGCGCCGTTCCTGAGAATGCAGCTTGCAATTCTTGACCTCAGTCTCCTCGGACGACAGACAAGCAAACTACAGCGAGTCTTTCCAGGCATTCACGTCTTTAATAGTCATCGTCCATGCTAGAGCAGACTTTCTTTTTCTCTATTTCTTGTGCCGAAAGCCCGAATTGCGATACCGCAAACGTCTGCACATTTGTCTGCAAGGTTCCCCCTCTCGTCTCGCCCATATACTGCCCAATCCACTGCTCGGCCCCATACTGGCCAATTAAGGCCTCTCAGCGGCAGGCCTACAACATTTACATTCTCCATATATGAAGCGAGCCATGTCGTAGCTATCCTCGATGGTCGTGGTACTAGTCGCGAAGTCGGTATGGCGGCCTTAGACGAGGAGGCGGGCAGGATCAATATTACCCAAGTAACGATTTGCCAAACGATGACATGTGCACGGCCACAGATATAAAGTCTCACACTTCTACAGCTCGCGGATTTCTCCCCTTCTGTCAAGACGCTACACTAAGTGCACCTCCACAGACCCTGCATCGTGCTCGTCCGGACACCTTTATCGCAATGAGAACACGATGTTGTACAAGGTGAGCACACTCTATATCAACCTCGTCAAGCTCTCACTCCGTGTAGGGCGGGCTCGGGGCTATAAATGCCAAGGTATATGCCGTTCTAGTGACTACGTCGGAGCTCACGCGGTCTTAGATGACCGACCAGGCAGACTGTGCCAATTCCTTCGATGTCGCTCGTGAGGTTTACAAGGAGAACGTTGGCGACATTTTCTCTCTCAGCAATGCCCTATCCGAAGAGCACGATCTCCCTCTGATACTCGTACCAAGACACCAGCTTACTCAAGAAGACCGATCTCGAGAGTGAGCTTCCATCCGGCTCTGTAAACGTGACGTAGAATAAGGGCAGGTGAGTGTTCTCTAGCGTTGAGCTAGTGAGTTTCAAGCTTTGGCTACGAGGATATGCTAACGAGAGGTGGACGAGCAGAAGAAGAGAAATGCAAGAACGAAGGATGCACTCGATTCTGAGCGAGAAGATCGCCCGCGACCCTGCCACTGATAACTTGATAATATCGACGTTGACCACGAAACTACGCTACGCTTCTGTTGTGTCGATCACATGCATTCGACTCATGTGCTTCAGTCTGCCCTGAACTCACTGGTACACTTGCCACTAAGTCGGACCAGAACCCGATCTTCGAAGGTGTGCAGTCGGCGGGGACGCTTGTCTATTGCGAGACATCGAGCTTCTAGGTATCCATGGTCTTAAGTAAGAGCGGTCATGTCCAATCAATCCTTCTCTATCGCTAATATTTGCTCTGGCAGCATGTCTGGTCTGTATGCATACGTAGACGCCAGTAAATGCCTTGTTCTAAATGCCCTCAGGTAAGAGCACCTATCTTCACCAAATTTGTCGGCTCACTATCATGGCAATGAGCGGGCGCTTCGTACACGCGGAATACTTTTCGAACGATGACGAGTTGGAGAAGATCCTGAGCACGTTCGCACTTTGTAAGACTAGTTACAACGATTTCCATAGTACCGATGGACGAGCTCGGGCGCGGAACGTCGCCCGAAGAGGTACTGGGATTTGCATGCCATCGCGGTGCACCTAATCGAGCTGAAGGTGAGCTATGTCGGCGCTGATCGTGTCACGATACTGAAGAATGGTAGCTATACGTCTTTTTCGCCGCATACATTTTATAGGGCATACACGAAGTCGTTATGCTTACTCAATGTCCTTCGGACACTTCGATGAGCTGGTGACGATGTTGGGTCGTTAGTCTTTAGTCGTAAAGTAGGTGGTCTACTTCCCTGACACAGAGTTGGGCCCTAACATTCGGCGCAGCCTACATTTTTCTGTGCAGAAAACACGTCACACTAGTATACAAATTTTGGAATGAGATTTGAACGCAGGTATGCTAACTGTTTGAACTGGAAGTCTGGCTCTGAAGCCATGTTGCAGAATGATGTACGGAGCGCAGGATAACATAGCGAACTACGGTCTGCCACCTCATTCGTGATCTGTCTCGCAGACCTCCTCGCCGCTGTCATGTCTGAAGCGAGGCGCGTCTCTGAGAAGCTCTCCGCTATCGATGCCAAGAACAGCGAGGAGAGCAAGAGCACAAAAGTCCGGCGGAAGGCGCCGCACAGTGTAAAGCTTTCCTCTCCATCTCGCGCGGTCGGTTGTCTATGGAGCTCAGCTTGCTTACGGGACTCTCCCGTTCTTTCTCCGACTCTATTGGCCTACCTAAATTCCTGCTTTCTTGTATAACTTTTCTGTGACATCTGAGCTCAAGACTCGGCTGACCCAGGCTCTAAACTGTTAAATTCTGCCGAGAGAGGCTGCTTCGATCGCGCGCTTCTAGAAGGACAACACGTGTGCTCTGCAAAGATTTTGTAACATGCTTTATTTGTGCTGGTTCTAACCCTAATGTCTTAGAAGCTGTTCCTCACGTCGTTCTTGCCATTATCGTTGAGCAGGTCTACTGGCTTAACGCGCGCTAGGCCGCAGGACGCCTTAGACGCCGGGAAAGGTGCTTCACAATGATGTACACGCCCCAGTCTCCGTTGGCTCCTTCATCACGCCCAAGTTGAATATCGTCTCCGCTTCCACCTGGCAGCGAACGCGGGGTAGCTTTTCCCACTCGTCGCTAGAATCCGTCTACATGTGCGCGACGCGCTGCAACGTGCTTCGAGTCGAAATGATGGGTGGCGACGATCCTCTGGGCATAGCTCTCCCCTTCGGCGGCTGCGAGAGTGGAGAGGTCCGTCGGCGCGCACTGCGATGCGCACATGGGCTGCGTGTCGCACATTCAGACAGCGCATGGTACCGGCGGCGGTCATATGCCTGACTTCCTCGCCTCGACGGTGAATGTTAGTGATCAGAGGTTGTGCTTGAGAAACCAAGCCCCGCTGGGAAATGCTGGCGAAGGCTAAATGTAAACTCTCGAATCCTCGGCACGCCGAAATCACATTGCCTGGAATTCTCGTGGCAATGGGTCTGGTGTGGGCGCTCCGAAGCTCAAAACTCGAAGGTCTCTCTTGACCAGTTGATTAGCTCAAGGGGCAAGTATCATGTGAGGTTCGTGGTAGACCGTTGCTATGAATAGATCATAAAACTGACGGTCAACGGACGTGATCGCAGCCACAGTACCAACGAACGACTCGTGGGCGACATGTCTACGGCCCTACGGCCACAGTAATAAGTGCATTCACTTCTCCCGTTCGCTATCTGGACATCTGTCTCCGATCTCAACCTAGATTTGTTTGGATTGGGCCTTAGAGGATGTTATCTCTCATACACCGACCTTACGTTGTCCTAAAAGCGTTACTTATGCAGTCTGCAGGCTGTGCATAAGACGTACTTCATCAAGTCTCCGCTGTCATGTCTGGCTCTAGCCCTTCAGAAACGGACATTCACTGGAAGACTTTGCCTCGCGCCGCAGCACTGAACTCGGTATATGTACTTCGTACAGTACCAGAGCCGCAGCGCTCACAAAAGCTGCTCATCTCGTCTTTCACTACCCCCGAACCCTTCTCCTTATCTCATGGCACCGCAAAGACAGTGGCCTCGCGTCGAATTCGTAGACCATCCCAGGCTCTGTGAAAGAGCACCAGATGCCTACGCCAAAGGGAAGCCCAAAGTTTGGTGCAAAAAGTGTTTGGCAAAGGCCTTACGCGAGTGCGGACTGTCCGATGACGCCGCTTTCAAACTGTGGGACAACGCTGAAATCTGCCGCAAACGTAAGTCCTGTTGTGGCTGCTTCATATTTCAGCCTCTGATATCATGATGCCGCATCAGTGAAGGAAGACCATCGTGGTTGGCTCGTCTGCCGCACGTGGACGTGCCTAACGCACCTAAGGGATTGCAAGTCTGCGCAACCCAATGAGACTCGTAAACGGGCTACCCAAGAGTTGGACGAGCTCAACGCCGCGCGCAGACGAAAAAATGAGCTCAGCCGACGCTCAAAGCCACGGCTCACCCGACGGTTGAAACACCGCCTCACCCCACCCTCAACTCCCCGCCTCACCCCACTCCCAACGCCCCGTCTCACGCGATCCTCAGACCCGCGTATTTGGTCGCCGTTGCCGCTGCCGCCGTCGCCGTATCTCGCCTCTTTTACCGAGCCAGCACCGGGGCTGGCAGTGGTCATTGCCGGAGCGACGCCTGGGCAGGCGAGGGGGGACGAGCTTTGGCAGGAAACTGTGGCGCTGCAGTCTCCCTCTTCTATAGTTCCGCTCGTCCCCGATATTTCCGCGGCTCCGCCTTTCGCCCCGATTGCGCCCCAGTTTCCTGTGCCTTCCCTTCCTACGTTCACGGCGTTCTTTGAATCGCATGTCACCAATGCAAATAGCGATCATTATGGAGACGTGCCGCTCATTGACGGCGGTAGTTTTGTGAGTGATTCCGATGCATTTGGTAGCTCTGATCGTTCTCAATGGATTTTTTCACAGGCCGGCATGCACGGAAGCGAGATGCAGCAAGCAGCTCTCCAGCCTGCCTTTGCTCCCTGTATGGCGCCCGAGTTCCCGCGTCCTATGCTCGCGAATCAGCACAATATGTTCTGGAAGAGCGGAGGATACGTTGCGCCGGACTCAGAGGCCACTTACACAGGAACTGCCTCAAATCATATCATGTATCTGCCAGACCAGTACAGCATTCCCCCTCAGCCGCCACCAACCTATTCACAACAGCCCATCGGTGGGGACTCCAGCTCCTTCTGTGGCCCATGTATTCCCACAGAGGACCGTGTGCGATATTATACGCCAGCCGCTTCAATGCTGCCGTCGGCCCGACGTCCTGTCGGGCAAGATGACAACGCGGAAGGAGCTGTCCACCACTCTTCCTGGTTTTGGTATCACGTTGAGCCCAGTACCGTGGGACAAAGGTATTCACTTGCGCCGGAACCCCTGCGCCCTCCGTTCTGGCCCCCTTGGTAAGACTGGCAAGTGTCCGGCTTGCTCCGGGCAGTGTGTGACCAGTCAAATCCTTCTCCTGGAGCTCTCTATGTTGTTTCTTATGTGGTGGCACTAGATAACACTCCGTGGCATGTAATATTGGCTTTCTCTTCTCTTCTCTCCTTTCCCCCTCCTCTCCTTCCTTCACTTAGTTCATTGGTGTCTGTTCGAGCGAAGCCCGTAGTGGCCATTGTTCTATAGAATTCGCAGCTGCATTTGGGTAAATTGGCGCAGCAGTAACAAGTATTATATGAGTTATCTAGTAGTAAAAACTGTACTACCGCGATTTTCTGGACGTATCCTAACCACAGCACCTGCTGGGCTTTGATACGGCAATCGATCCGGATCTGCCACTGAGGCTTGCACTCAAGCAAGCCGCGCTCATGACTAACTATCCGGCTGCGGAGCGAGAGGATGGTAACGTCTGCTGAGAATAGCAGCTGGATCCCGCAATTCCCAGCTGGGAGCTCGAATCACGGAATCGCGAGACGCTTGATGCTGTGATAAAGCAGAGTCCTCACGAACAGAATACGTGCGGTACGAGCGAGACAACTTACCGCCATGAAAGCATCGGTTGTGGCCTGAAGCGCGGAGAACACGTAGATGTGGCGGCTGCGATCTAGCGCTAATTTGCCGCCTACGTCATACTTGACGCTACACAGAATAGAATAGGATAGAATAAAATGACATAAAATGCGTAAGATTCCATACCTTAGAGCTACGCAACCTCGCCTATGGTGCTCCTCATCCAAAATATACAGCCATGGCCTGTAAAGCCTATCCGGTGGCCTTGAGAGCGCCGTACCCGTACCGGTGCTCCCAGCGCGGAACGACCTCGTCGAAGGAGCCGAGAGAACATGTGTGAACTCCCCTCGCGTGAGGAGGCCTTCTAAACATAGGCTTCGCAGGACGACCTCTTCGAGGTTTTAAGTTGTCAAACTTGATCAAGGCGAGTAAAGGCGTAGGTAGTTTGGCGTACCCAGACGACGTTGCCGCCTCTGTGAGCGGCTTAGCAAATGGCACCACAGGCTTGAACGAGGCAAGATGAGCGGCGTGTCTACCAGCGAGAAGACGACAGAGAGCTCGGAAGCGAAGATATCAAATGTCGTCTGCTTTTTCGGAGACGGTGCGAGGATGTGCTTTCGGAGAGCAGCGCGACGAGCCACAGCGGGCACCAGGTTCCGTGTGAAGCCATGACAATTGATAATGTTGTAGTAACCGAAGAGACTAGAGAGAGCAAGTGGCGGGACAGACAAACAAGACGACGCGTGAGTTGCCTTGTTGCAGTTTGGCGCTCAAAAAGAATTAACCGCTCAGCGATGACATAAGCACTGGAAAAGGGAAGCCAGTGATCGTCTCGTGTTGGCTGTTGGCGGGAGAGTGCCGCAACATACACTGTTCGCATGTCATTGCATTCATGGGGTGAGCACAGCAAACTGTTGTGTAATGCATGCCGGCTCCTGTGCAACTGGGCCGTTATCCTCGAGGTCTGTCGAACCACGGAGAACGAGTCTTGCCACAGCTTCGCCGGACGGCATCAGGAAGCACTACCATGCTACCCGATGCTACCCAACGCTTCGGAGCACTACCTAGCTCGGGTAGCGTCGGGTAGCATGATTATTATTCCCTGATGGGAAAGTACTTACGCCCCGTCGCGGCAGCGCGACATGCGCTCAATTGAGGGTGACTAGCGCAAAAAGTAAAAAGTGGGCTTATGAACCGCTGTTCTGGGAAAATCTCGACTGAACAAGCTTAGTGTTCTATAGGAGCGAAGCTTGTGCCGCTGCAGTGGTGCAGCAGCTTGCTGTTACAAGCAGCTCACGGACGTCGTGTTCATGGACGGTTTGATTGGTGTACGAAGATGCCAAGGCAGTCCACATTTAAGCATGCGTAAATGCGGCAAGTAAGGCCTTGTGGCTGACACACACGAGCAACAAGTCCTTCTACGCAAGGGAACGGCAGTGCACGTAGTCGGGCGAAAACATCCTACCATTGATGGCTAATGGTCACACGCTGGATCTGAGTGAGCTAACCTTGGGCCTTAGACGGTACGTGTTAGCCCGAGGGTACAGGGTTCCACGTCCGGCATCCACCTCGGGGGTTGGAGGCCGCGGCATTTCTCGCTTCGGCAGGCGCATAAAACTGTTCCGTATTCCTAGTAAGTTGTGCGACGCGTTATCCGCCGGATTTTGCCGCAAGTTGCTAATTTCTTACCATATGTTTTGGCGACAAGACTATACTATCGAGACATACGGCCACAGCCGATAGGAAATCGTGGCCAATCTGCGGCTGGCCAATTCATAAACCTTCAAGTCTTGGGACTTTCACAGCAGTGTCGCGCACGATGAGCCCGCACGAGTAGCTAGTACCTCACGCACGATTAATTAGCCGACGAACACCGTCTGACTGAAGGTGCCCGCGCATGAACAGGGTGTTGAGCCAGCCACTGCGGCTACGATTTCGCGCTCTGCTCGCTGTCTGTTACGCAAACACCATGCCATGCCACTACAGCGTTGCCCTACCGCAATCTGTCGTCTTGACAATAAGATGGAACTTTGGACACCACACATTGTCTCATATTAAACCTGCAGGTCGTCGAATGCGGTAGCGAGTACGTCCATGACATTGGCCTCTTCATGACTTACTTAATCTCACCTTAGATTTGTCAGGATTGGGCACCGTGAAACGAGGTGTGCCTCATAGGCCGACGACATTGCACCTAGCGCATGCTTGCTGCGCAGTCTTCGTGCACTTCGATATGGGTCAGGTTCCGTCGAGCTTCCTCTGCAGACATCCATTAGGGGGCCCTCATGCCTCGTGTCCTCAGCACTGAGCGCGATATATGTAGCCCAATCGTATTCCTACCCTGCATAGACCGCCCGCTCCATCCTTCACAACATCTCGTTCCTTATCCCCTATCTCATGGCCCCGCCAAAGCACTGGTGCAGCGACGAGTTCACATACCATCCTGGAGCCTGCATACAAGCACCAGAGGCATACACCGCCGGAGGAAGGCTCAAGGTCTGGTGCAAGGGATGTCTAGAGTTGGCTCGGATTCAATACCATCTTGGGCATAATTCATCCCGCGACACCGATAATACTTTGTGGGACGACGCTGAATTCTGCGACGAACGTGAGTCTTGTCTCGGTTTCCCCATGTTTCTGACTAACTGTGACGGTACCTTAACAGTGAAGAAAGAGAATCGGGGCTGGATTCCTTATCGAGTACTCGCATGCCTGTGTCATCTTTCCCGGTGCGAGCGTGGGCAGTCTGCTCGCACTCGTCAGCGAGCTGAGCGGGAGTTGGCAAAGCACAATGCGGGGCGCAGGCAGAAATACAAGCTCACTCGACCCCCAAGACCGCGCCCAGCCCGTCCCCTGACCACACGCACATCCTCAGCATCATCGCCGCGCACCACCTCTTCTTCTGAACCAGCGGGGCCGATGTACACCCATGCTGATTGTCCAGGCGGCTTCCATGCAGGAGTATTTACTGCCAGCCGCGGCAATGAGCAAGTGACAATTCCTTCCACGGCGATGTATGGGCGGGCGGAGCCCAGGGGGGTTGGGGAGTGGCAGGGCAGTGTTACAGCGCAGCCTTTCTATTCTATGACACCACCTGACTCTAATAGCTTTGCGGCTTCGCCTTTCTCACTAATCGCACGTCAACTTCCCATGCCTTCCCTGACTACGTCCACGGCGTCTTTGGGGTCACACGTCAATGACCCCGGTAGCGATCCTTTCGCATCTGTGCAGCCCATCGGCGATGTCCAGGTGAGTGGTCCCATCTGCGCTCAGCATCTGTCTTCGTTCTCAATGGAACATCTGACAGCGCGATATGTACGGGAACATGACGCTGCAAGAATCCTTCCAATACGCCGCTAACTCATACACACCTCCCGGACATGGCATAATTCAGTACGACATGTTACAGATGGACGAAGGATATGTCAACACAGACGCTACACTTCCAGACGCTACTTTCCGCTCTATCACACATCTGCCAGCCGGGCACAGCACTCAAGCATCCATCCGCCCTCAGCCGCCGCCGACGCGCCGGCATCGGCCCATCTGCGGGGATAGCTCCTCCGACATCCCGCTCAATCCCATGCCAGGCCATCCGTGGTACCAAGGACCACCTACGCCACACGCTATCCTGACATCTGCCCGACAGGGTGTCGGACAAGATAGCGGCATCCAAGGGTCCCACTACAGCTTCTCTCAGTTTCAATACAGCGGCGAGCCTGGGCCTGCAGGCCATCAGAATTCGTCGGCGCCGGGGCCTCTACCCCATTAGGGGTTCTTTGGTAGGATGTCAGGTTTCTGGTAAGTGCTTGGCCCCTTCTGGACAGCGTTCTGTCGCTCAACCCCTTCTTCCTAGACTTAATCTCCTCCTCGTTGCGCCCGCTCCCTTGTCCTTGAGCTTTATCTTACTCCCTTGTCTACTACCTTCTCGCAGAGCTCGCTCCCTGCCCTCCGCTATTACGTCTGTGGTAGAATGAATGCTTGACAGATTAAATTCACATCGCGTTATATAATGATCACTCCGTTATTTCGCGATTTTCCACTCAACAGCTCATCACTGCGTCTGTCGAGTCATGACTAGACCCGACGACTGATCTGGATCTGCCACTGGATATTGAGGCTTGCACTGAAGCAAGCTGTCTGTGAGAGCGACTGTCTGGTAGCAGATAATGCGGGGAAGCAGCCTTATGCTACAAAGCGAGAGCGTCCCTAAATAGGCATTGAGAGGGGCGATGCATGCCATGGGCAGCAACTGGATTCCAGACTCACCCCCCAACTAGAAGAGATACTTCACCCCATCTTTTGCTGCACGCTGATGGCCGAGCTGAAGGGGTCAGCTGTATCGCGCAGTCCCTAGCTGGAAGTGTGGATCACGGAAAGTTTCGCGCTCTGGTAAGACGGCGTTCCCAGCATGAACAGAGCGCATATAGGCCTAGACCCCGCAAGCGAGACGTTTGCTTGGAAGTGTGAAAATCTCAGAGCGATAACTGCTAAAGGCGTCGCCACATTGTCGAATGTGCTGCGCGAATATCAGTGGTTGGATTTGGTGTGGCGAGCATTGTGACACAGGTTTTTCGCGATTGTTCTGGAGCAAGGACGCCGCTTAAGGTTATGCGAACCTAACGCAGCACTCAACACAAGAAGATACGTAGGGAGAGTGCCCCAACCAATACTGTGCAGTTCTTGTCGCTTGCAAACCGGTATTGCCTACAGACGCTCCTCATCAACGACGATGACCGCTTTCCCAACGTTATCGCCGGTATGCACGTCCCTTAAAGCATTTCCAGCAGCCTTGAGACCGTTGTATCGATGTTCGCGGCTAGTGATCTTTCCTTGCTTCACCAGCGGAATAACCTCGTCGAAGAAACTCGAGATGACTTGTGCAGATTCGCCTTGTGCAAAGCGTAAGCCTTTCACGGTTAGGCTGCGCTCGAAGATCTCCCCCAAGTGCTAGATGGATAATGTCAGTGAAGGCAAGTAGGTGCGGATGCGGCTTAGCGCACTTGAATGGCACCATTGTCAGCGTGGGCAGCTTGGCTGGTGGCGCCACAAGCCAGGTTGGTTGGTCAGGCGCGCATATACTCAATGACTGCGATGAATGCAACTGGCACATACAATGATCAGCCCCTGGCTATTGAAATTGACCAGCGCAGCATCGAGTATAGGGCCAGAGACATTGTCCCAGTAGCTAGACACTCGAGTCAGATTTTGTTGGCTGCGGAGTTGTAGTGTACCTCACATGTCGATCGGCCCGTGTTCGCTCAGAATTTCCCGAGCATCTTGCTCCTTGTAGTTAAAAGCGACATCAGCACCACACTCCTTCATGATCTTGACCTTCGCGGCCGAGCCTGCTGAAGCAATGATCTTCAGATGTGGCGCCATTACCTTGGCGTACTCGATCACAAATCTATGACATTACGTCGATCATCGTAGATCAAAGAAATTAAAGGCACCGCACGTTCCCACGGGACCCGCACCGCCAGAGACAAACAATGTCTTGCTCTGCGTGCCTAATTAATCCTACGCAGCATGTGCAGATTATCTGATGCTCACCGTCTTGACCTTCTCGGATGCAAAGCCTTTCAGCCCTTGGTAGGATGTCATACCAGGTCAGCCAAGGGTACCCGTGCAGATCGACAAAGGATGACCGGGGATCTTCTCGACCTTTGTGAGACCAAATCGAAGAGCCATAGGACGGGTCCCAGGGAAGACATTGTAATCCGAAAACTCCAGATTGTGGTAAAATGAACGTGCGAGCTGATAGGAAGATTGATCTCCACGAACTAAGCACACCACTGACTTGATCGCCCGTCTTGAATTTCGGGTCATCGCTGCGCATCACAGCAGCAATACCGAAATTCTCGATGCTGCAGGGCCAGATGCCATGAGCTTTGATCGAGAAGATACGATCGAGGCGAACTTACGGCTCTCCAAGATCGAAAGCAGGCACAAAGTGGGGGATGCTCGGGTCCCGCATGCGGTAACGCAGGTATGGATCGCTGCTTATAGCAACCGCCTTGAGGAGCCCGCCACCGTTGAGCGGTACGCTCTCTAAGTCGATCTCGCTCTCAACATACTTGAGGTGGACGTCAGGCTCGATGTGGCCCTCTGGGTGGGCTGCGTAGATGACGCTGCCATTTTTGACCGTCGGCATGCTAGTCGAGACTGAGTACTGAGGCGTGGGTCTGAAGAGGATGAGGGACACAGTATCACGGAAATACTTGACCTACAATATAAATATACCATACGGCTCAGGGCTGAGAGTCCCCGGCCATGCTGAGAGCATGAGGCGGAACGGATGATAGCATGAGGTGAAACGAGTGACAGTATGAGGTGAAACGGTGATAGCTTAGCATTCAGCCATCATGCATCATGCATCACGCATTATGCATTATGCACTATGTACAGTACTACTTAACACAAGTGCTGTAACACTTTGACCAACAGTTCACACCCTGTGACCCGTGACACTTTTGAAACATGATCAGTTCGCAATTCACACGTGACCATTAACCAATCATATTGCGCGCTTCGTATCGAAGCGCCTGGACAAGTCCTCCGTGACGATGACGAGCAGTTGCGGGCGTCACCTAGTGCTCACCAATTAAGATTACATACGAAATTTGGGGATATGTATGCATTAGAATTGCGTACAGCGTACACGGACGCCGTAAGTTATGATATGCATAATCTTACGCATATTTAATTTTAAGTAATCATATTTAATCATATGTAATAAGATTCAGGCGGTATCTACCTCCAAGGCGAAGGTAGTATACTAAGGTAGCTAAGCATCAAATCACCGACACAGCTGTACATTACTGGACACATTCTCAAGGTGATATACTACATCTGCACGCCCACCTCACCACTGAAGTGGTCAGGCTCAAAGTACCCTGAAATTTCATATAGCATCCGGAAGTCGGGCTTGCCATTGGTGCGCAGCGGGAGCGGCCACGGCCCAGACAGGTCGAACAAGAACGCGCCCCCGCCGAGGATGTGCATGTCCGAGATGTGGATCGAGTGCACGTCCTGATACTCGTACACGGCGCTGACGCTTGCGTGTGAGTTGGTGTGACTGCCCCGCGGGCGCGTCAAAGAGTAGCGGCAGATGCACAGATGTGAGCAGGGGTTTATAAGAGAGCGCGGACGCCGTGCTGCCGCTGCCGCAGCTCTTCGTGGACGACGGCATGCTGTGCACGACGCTGGTGTTGTCGGGTGCAATAAGATGTGTCCTGCCGCCGAGCCGATCGAACTCGCACGCGGCGGGGTCCGCGCGCCCGGTGCTGCAGCTTCTGGACGATGTCCTGCGGCAATGTCAAAGGGGGCAGGTCAAGGCGCAGTCAGTGGGGAGAGGGAGGAAGAGGAACGCACGATGCTGTTCCCAGCTGTCATTGTGAACAGGCTAGCAGTAGACACTTCCCCACAAGGGACTTTTTCATGAGCTTGGCTCTTGCATGGTCAATCCTAGCCAGTGTAGAGGCAAACTTCGGCCTCTACCTCTTGAGGAACGCTCATGACGCACTGACATGACCTGCTGCATGTCAACATCCAGAGAATTCCAATGCCCATTACATAAGGGCTGACGCTGTTTCTGTGCTCGGACTTGTAGAGCGCGTTGGTGTGCGATTCTTGAGCGTGCGGGTGGTGTGCGCCGTATCTGAAATCTCGGCCCTTCTGGGGTCCAACATATGTAGCATACAGATTACATACGGGCAGCATAATTTACAATATGCATATGTACACATATGATATGCCGTGCGTACAAGTAGGAGAATGATTGTGGAGACCTCCATAATTAATCTTAAGATATGCTTAATCTGAGATTATAATGGTATGTAATCATAATTTTGGTGAGCACTAGCATCACCTAGCTAAGTTACATATTGACTCGAGGGGTATCGGCTAGCACCGTGTCAGCCGATTCCCCAAGGAAGCCCGTATGTATATATTATATCATGAGAGGTATGTATGCAATACAGAATCAATTGTGTACATTGAATAGTATCATAGCTTGCCAGAGCAAAATAATTTTGTGCAGATGTGCATATGGCAATAAGGGTGCCAGTGTGACTTCACCATAATACACACAAGAGTGCCCGCTTATTCCCAAATGGAGTATTTTGTCAAGGGCACATTAGTCCATAAAGTGCCCCTCAGGTCATTAAAAGGCCCAAAATTCCCTCTATTCTAACCTTAAAAAGAATTTATTCGAGCGTCCGCTGGTAGCCTCTGAGTGCATCCTCTGCACAAAATACCCACATTTCACACAGTCATACCCAAAGAAATCACCTTTAGCAGGAATATTGGACTATAATGTCAGTTGTAGGCAGTCAGAAGGCCCGAAATGCACCCTTCTGTGAGAGCCCACCTGAGAGCGTTTGACTTTCCCACCATTGGATTTTCCAACACAAACTTATTCATTTTCAACATTAGCAATGGTATTCTCATACTTTTGGATAATGCCCTCACAATGGTGGCAGCAGGCATGACAATGGAGTGTGCATAATGGGCATTGAATCAATCAGCCTGAGACCTTGGAAGCTTCTGATGATGGCCAAGCAATGAGATTCCACTGAAGGAAACAGCCCCACAGAGTGCCAGTGGTACAAGTCGTAGCTGCAACCAAGATCGACTTCTTGTAAGCGGAAGCACGTTGGCCTCAAGGAGCTGCTGGTACTGCGTGCGGATATTGAGCTGCGTGCAAGAGTGCTATGCAGGCAATAGGCCGACGGCACTGGCAGCAAAACCGCAGTTGACGTAGCAGCCGAGGCTGATGTGCTGCAGGTGGCAAGAGAGCTCAAACAAATGGGCCAGGCTATCAACGTTATATATCAAATCTGGGACACAAGCACCAAGCAAACATGCACTTGGATCATTGGATGACCGCTGGCCCCGACAGGCGAATTTGTCCCCTCTCGGGCGGGAATTTGATATTGGGCCACCACATGCCATGATGTGTGGGGTTCAGCCCAGATGTTGCTCACACGTCCGTCGGTGCTAAGCACATGGTTCGAGAGCATGCACAGAGGGTAGATCGGCATGTGCAGCTTGGGACTGAGCGTGAGCGAACCAAGGAATTGTCAGACTCTGCGAT
>NW_006767628.1:1415535-1524537 GCF_000300595.1 Phanerochaete carnosa HHB-10118-sp
GCTGATGTGCTGCAGGTGGCAGAGAGCTCAAACAAATGGGCCAGGCTATCAACGTTATATATCAAATCTGGGACACAAGCACCAAGCAAACATGCACTTGGATCATTGGATGACCGCTGGCCCCGACAGGCGAATTTGTCCCCTCTCGGGCGGGAATTTGATATTGGGCCACCACATGCCATGATGTGTGGGGTTCAGCCCAGATGTTGCTCACACGTCCGTCGGTGCTAAGCACATGGTTCGAGAGCATGCACAGAGGGTAGATCGGCATGTGCAGCTTGGGACTGAGCGTGAGCGAACCAAGGAATTGTCAGACTCTGCGATGGAAAGTGAGTGGCGCTGGCGCTGTGACCCTGGCCCCTTCGTGCACTGGCAGCGTAGACAACTTGGATCAGCCGCACCCACTCTTCATCTCACTACGTTTCGTGGTCAGCACATTCGTCGGGTGGGTGAACTCATCGAGGTGTGGAGTGCCGAGTAGGTTGCGCTCAGCGTGAAACCATCGTGTGCACCCGGTCTAGCGCTGTGGGTGGCTAGCAGTTCCTGGTGGTAAGACGACTGCTTGTCGAGATGCTGAAAGCACACCGTATGGCACCAGAGCGGCGACCGTGAATAGACTTGCGAGACGATGGTGTTTCGTACTAATCGTTCGCAGACGTCCTCGCCAGGCTGAGAACGACGGCGCTGTGCGCTTCGGATCACTCGGATCGGACCTACGAGTCCGATAGGGGGGGAACCAGCGGCTAAAGCTTCTGAGTCAGTGTGTTAACCAATAGCGTCACCTAGCTGAGTTACATATTGAAGTGACATCACGTGATACCACAGTACGAAGAGCGCCCAAGCCCGTTAAATCTCAACCTATATTAACTCCTCAGGCGATAGACAAGTGAATTAAGCGAGTCATTCAAGCCTTCATCGGCACCGGTCAACCCGCCATCGTCGAGGCTGAAAGCGACGTATTTCTTTCTTTACTTCTTCCTTCTCTGGCCGAAAGTTCGAGCTGTGTTGCCGCAAATGTCGGGGCATCCGTCTGCGAGGCCCCCCTCGTCCCGCCCATACACTGCCCAATTCACTACTCAGCCTCACACTGCCCAATCTAGGCCTCCAACCGGTAGGCCTACAACAGCTGCATCTTCCAGATACGATGCGAGCTATGTCGTGGCTATCCTCGAGGGCCGTGGTACTGGTCGCGAAGTCGGTATGGCAGCCTTAGACAAGGAGACAGGCAGGGTCAATCTTATTCAAGTAATGACCGGCTAAATGATGACACGCGCATGACCTGAATCTAATGGCTCAAACTTATATAGCTCGCGGATTGTCCTACTTATGTCAAGACCTTACACCAAATGCATCTCCACAAACCCTGCCTGGTGCTCGTCCCAGACACCTTCATTTCGCTTTCAGACTCGACTCTGGCTGCTGGTGGTCAGCGTGCGGATACGACGTCTTTGTTAGTCCAATGTATCCTGGAAGAATTTGAGTCGGTCCCGGTCGAACCTGTGCTCCGCAAGTACTGGAGCGATGGCGCTGGTATACCCGATCCTTGCTAGAACTGGATATTCACTAACTCAAGCTTAGGTCTCGAATTCATCAGTCAGCTATGTGTTGAAGATGATGAACGCGCGGCGACACTCGTGGCATTGTCTAATAAGTGAGCATATGCGCATATTCACCTGTCGATATGCGGGATTGAGGGATTATCCATAGATACTACGCGCTCTCGGCAGCCAGTGCACTGTTCAAACATGCAGAGGCAAAGTTAAATACACGCTTCGCTTCGGCTTCTCTACGTATATGCTATGTTCAAGTGGAAGGCACGATGATGATTGACCCGGAGACGGCTCGGAACCTGGAGCTGGTGAGCAACATGACGAGTAAACGATCGTTGCATTCACTTTTTGGGCACGTATATTCGACCCGCACCTGCATACATGCGGTTTCTCTGATATGTTGAGGTAGGATTCTGAACCATACGTACACGGCTATGGCGGCCAGATTGTTGCGAGTGACGCTTCTTGCCCCAATCACAGGTGAGTATTCAATTATTGGTGTTCTTCTAGGTGCCAAGCTTGCTGACTGTGGGACAGTTCAAAGCGCCATTGATGCTCGTTTAGACGTCGTAGAAGGTAGCATTGGACAACCTCTTCGACACTCGTCTACTAACATGTTGTAGAACTCATTCAGACTGAGGAACGTTTCCATGAAATCAAGGATGCGCTGAAGATGCTGAACAAACTTGATCTTGACAAGCTGATTTCTTCGGTGCGTATCGAACCTCAGGCTTGTGAAATAATGGGACTTATCGTATATCACTTCAGCTCGCCGCCTCAGAAGCCCGAGAGATTTCGAGCGCGAAGACGGCAGCGGCGCGGGTGACACAAATGCTCAATCTTCGGAGCATAGTTCAATGCATGCCTATGTTGGCCAAGGCTCTACAAGGCAGCCGATCTCAGCTTCTGCAGATCATTCAAGAGGTGTGTAATCCTGGGTTTTACATCGCACCTGCTGGTCTGATTATACACATAGATGATCTCGGACGAAAGGCTTGGGAAGATAGAGCAGCTGGTATCGAATAGTTTGAATGAGAACACGATGCTGTATAAGGTGACCGCGACCTACATCAATCTCGTCAGGCCCTCACTCTGCGCAGGGCGGGCTCGGGGCCATAAATGCCAAGGTATATGCGGTCAAGGTTCGCGATAGCGTCTCAGTGATTATATCGAAGCTCACGCGATTTTCGATGATTGACCAGGCAAACTACGACCGCCTCCTCGATGTCGCCCGCGAGACTTACAAGGAGAATGTTGGCGACATTTTCGCGCTCAACAGCGCCCTGTCTGAAGAGCACGATCTCCCTCTGATGCTCGTGTACCAAGACACTGGCTTCATATTCATGCTCAAGAAGACCGATCTCGAGGGCGAGCTTCCACCTGGGTTCATAAATGTGACATCAAGGAAGGGCAAATGGGTGTTTTCTAGCGTTGAGCTGGTGCGTTTCAAGCTTTGGCTGCAACGATGTACTCACGCGGGGTGAGCGAGCAGAAGAAGAGAAATGCAAGAATGAAGGATGCACTGGATGAGACGCTGATTCTGAGCGAGAAGATCATTCACGACCTTGTTGCTGATATCGTCGTCGATATCGGCGCGCTGTACAAGGCTTCTGAGGCTGTTGCCCTCTTGGACATGCTCTGGGCATTCGCACACGCGGCCATTCGTACGTGCCCTCATTTCCTTCCTGGAATTTAGGCAAGATAGTGATTCTGCTGTCAATCTAGTACGAAACTATGGTACTCCCTTGTTGTGTTGATCACATGCGTTTAACTCATGCCCTCCAGTCCGGCCTGAATTCACGGGTACACTTGCCATCAAGTCGGGCCGGCACCCGATCCTCGAAGGTGTGCGGTCGGCGGGGACGCTTGTGCCGAATGACGTCTACTGCTGCGAAGCATCAAGCTTTCAGATTATCCAAGGTCCTAAGTAAGCGAACTCACATCCAATCAGTCTCTCCCTATTGCTAACGTTCGTTCAGCATGTCTGGTCTGTACGCATCTGTAGACGCTAGTGAATGCCTCGTCTCAACTGCCCTCAGGCAAGAGCACCTATCTTCGCCAAATCGGTCTGCTCACCATCATGGCGATGAGCGGTTGTTTCGTACCCTCAGAATACGGCAGCTTCCGGTATGTTCTCCTTTCTTCTCATCACTGCCATTCTCGCCTACCGGGACACAGAGTGCATGACGCTCTGTTAACGCGCCTCTCGAATGATGACGACATGGAGAAGAGCCTGAGCACATTTGCGAACGAGATGGCATCGTCTGCAATGATTCTTGGTGTGTACTGTAGTAGCTGTCAGCGCGTCGCTTATGTTTTGCTTTGTAGGACTGGCGACGGCGGATTCCTTAATACTGATAGACGAACTCGGGCGCGGGACGTCGCCCAAAGAGGGCGTCGGGATTTCGCATGCCATCGCGGAGCAACTGATTAAGCTGAAGGTGAGCTATGCCAGCGCCGGCCGTGTCATGACGCTGACAAACGATAGCCATACGTCTTTTTTGCCACGTATATCTCACAGGGCATACGTGAAATCGTTATGCTTACTAAATGTCTCTTAGGCACTTCGATGAGCTGGTGACGGCGTTGAGTCGCCAGCCATCAGTCGTAAAGTAGGTGTTGTACTTTGGTGTTACGGAGTCGCGCTCTGACATCCGGTACAGTCTGCACCTTTCCGTGCAGAAGACACGTCACACCGGTACAAACTTTGGCATGCGATTCGAGTATAGGTACGCTAATCATATTAAAATGAAGGTCTGATGCTGAAACAACGTTACAGGATAACGGACGGTGCGCAGGAAAACCTGACGCACTACGGTTTGCCACTTCATTCGCGATCTGTTGAATGCATTGAAGATGTGTGCCAGGACTGGACCTTGCGCGCCTTGCCGACCTCCCTGCCGACGTCATGTCTGAAGCGAGGCGTGTCTCTGAGAAGCTTGCCGCGATTGAGGCTAAGAAGAATGAAGAGAGCAAGAGTACGAAAGTCGGGATCCGGCGGAAGGCGCTACTCCGGGTAAAGCTCTCCCCATCTCGCGCAGTCGGCTGTCTATGGAACTCTGCTTGCTCACGGGACTTTTACTGTCTTTTTCTTGGCTTTCTCGGCGTATCTGGATTCCGGCTTTCTTGCCTTTTTACGGGTGAAACCTCAGCTCAAGACTCAGCTGACCCAGGCTCTGGACCATTCAACCCTTCCAGACGAGGATTTGATTGCATATATCGCGCGCTTCCAGAAGGATACCACATGTGTGCTGCAGGAGACTCTGTAGCTTGTTATACTTGTGCTGGCCTTAATTTTTATTTCTCATAATATGTTCCTCGCGTCGTTATTGCTGTTGGCGATTTATATGCATGCGCTCCCTCGACACTATTTGAAAGGGCCATGTTGTCAGCGCGCGCTAGGCCATAGGGCGTCTCTTCAGACGCTGAGAAAAGAAGAAAGCCTGGCTCCCTTCGACTTTTCTGTCTTCGACACACATGCCGTGCAGTCTGAAGTCCAGCAAGACCCATCGGATGCTCTCTGTCGCAACTGCCGGCTCGTCCGACTTCTCCTCCATCTTACCTGCTCGTTAGTTCTCAACGCTACCCCAACTTCCCACCCACGCTTATGAGAGATGAAGCCGCTTACATTTCACTTGCAGCAACTCTGGGCGCCGTTAGCTCGTATCCCGCTGTTGTTCGCGGACCTCGCTTCGTTCGTTCTTCTACAGTCACAGAGTGCAGTACCAACGGCGGAGATCGTGCTCTGCACGCGTCCTTTCACACACTCAGTCGCTGTACCAGCCAATCTCTTCCACCAGGTGGCGCACCTGAGCTCTGGAGAGCCTCGCCATCTCCTACGGCTGCTTTCGGTAACGCAGCTGCAGTATATGGAATAGAATAAGGGCGCCGAAAGCACAGTGGGCACAACCTCACTGCTCCTCACTCAAACCACAACGCCAAGTTGCCAATCGAGCTGTTCTCATTGTAAGGTCTTGTGGAGCTCAACCTTCGTGAGTACGATAATTCTGAGGTTCGTTGGCCGATGCTGACTTTTTCCAGCTGGAAACGGCGTCAAGGCGTCAAGGCGTCACCGCAAATCGGACGACTGAAGAAACTGCAGACAATTGTCGTCCCGCAAAATAGGCTCACGTATTTACCGAAATGCTGGACATGCGTCCTGTGGCACTCGTCCTGCGCGGCAAAGCATGGTAAGAGCCGTCGGACACGAAAGGCGACGAACCACGACAGAAGATTGTGTCGACAACGGTCACCCGCGCTGCTGCGCCTGCTCTGATGGAAGCATATTTGTGCACGCTGCTCCCAGAATACGCGCCCAACGCGCCCAGACCAGAGTTCAAAGTTGGGCGAGGCGGTGCTCAAGACGCCGCGCCCGCTCCCTCTGCTGAACGACTACTCAAGGAGGCTGCTCGAGGACCTGCGCGCGTATTCTCTGCGCGCAGTCGCGAAGAAGGCGGACCCGCGACGCAAGCGTCGGCCGCGAAGCATGTACACTGAATTGAATCGTTCTCATCGGACGTCATTTTGGTCTCCGCGACTGATGTCTGACATTGTGCACAGACACTCGCACGATACTCCTAACAAGCCAATGTCCTTGCTTCCCGTGACAGCTCCGATAGCATCTCAAGCTCAGCGTGAGTCACGGCGTGCGGGCCTTTGGTGGGGACGGCGCGCGAAGAGAACGGCGCAAATGTGACGATCGGCATGGTTGGGGCGGCAGCCGCTCTCACCGCGTGGCAAGGGCAACGCGCACTTTAAGGATATTTACGGCCGCTTTGTTTCGGCTTCATCTTCGCGAGCTCTCCTGCTTTATTTTCATGTTTCAATTGAAGTCAACATATAGCTGCCAGGATGTATATTTCCTGACAATGGCTTCTCTGCCAAGACGGTAGCTAAGCCTCACAGAATTTGAACGTGCGATATGTTCCGAAAGCAGTCGACCACCATTAGCGACATCAGATTTACTGCCAATATTCTGTGCCTTTTGGAGGTGAGTTGATCCTTTTTTTTTTTGCTTAGTACTCGCATTTGTGCATCTTTTCGAGTTAAGTCTGCCTGGCACTGACTCGGAGATTGGCCCCACGCATGATCAACTGGAAACTTTCCGTGGATAAATATAATCAGCTGTGACCCATGTTCAATTTCACAATTGTTACAACATGTATTTTATCAGCCTCCTAGTACATGGCAGCCTAAACTGCAGTATAGCTAGAATGTCAACATCCATAACCTCCGGGTTGTGGGAAACTGCATTTGGAGCAGACTCTCAATTGCAGAACATGTGATAGGATTGCCCAATTTGGCAGTGGCATGTAGTGCTCACCAATTAAGATTACATACAAAATTTGGGGATATGTATGCATTAGAATTGCGTATAGCGTACACGAACACTGTAAGTTATGATATGCATAATCTTACACATATTTAATTTTAAGTAATCATATTTAATCATATGTAATAAGATTCAGGCGGTATCTACCTCCAAGGCGAAGGTAGTATACTAAGGTAGCCAAGCATTGAATCACCAACACAGCTGTACATTACTGGACACATTTTCAAGGTGATATACTACATCTGCACGCCCACCTCACTGCCGAAGTGGTCGGGCTCAAAGTACCCTGAAATTTCATGTAGCATCCAGAAGTCGGGCTTGCCATCAGTGCACAGCAGGAGCAGCCACGGCCCAGACAGGTCGAACAAGAATGTGCCCCCACCAAGGATGTGCATGTCCAAGATGTGGATCAAGTGCACGTTCTAATACTTGTACATAGTGCCGACGCTTGCATGTGAGTCAATGTGACCGCCCCACAAGTGCGTCAAAGAGTGGCGGCAGATGCACAGATGCAAGCAGGGGTTTATAAGAGAGCATGGACACTGTGCTGCCACTGCTGGAGCTCTTCATGGATGACAGCATGCTGTGCATGATGCCGGTGTTGTCAGGTGTGATGAGATGTGTCCTGCCACCGAGCCGATTGAACTTGCACGCGGCGGAGTCCACGTGCCTGGTACTGCAGCTTCTGGACGATGTCCCACAGCAATGTCAAAGGGGGCGGATCAAGGCGCAGTCAGTGAGGAGAGGAAGGAAGAGGAACGCACGATGCTGTTCCCAGCTGTCATTGTGAACAGGCTAGCAGTAGACACTTTCCCACAAGGGACTTCTTCATGAGCTTGGCTCTTGCATGGTCAATCCTAGCCAGTGTAGAGGCAAACTTTGGCCTCTACCTCTTGAAAAACACTCATGGCGCACTGACATGACCTGCTGCATGTCAACATCCAGAGAATTCCAATGCCCATTACATAAAGGCTGATGCTGTTTCTGTGCTCGGACTTGTAGAGCGCATTGGTGTGCGATTCTTGAGTGTGTGAGTGGTGCGCGCCATATTTGAAATCTCGGCCCTTCTGGAGTCCAACATATGTAGCATACAGATTACATACGGGCAGCATAATTTACAATATGCATATGTACACATACGATATGCCATGCGTATGAGTAGGAGAATGATTGTGGAGACCTCCATAATTAATCTTAAGATATGCTTAATCTGAGATTATAATGGTATGTAATCATAATTTTGGTGAGCAGCGAAGTGCGCTTTAAAGTTTGAACACATGAATGTCCTCAAGTTCTCATCTTGAGAGTTGGCTAGAAGAGAGCACGTTTCGTGCACATCATGTAATGTGCCATGTTCCTTAGTATTTATTGACCAACTCAGAGTCTTTTTACGACGCATATCAAACTCCTTGCATCTGGAAAAACCTCTGTTGCTAATTAGCATAACTTAGCATAGTTTAGCACTAATTTACACTTTAATAGCAGAATAGCAGGAGTAGTGCTGGAATAGTATGGTCTCCTGTTATTAATATTATTTAGTACCTACTTTCATGCTATTCTCACTGTTTGTGCTATTCTGCTATTTGTGGTATTTGTGATGTACTTGTTATACAATGGCTAATTTACCAGAATAAAAGTAGTATGCAAAAATCCAAAATATATAGAACTTCCATACAAACACTATATTGCATACCTGACATATTGTATATGCTTGAAAATATAAAAATACAAAAATTTAAAATAGTTGTGCTTAGTGGAAATTGAACCCTGAGCATGCTAACCAGACCAAGCACACTTTAACCACTGAGCTATTTGTTCTACATAAGTATAATGCTTCAATGTTTCTATATGCACCTTTTGGTAGACTTAAAAGCAATTTCAATGTCTAGTCTCAAATTGGCTCCTCCACTGAGGTGCAACTCAGAGTCAAGGGCTTGGGATAAGAGCAGGGCTGTGTGAATACCACACAAACAACTGCCAACACAAGACATCAGTGGCCTGAATCAATTTTGCAGTGAGCAGGATGCTTTCCATGTATGGTGCCTGGTAAAAGTGTATGTAAAATGTTGGATTAGGATGAAGAGGGATAGTGATGAGAAGAAATGCCATACACAGGATTGCAGCAGTGTGGCAGTGCCTGCATGACTATGGGATGTGTTGGAATATAGATCCAGAAAGCCTGTGAGGACCAGCAGCCAAGAGCCTGGATGCAGTCATCAGGCCACCCAATGCTGGCAAAAAATGTCACCCCGCCAGCGCATAAAGAATGGCCCATGATATCAGAGTCCGGGATCACATCATGAAGACAGGACAGGAGCCAACGGCAAGTAGGCACCTGGCCACACTCCGTGAGCCAGAGCATCGGTTGCATCGAAAATAGACTGTTGTGGCTAGACAAGTACTTGTTAAAGATAGCAGAGGGCACAATGCCCGCTGGTGCAAAAGTGTTGGAAATGAGGATATTGGAGCCGGCAAAGAGCCGGTCAGCCTTGTGCTCTGGCAGCATGTATCCATAGGAGGACGCAGTGACAGTGACAGATGCACGAGGGATCACCTTCCACCAAGATTGCAGATCAGTGTCATCAGGCCACACAAGCTCACTAAGGTGATGAAGTGTGAAAAAGCCTGAGAGCAGCAAGGCACAGAAAAGGTGATTATCATGAGAGTGTGGGGGGAAATGGCGAAGCGGGGTGAACAAATGGTGCAGCTTAAGTGCAGCTTTTCGACTTGGCAGCATGTTCATCATGCGGTTACGCCTGGCAAGCGTGCGAGTTATGAGAGGATGCCGGCAGAGCATGCAAACATCAGAATAAAGTGGTTCAAGTTGATTGCAGATGCCAGAAAGATAGGAGTCCACTGAAAAAGGCCAAATGTGATAGCACATGTGGATGGTATAGAATGATAACATGTCCACGAAGAGGTCTATGGGAAAACTGTGCATTTTGCAGAATGTGAGGTAGGACTGCAAATGAAAGGTATATGACTTAGCAGTTGAGTTATTTATTGCAAAATTGAGGGTGACAACTTGGGCATGCAACAGATGGTCTAGTGGCCGAGGCTCACGCTGGGGCTGCCTGGCCGTGGATGGTTCAAGGGTCATTTTTTGGGTGACCCCGACGTGAGCTGCAGGGGTGAAAATGGAGAGATGTGCAGACCCAGAGCATAGAACTGGGCAACAGGAAGCATGCCAGGAGATAACGCATCTGCAACCACGTTCTCAGCCCCGAAAATGTGCCAAACATGCAGATCAATGCCTAACTCAATTAAGATCACAGAAGCCACATGTAGAGTGCTGTTGTAAGATGCAGAAGCCTTGAAAGAATCAAAAATCTGAACGGTGTTCAAGTTGTTGGTGTCGATAGCCAGGTGCTGTGGGCGGCAATGAAGAGAGACTGCCCATTGAAGAGCAGCAAGAACACAGAGCGACTCATACCGGAAAATGGTATCCTCCACATGATTTGGCAAAACTGGCAGCATCGCTATGAACTCTTCATAGCATGCCGGGGACCAGAAGCCAAGGCTGGTGAGGCAAGCGTCACAGAGTAGTTCGAGATCTGTGTCATGTAGTTGCCAAGACAAGAATTGCAGGATATGAACACCACCATGGATGTCAAACATATCTGCAACCCACAGCAAGTCTGTGATGACAGCTTTGTTGAGGAACATAGGGTGCACTAGATGCTGCTTCCCTTGCATCTTCTTATAGGATGACACCAAAGCAGGGCAAAAAAGAGGCTGTACATTCAAACCCCAATTAATCCATTCCAAAAGGTGTTGCCACTGTCACAGAGGCCACTTGCAGGCCAGGGCCTCGAGAACAAACTTGCAGATGGAGCGGACAAAGTTGCGTCAGGCTTCATTGGGGAGTGTGATGGTCATGGCTGCAGAGTCGACCTGAAAACCAATGATGGTCAGGGAGTGCACAAAAATCTGCTTCAGCTGCTTGTGTGGAATGCCAAGCTCATCCCAGAGAAGGAGGAGCTTGACCTGTTTAGACGGGAAGAATGCGTGATAAGGATTATATTGGACTAGGATAGAAATTCGCGTCTTCAGAGAAATTGTCGTCTATATAAGCAAGCATGTTGTCATTGCCCTTGATGTGCACTGCAATCCACAACACCAGACTCATGAATGTGCACCACAGGTCTGGAGAGCCCCGGCTTCCAAAACAGCAGCAGCGGTCAATGCAACACCTGCTGTTGATACAGACAACCTGTTTCAGCTGCCAGAGAGGGTGCATCGGCAGCAGGCAATAGGCATTGGCCATGTCAGACTTAAAAAGCCAGAGAGAAACGTTGCAGAGGATGTGCTGCAAGTAGAGCAGGTTATTCCTGAGATCGAGTACATTGTCTTGCCACATACCCACATCATCTCTGCTGATGCCAGTATTCAACGTGTGAGGCCCTGCAGAGTGATCATTCACAAGGCGTAGCTTGTCCAAGTGGGGCTTTGGCACGGCATACAACAGCATGCACACTATGCCAGGGAGCAACTCAGTGCCAAAAGAACGTGAGTACTGTCCAGCTGCCTCCTTTTCCTCAGCATAGGCTGCTGTAAATGATGCCACTTCATCAAACAAACTCCCATGCACCTCTTCCCATCTGTCAGGGACATCCAAACCTTCAAAATCTGCAAAAGGCCAGAAGCCTTCGCAAATGCCCTAAGACAACTGATTCAACTAGAGGGCGATTTGGGTGAGTGCACAAAGCAGCTTCGAACTGGTCCACATTGATTGGCGTGACAACCTTGAACAGATTGGGGTTGTTACAGGTAGTTTGACACGCCTGCTTGTTAGACATTTCACTTGCTGGAGGCTGCGGCAATGGCCACAAAGTCTCAGAATGAGTGGCTGAAGGAGTAACAGGCGTTTCGGTGCCATCCCAGAGCATGCCTCGCAAATGGCGTGGACGATCACTTGTAGGTTGCTGAAGTAGACCGGGAGCTAGAAGAGTGGTCGCACTTGGTGGCGACGTGCGTGCTGCCACAGAGAGAGCAGGCATACCGGTACCAGCAGTTGCGCATGGTGCATCTTTCATCATTCCAATGGCAACATGCTTTGTTTGTTCTGCCATTGCGGCTGTGCAGAGTTTTGCTCGTAAACACAGAACTTCCCGGAGCTGACACTTCTGCTAGAAGGATGAACATGGTGTATGCATCATGGTAACTGGACGTGTCACTAAGAAGCCGGCAGTTGCTATGGGCAACCTGGAGGTGGATGTAGCAGTTGATGTTGACAATCTGTTTAGCATAGGAGATGGCCAAGGACTTGAACAATCCATTGACATAGTTCCTGTACACCTGTAGCTCTTGGTCCTGGTGGGGGTACAGGAAGACAACTGCATCTTGGTAGCAATCCCAGGCATTAATCCAGTCTCCATGTGACTCAATGCATTGGGAGATCTTTGCGAATGTAGCAACAAGCTCAATGCCGTTCCTGAGCTGAACAGTCTCTCTGTGCTTGGCGTCAGCAGTATGTGTGGCGGTGTGCAGCTTGTCGAGGTCAACAAAGACGTTGCTGATAATATCGTTCCAGAGGGCCGTCAGGATCTCTAGGCAGTCGGGGTGGCAGACAACTTTCTGCTTGACATATGAAACATCTTGCAGGTAGCTCTCCTTGAGCAGGAGAGTAGTGAAGGACTTGGAGAGTCTGGCTGCAGCAAAGTCAGTGCCTCCATTGAGGAAAGGGAGGAGCGAGTCACCAACTTGGGCTCACTTTGTTCGGCCACCATCTCTGTCTCCATCTCCCTCATCCTGCACTTGTCGACGCTTATCACCTCTTTCTCCATCATTGGTGTTGGCTCTCTCTCTCTCTCAGGTGACTCAGGAGGCTGCATCTGATTTGCTTGAGAGGGTGCAGTCTCACCCCCAGCCTGTCCTTGAGAGCTGGCTTGTGAGTTGGCTCTTTTAGCTTTATCAAGTTGAGCGAGGAAGGTCGCATATGCTGCTGTACGGCCCGTGCATTCCTGTTCATTGGAGGTGGCCTTTGGTTTGATGACCACCAGAAGCTGTAGCATGGCCTCTGCTTTTGTGAGCTTACTGCATTGGTAAGATGCGATGACAGTTCTGCAGGCTGTAACTCTCTGCACATCAAAGGCAGAGGGCTCCTGAGACAATCTAGAAGATCCTGCATCTTGTCCGGACATAAATGACTAGATAGATGGTCGTGATATGACAATAAAAGTGTAAAAAAGAGGACTCAAAGCCTAATGCAGATGGAGGTCAGACCAAGCAAGGCATGACAGAAAGTGCTGGCATGAACCTAACACAAATGGAGGTCAGATGGGACGAGGCATGTGGCCCCTGTCCCTCGCAGCTGCACCTATATACCATCTGTGGTCAGGAGGATCCTAGTTAGGTACGCTCACTGCTGACAAAGCGTCGGCACGCATCTAACACTTCTGAGCAGGTCCATGTTCATCTGCTGTTGGACTCATCCTGCTGCAAGCAGGGGAACGGAGGCTGCAGGCCTTTAGATGGGAATGACGAGCGCTTCGAGTCTGCATGCGCGCATCGCTCATTCAACTTGTGTAAACTATCTTTAAACTTGATGAAAATTCATACATATATTGTGGTGCTTATAAATATATGGCAATAATCAACATGAAAATATTAGTGTAACACTGTATGATATGCAGTCAGTTTTGTGTAACTTCTAAACTAGTGTCTAATGAGAACCTGCTGTTGTGTTAAAATGGAAGTGTAGACAACAGCATATGTAAGAGCTGGCAGCTAACTAGTTATGACAAGTGGCACTGAAGCAAATCAAAGTAGTTTTTATGGTGTATGCTGCTACTGTACACTAATTTACAGTAGCCATTTCCTTAAACATTATACAAATAGCAAATAAATAGCAGCTATTATCAGGATTAGCAGAAATAGAAGTGGAAAAGCTTTGAAATAATGACATACAGTGATGACCTAAAGTATTGCAACAGACTACAGAGGGGAGTTAAGATTCCTCAATATCTCCGTAAATATTACAGATGGCTGGACACATTGTATATGGTTTCTAAACTGGACAACTAGCTGTATTTTCTCAAGGTATTGCCTTGTAGCAGAAGGTGTATGCTGGAAGAGTATATCAAAAATAGCTGAAAATGTGCATATTTATCATATAATTTGTAGTATAATACAGACTGTAGAACAAAATTGACTCTGCATATATTAAAATGGAGCTAGTTGTATAGTATGTGTACAAATATAATGATGTGATTAGGCATCCATTTGAATGAACTGTAGAACATATTACATTCATTGCAACATGCAACAGTGTATACTCATATGCTTCAAACATAATCAGGTGCTGAAGTTCTTATATTTTGCTACTATATATCTCTCCTAGTAAATTACATACTGTAAACAGATTTTGGAAAACTTTCCTCTCTATAATGTGGAGTTAGATATGTGCAAACTGCTATAAGAGAAACAAGCCAATGTGATATGCCCTACAGTTCATTCAGATAAATGCCTAATCACATCATTATATTTGTACACATACTATACAACTAGCTCCATTTTAATATATGCAGAGTCAATTTTGTTCTACAGTCTGTATTATACTACAAATTATATGATAAATATGCACATTTTCAGCTATTTTTGATATACTCTTCCAGCATACACCTTCTGCTACAAGGCAATACCTTGAGAAAATACAGCTAGTTGTCCAGTTTAGAAACCATATACAATGTGTCCAGCCATCTGTAATATTCACGGAGATATTGAGGAATCTTAACTCCTCTCTGTAGTCTGTTGCAATACTTTAGGTCGTCACTGTAGCAGGCAGATGGCAGCTATAAACTGAACTTTCAGAAATAGCAGTGAAAAAACTGTGAAATAATAAAAATGACAGGCAAATAGCAGGCAAATAGCAGCTGTTAACAAGACAGATCAAAATGACAGTGAAAAAGCTTTGAAATAATGGAATAGCATGCTATTAGCTGGACATTAGTGATTATAACAGAACTGGCTATTAAAAGACAGTAAAACAACAAATATAAAGCAGGCATTTAGCTGAAATAGTGATTTAATAAAAATAGCATAGAATAGCATTGGATTTACCATTTATCAGCAGTTAAAAACAGAATAACAGAGGGAAAGCATACAAATAGATGAATTTAATAAAATTAGTATATAAATAACAAGAATAACATAAATTACAGACAACTAATGCTATTTTGCATTGGGAGTTTTTCCAGATGCCAATCTTGATGTCTTAGAAGATGCTCTCCATGCTGTTCTTGCTGTCATCGATTTATACGCATGCACTCTCTCGAAATCATTTGAGACAGGTCATATTGGCTTAAGATCTCTCTGTGGCCGCGTTCCTGCCTCTGTGCCTCCGTGCATTCAGTACCTTCATGTTATAGGCAATATTGTCATCTTACATATACACACTCTTAATATTGACCGATAGTGATGCATGTCGTGGGCGTAGCTCCAGCCTCCTATTATTTCTCCATTTTTTCCGATTTTCTGCGATTTATTCTACATTTGTACAACCCTCCAAACATTGTCAGTGCACTGGCACCAATTTACAAGTCCTAGCCACGTGCTAACACTTCTGGATTGCATTACTAACGAGCATGCATTAGTGCATCAGATGCGCCTACATTGCTTCTGCCTTGTCGCCACATCATGCTTCCTCAGTAACAGCCATGCTCTGATCTCCATTGGACTTCCTATCTCTGAGTCCAATCAGCAACAGACATCTGATCCTCGTTGGCCTGACAACGTCAGATATCATGACACATCAGCCTCTGTTTCCTCGCAGAGTCACCTAGATACTAGCAAACACCATAGCTACAGTTGCTTAGGTAATGCCTGGTCCATGCACAATCTGAACAGTATATAAGGACTTCCTTTGTCGCTACCTAGCCCCCATCTCAACCTCTTGGTTATTGGGCTAGGTAAGCCTTTGTTTGTATTTAGCATACACTACTAATGAATTACTTAGTTATTGGGCTAGCTGAATAAGTTAGTACAGATGCTGTGAGACCGTGCTCCGCATTGCCTAGTAGTTAGATCCATGCTGTATCTCTCATGTCGTGTCGATGCCAGTCCACGTCAATGCAGCCTGTGCGCTCTCCTGAGCATGTGAGCGTGTGAGCTGCAACTTTTATGAAGAATATTTGAATTTACTTAAATTCAGATTGTACCGGATCGGCGGTGGGAATCTTGAGAACCACATGCCGGCGCCCGGGTCGGAGACGTGACCACTTCCAAAGAAAGTGCTGCATGGGCGCCTAGAGTTTTAGCGGGATTGATGCGTCCGTGTGTATCTTGTCCTCCACCGAGTCCTTTACCGCAGGGACTGCTTACGATATTTCGTCTCATCAACTGATACAGTACAGGATTTACAACTGTCTTGGTACTCTGCGAACATCACGCCACTCGTCGACATCAAGGCCGCTCCGCACGGCGCAGATCCAAGGATCATGATGTGGCCAAAACCATACCGCGCAGTCGAGATTTCCCGGTCACGATTGTGGCCCTCTACTGCTGCTGTGAGTTGTGAATACTGCTATTTGTCTCGGGACGATGGCGAGATACGTTCTTTTCTTCTTGCGCCTACTCATTCTGATGCGATGTCTGACATGATGCCCGCTAGGACCGGCAAAAACGTTGCCCTTGACATTGTCGTTTCTCTCGCTCTCACGAAGCGGGACGCTTTGCTGGTTCTATGTAACACTCCCTGGACCCTTTCCAGATCTTTTATGTCTGCCTTCGCCCCCATGACCTGAATTTCCGAGAAGCACGGTCATGACTCACGAGTGCACGTCTTGTGTCTTTCCTTCCATTCTTGAAAATCTCAAGGGGTATACGTACTGCGATTGCTGGATATCTTCTTGTCCAGTCTCAATTCCCATCTTGTCCCCCACCTCTCCTTGCACAAGTCACATACATGGATAGTAAGGATACTGAGGCGAAAGCGGCTTGTGCATGCTGCTCAGCTGTAAGAGGCAAACACACTTTCCGAGCCGACAAACTGATGGAAGTCTCAGAATGGCAAGAACCCGTCCCAGACGAACGCCTCGAACATATGGCAGACGATGGTCAAGACGGTACGAGAAGTCGATATGCAGAAGGTGGCAGACACCAAGGAGGATATCGACACTCTACTCGTTTTCGTGCGTATCTTGATCGTTGGCAGGTCTATGAGGTTTTCTGAGTGTATGTAACTAGTCTGGTCTTTTCTCGGCCGTAGTCACGACCTTCGTCGTCGCGACATATCCTAGCCTTCAGCCCGATAACAGCGACGAGATCGTCTTCCTCCTGCGCCAATCCGTCGCACAAAATTACACTTTTAATAACGGGGTCCTGCGCCCGATGGTACCTTTTCCTCCCGATCCGCCATTCGAAGCCCCCGTGTGGGCGTTACGCGTCAACGGCCTCTGGTTCGCAAGCCTCATCATCAGCCTTTCCACTGCCTCTTTCGGCATGCTCGTGAAGCAGTGGCTAATCGAATACCTCGCAATGGAGTGGATTTCGCCCCAAGAGCAGCTGCGTGCTCGACAATACCGCCACCCCGGACTCGAGGACTGGAAAGTCTTCGAGATCGCCGCCGTGCTCCCTCTCCTCCTTCATATATCCCTTGGCCTTTTCTTCTTGGGCCTTTGCTTCTACAATTCTGCGGAGAATGAGATCGTTGGCCGGTCAACGTTCCCCCTCGTCGCTGGATGGGCGTTTTTCGCCTTATTGACTATGGTCGCGCCGTTGGTCACGCCTCGATGCCCATACAAGGTCACCCTTCTCAAAGCCGCCCTACGTGTGGGAAGGCGCCATGTTACCTCCCGCCTCTGGGGACCAACGCTCATGGCGAAAGATGGCGTTATTTCCTCAGCGAAATGGATTTGGCGAGCTGTCATCTGTCTGCCGTTCCGCCTCTTCGACGCTTTTGTAGATGGCCTCTGGGCTCTGGTGAAGGCCAGCAGGGACGTATTCGTCCTCCTCGGATTTCTTGTCTTCCTGTTCTACGCGCCGTTCGGACTCCTGAAGCTTTCATACACTTATCTTTTGGGGTTTGCCAACCTCGTCGTCGCAGATCCTGAGACCGACAAGGAGGAAGAAGACGACATAATGCAACAGAAATATAAGACTCGCGAACTGCTACTCTCGGTCGACGAAGTAATCATCAACGACGGTCCGATTCTCGAAACCATGGCAGAAGTGCTCAAACAGACCCACACCCCTCCGCACTTCATCACTGCTTTCGTCCTTGGCTGTATCCAACATCGCATCGGAGCTGCTAACGCGGATCTTTTGGTACCTGACATCAACGGCCTTATCCGAGGACTGTTGGATCTACGTACGCTCTCCGAGAGCGCATGGAATTTGCTGAGCGGACTCATTGGCGAGACGCTGGAACCCCACCTCCCAGAGAAAGCCGGGCCCCTCGATGTAGGCTCAAACTCGCACAATTCCTGGATGACAAACGCAGCCGCGATGCTCGTCGCCAACTCCCAGAGGCCTCTCCCTGAACGCGCCGTTCTGATGCTCTCCAGTCCCACGACCCTCGCTAAGATACTTCAGCTGGTCAGAGTGGTCATCAAAGACTGGCCTCTCCGCGACGTCATTAGCTTGTTGTGGATTGCTTTTGCGGCTCCGAGGAGAGACCACGACAACATGCCTGCTGAAGTAATCAAGTATTGGGACAGCCTTCCTTCACCGGACGGACGTACTCTCAGCGATCTTCAGGAGGCCACAATCCAGATCCTGCTGGAGAACACTTGGCGTGAAGACGATGAGGATTTGGAACGCCATACCGCGGAGGCCACATTGATGCTCATCTTCCTGCTCGATGGCTCTCCGCCGTCCGTGGACTTTAACAGTAGCGAATTACGGATATCACTTAACCCATCATTCTACGATGGCCATCCGATCTCAAACGTCGAGAGTGTGATGGGGTTGCTCCGCACGGAATATTCGGATATCGCGTCACAGCTTCTGGTAGCTGTCGGCAAGTCCTCCAACCTCGTCATGAATGCCTTGAACGTTTATAGGGCCTTCGTCACAAGATCGCTAATCAACCCTCATGGGATCCCGCTCTGGAAGGTTTTCCATGGTATGAAGAACAATGAAGTTCCATTGTCGTCTCTTCAGCCAGTCTTGCTCGACTTGTGGAGATTCCTTCTCAAGTGCGCTCGCTCGGTTGGAGGCGGAGACCGCCATCTCCAGACGCACGACTTCATCAAACTATGCATCATCTTGGCGCAGCCGGGCATACCACGCATCTTTGGCAGAAAGGAGCCAGCAAACGACTGGAATGAACTGGTCCCTGTCCTCGTGCAGACTGCTGACGAGGGCACTCTCATCGAGACCTTCACGTTTGCCGGCATGTCTACGAGGGAAGAGACAATCTCCGCCCTTGCGGATCGCGCTTTGGAGGAACTCGGGCCTAGCGATCTCGACGTCCCAGAGCAACTCAGGGACGTACTCGCTCGGCTGGCGGGCAAGGGACCCAAGCCTCCGCCCAAGCAGGGTGAGCCCTCCGACCAGACTCACCGGAGGGAATCAGGGGGAGGAATATTGGGCATCCGCTTGCCATTTATCCCGAGGCCGAGAAGGCCAGACGATCCGGTGGGCGGTGCGAACCGCCCTCCTTCTCTTGCTTTGGAGGCAGGCTCTATTCAGATAGAGCCGACGGGCCCTACGTTCCGTTCAAATATTCGACATTCTAATGATGTGCCACCAACGCCAGGGCCACTCCCAGAGGTCGTACCAAATCTCGTGCGTGTTGCCTCCGCAGCGCCTTCGCCGGGCATCCGCCCAAGCGTCCGATATTCTCGCGATGCGCCTCCAGTTTCAGGATTCCCTCCAGTAGTCATACCGAACTTTGTGCCTACTGCTTCTCCACCGGCGGAGCCAACCATTCGCTCCAGCATTCGACGTTCTCGCGATGCGCCGCCGACGCCGGGGCCCCCCTCAGTGGTCGTACCAAACATTGCACCTCTCGCCTCTGCGCCACCATCCCCTGCTATTCGCCCAATAGTTGGACGTTCTAATGATGGGCCATCAACGCCAGGGCAGCCCCCAGTGATCATACCGGACACCGTGCCTTCTGCGCCGCCATCGCCGTCCGTACATACCGTCCGTCCCGTCCGCCCCGAGCGACCTCGAGACATAGCTGCATACGCTGTTGAAGCTCCCGCACCCAGAGCGTACCGCCCTTCGTCTCCCGACACACCGAGTGTTGCGTCTGTCGCATCTGCGCCGCCGCCTTCAGACACAGACTTCCTCTCCGAGGTGCGTCGTCGGAGAATGCACCGGGGTAGCGCTGCACATATTATTGAAGCTCCCACACCAAGAGCGTACCATTCCCCGCCTTCCACCGACCATCCAGCATCTCCGAGTCCACGAACGCCTTCGCGGACTAGCAGTGGCAGGCCTGTTGCAGCACCGAGGGTAACTCTCTCGCGCTCCGTAAGCGGCGACGTTGCCCGGCCTTCCGTTATAGACTCCCGCGCTGCCAGTATGCGGGGCAGGTCGCCTCCTCAAGCCGTAGTTGGCAATTTCGGCGATGTGAGTGCATCCGCCTGAGCATCTTTTGGTTGCTAACGCGTGGATTCAAGGCAAATCCCTATGATCAGCCACGAGATGGTGCTGGCGCCGCCGTACCAGCAGCTCCGTATGTGCCTCGGATGGACTCCGGCCATGAGAGCAGACAGCGAAGTCGTTCGGGTAACGTCAATGTCGGCGAGGATACTGAGAATATCCCCCGTCGTACTCCCTCTCATCGCACTCGCAATACTCCGAGACCCCCGTTAGCTCCCCCTCCTTCGAATGACGAACCTCAGCGAACCTGGTGGGAATACGGATGAGTCTATGAACGCTTCTGTCCCGGGGTTCCATAGAGCAGCTCGGAGCAGATTGTTGATATTGTACGATAGGTTTCTGCTGGGATGCATGAGGACGATCCATATGCCGGGAATTCGGGCTCAGCAATCCAATACCACGCCGTATAGGTTGGCCTGCGTGACTTGATTCGTGCAGGACTGTGTTCGCGCTATATGCCAGTATAAGCAGCAAGGATAGTTCTAAACGTGAATGGGCTTCATCTTGGCAAATATTCCAATCCTTCGTCATATACACGAGACGAATTAGTTCCTCTTTTGTGTAAAAAGAGGTCCAAAAATACGGCACGTATTTTTTGTAAAAAGAGCTGAGCAGTTATTCTGGGAAAAAGTGGTGCTATTTGCAGCATGAAAAGGCATGCTATTTTTACAACTTTTTGAGCATAAAAATAGTCCAAATATTCCCTATGTAAATAGGCCATTTAATCTTGTATATATTTTCTTGCAAAAGAGGTAGCTATTTTCAGCTTAAATAGTGATCGCCCGCTCATGCTATGCAGTCATACCATGAGCGGGCGATCACAGCGGGCGATCACTATTTTGTCTGAAAATAGGCACAAGAATAGATACCCTACTTTCCTTGGAAATATTTGAACTCCTCCCACACTCAAAAAAGAGTCAAATAGTACACCTTTTCGTGCTGCAAATAGCACCGCTTCTTCCCGGGAGAAGTGTTCTGCTCTTTTCGTGAAAAATATTGTATATATTTTTGGACCTCTTTTTGCACAAAAGAGGAACTAATTCGTCTCGTGATATAGATCTCGTGCAGTATCTCAGTGAGCCGGTTAGATGCGTACCCTTCCAAATCTGAGTTTGATGCGCCTTCAAGCGCGCCTCTAAGCGCGCCTCTCCTGACTATCCTGGTTTCACCCCTTCTACCAACGATGGCCCTTAACGACCTTACGACTCCTCCGCTGTATTTTTAGATACCTGGCATCATTCTATACCCTGACACTACTGTTTCTACGCAGCATGTCCTTCAACAAATTCATTCTATACGAGAACAAACTCCGGTTCTACATCGTTGTCTCGAATGCCGCAGACTCAAGACATAAAATCATCAAGATTGATCGTACTACGCAGGGAGAGGAGCTCAATGTTGTTGAAGACGATGCGACGTACAGCGGAAAGCAGATGACTGCTATGCTGAAGATGCTTGAGGATGGAAACAGAGCGAACGGTGGTCTCGGTAAGCCAAAGCTATTCTTTGGAGTCGCCGGTGCGAGTTCCATCTACGAATACGATGAGTGCTTCTAATTTAGATAATGTATAGGATTCATCAGGTTTACTGCGGGGTGGTATATGGTGCTCATATCGAGACGATGCCCCGTGGCTCTTCTCGGTGGACACTACATCTACCACACCGAAGAAGTCGACACACTGGCGGTGTCATCGAACCACAAGGTCGATAAACCCGCTGAGGAGCAGAGGCTTATGAATATCTGGAAGCAGGTCGACCTCACCAAGAACTTCTACTTCAGGTGCGCCGAGCATCTCGGTTCTCTGGTGCTGCTTCATGAACAGTGTATCTAGCTACTCATACGATCTGACATCGACTCTGCAACACAACCTCGCTCGTCCGAATGCCCGCCGAATGTTCAACGACCGCTTCGCGTGGAACTACCATATGCTGACCCGTGCATTCCAAGACTCATCCATGTCGGACAGCGACAAGCAGCGAGATGTACACCTTATATCTCAGTGGATAGTCCCGCTTGTTCATGGGCACGTCGACCAAGCCAGTAGGTCGAGAACCGGCGCAACTTATCCACATGGACGCTGACTCCTGTTGCCAGAGCTGACTGTTCTCGGACGCGTAATTTTCGTTACACTCATAGCGCGTCGTTCAAGACATCACGCGGGCGCACGATATCTCAAGCGTGGAGTTAATGACGAGGTATTTTAAGCTCGTAACTCGTCTTGCGGCTGGCTGACATTCTGTCCAGGGCAATGTCGCAAACGAGGTTGAGACGGAACAGATCGTCTCCGAAATGCTAACTACACCTTTCTACTACCCTGCGCCACTGTCGTCTTCGAGTATCGAAGAGAAGAACCCGAGTCGGCCTCCAAGGCGACCTAGCCCAAATTTTACTAGTTTCGTCCAGGTGTGCATCAGTCAAGGGTTAGAAGGCGATGCGACTATAGCTGACCGAGCCAATAGTACCGTGGTAGTATACCGGTTTATTGGACGCAGGAGACAAACGCTATGGTGCCCAAGCCCCCGATAGAAAGTACGCGCTTTCCTCAATCTAAATGCCGCGTCTCATTCCAGCTAGTCAGCGTGATGGACCCGTTCTACACTGCGGCATCGAAGCATTTCGACGACTTATTTGCGCGGTACGGCGCGCCGATCACGATACTGAATTTGATAAAGAAGCGAGAGCCGCAGCCGCGGGAAAGCAAGCTACTGCAAGAGTATACCAACTGCGTTAATTACCTGAATCAGTTCCTGCCTCCGGGGAAGAAGATGTTGTACCGTGCATGGGATATGAGCTACGCATATAAGCAGAAGACGCTGGATGTCATTGGGTATCTCGAGGTGCGTCGCAGGCATGCTTGACTTCTGTTCATACTCATGTCTGCTGCGTAGGATATCGCAGAAGAGAGCATCATGATGACGGGCTTCTTTCACTCAGGCCCCGAACCTTACAGCCACTTCCTACGGAACGAAATTGAATATGAGTGCGTCATATTACCCTTCGCTCATGGACGGTCTCCTGAACTCACCATCTTTTAATCGACAGGACAACAGGTATAGAAATCCCCTGGCGCAGCCGCATCTCCCTGCAGAATGGCATCTGTCGCACAAACTGTGTGGACTGCCTTGACCGCACGAACGCTGCGCAATTTGTGTTCGGAAAGCGCGCGCTAGGGCATCAGCTCTACGCGTTAGGTGTCGTCGACTCGCCCAACCTGGCTTTCGACAGCGACGCAGTGAACATGCTTACAGAGATGTACCACGACCATGGTGACAGTATGTATATACTTCGCTAGATTGAGAATGCTGTTGATGGTGGGACGATACCATGTAGCGCTGGCGATGCAGTATACAGGCAGTGCGCTTGTCAATCGCGTCGAAACCTACCGCAGAATGCCGCACTGGAACAGTCACTCGCGCGACATCATCGAGAATTTCCGGCGGTTCTATACCAACTCGCTACTCGACGCGGACAAGCAGGCAGCCATCAACCTATTCCTCGGCATTCGGAGCGACCGGCCCATTACGCAGTACGTCCAACGTGGGTCGTACCGCGCCTGGTTCAAGAAAGAGCATCTTGAACCTGCGTACGACATCGACGAATGTGAGAGGGGCATCCAACAGTTTGTACAGGAGCGGGGCGACTTCTGGGTCGAGTACTATCGCCCGCTGCTGTTTACCAGCCTGGGGAAGCACTTCGTGTATCTGATGAATAGTACACTGAAACTGCCTGGGTGGGTCCTGAAATCTTGTATCACTGTTTCACACTAACGCAGAGAACATACCTATAGGAATAGTACACATGACATCGAGCAGCACAGGAACCCAAGCCCGTTCATGCCCAGACACATCACTGTGCACCATCCACCGCGGTAGGCATCAATTGGACGGAAGTAAAGATTAAACTAATCAGCTTTGCAGCCTCATGGATGGCGTGCGTCGCTGGATGTCCTCAGGCTCGCCAACAAACCGAAAGACCACACATGTCGAAGCGTGGCATGTCCCACCATCCAAGGCGTCTAAGACGGAGCTCAGACCTGACAAGAATTCGACTGAGTACATTGCCGCCGCGCTCCTCGATCCGAACGTTCCGCCCGAGGAAGAGGCGGAATACGAATCGTACGTCACTCAGTGTCAGGAGCTCTCGCGTGCGCCGCAGGAGTACGCTGCGCGTAAGGACCAACGGATATACGACGGCGCAGTTTCGCTAGCGAGCTGTGGCACCGATGCTGCCAGTGTGAGAGATAAGGACGTCGACCTATACACAGGATATGTGGAGAAAGGCCGGCCGTTCACCTCGGATTTCGTGAGTGAGAAGGAGCAGCTTCCCGTTCAATTTGACTACGAGAAGTGGCTAAGTGGTATCTCGTAAGCATAGCTGTTTGCATTTCGCAAAGTGCAAACTTGTGCATGGACTACACACCCCTGTATTAAGTTTCATTCGGGAGGAACATGGTTACAGTGCCTATGCGATGTCAGATGGGCGTGCTAAGTGAGGCTCTGCAATCGACAGCGCTATCCTCGGAGAGGCATGGTCTCGTCCATATAAGCTCGATATGGTCTGTGTGGTTTTCAATATTTCTCAGATTTCGTGAACGTCAACTTTTGTACCATGAGCAGATGGAGGGGACAAGGCAACAGCGGGGACACGTTGGCTGCATAGTCTGCTGGGTGGTATGGTTTTCATTATAGACATACCTGGCACTGGATCCAAGTGTTATAACGCATTGTGATAAGCAGTTCACGGAACTTATCTACCAGAATCTACCGTGTTACTGTAGGGAGTGTCCCTAGGCAGATCTTATCTAATCATTCAATGATAGTTGATCGTGTACCGTGCTGCGCGCTTAGCTGCCGTCGGCGTGTGCACCACAGCAGAGAATGGCCAAGTGCGTGCGTGTAGACCGCGAAGAAGACGGCAAAGATGAGTGCGACCACCAAGATCTGGATGGGAACCGTCTCGCATCCCCAGCTTTTATCCAACGGCGCATGGGCCCAGCCAGCGATCCGAGTTTGGGCGCGACCGCCTTCCGTATGGCCGAGCTGTCCTTGCGGGCCTCTGTTTCATTCGGAACGCCCCTTGAGACACTCACGCATCGAGTGTCCTTAAGAGTGCAGTCCATGTTATTCGTTAGCCCGTTGGAAAGATGTCTGCTGCAACGTCTCAAGACCTCCCCACAGCGGGGTATGAGATGTCTACAACTAACAACGACGGCTCTGGTCCCAAACCCGAGCCAAAGAATGCTTCGGTCTGGCTCTCCATGTTCGCCCTCATGATTGCCACGTTCTTGGCGGCCATGGACACGGTACGTGGAATGTGTATGCTATTCCTCGAAAGGATTTGCTCTAACTGCGACACACTTTGCCTACTCAGAGCGCGGTCTCGACCGCCTTGCCCACGATAGTGAACCACTTCAACGGCAAGGAGTTCGTCTGGGTCGGTCCCGCGTACACGCTTTCCGGCACCGCATTCTTACCCATGTCTGTCCACCTCGCCAATATCTTCGGACGACGCCCCATCCTCCTGGTGTCGTTTCCGCTCTTTGCCCTCGGTAGCGCTCTCTGTGGCGGAGCTCAAAGCATGTCGATGCTCATCGGAGGACAAAGTAGGTTTGCTGCATATAACAGTCTACGGCGGCGTTATACTCACCAAGTTCACCTATGGCGGTGCAGGGAATTGGCTCTGGCAGAATCCTGTCTCTGACGGAGATCATTCTGTCCGATCTCGTTCCTATGCGAGAGTGAGGGGCGTACCAGGGCATGATTGGACTGGTGTGGTCTACTGCTTCAGTCATCGGCCCTCTGGTCCTAAGTACGAGTATATCAGGAACGTTGACGAATTGCTCACGGAGAGATCAGGGCGGCACGTTTGCGCAGAGACGCGACTGGACTTGGCGTGGGCTATTTTGTACGTCTGGACGCCGCCGTTAGTCTTGGATGAGTTCACATACTCTCTGCGGACCTCAACCTTCCACTGACGGGCATCTCAATGGTCTTGTGTCCTTTCTCCCTCAAGCTCAAAGTGCCACACTCCACATTCAGGGAGAAGGTCAAGAGGATAGACTGGATGTATGCACATCTTCTCATCAGTATCGCTATCGATTAATCAATTTTATCATCCAGCGGGAATGTATTGATCATAGGTGGCAGCACATCGGCACTTCTGGGCTTGACATGGGGAGGTGTGCGTTTCCCATGGAGCTCCGCTGAGGTATTAGTTCCATTAATCCTCGGATTGGCTGCTATCTTGGCTTTCATGGTCTACGAGGCCTTGATACCCACAGAGCCCACTATTCCATGGCGCGTACTCAATAACCGTACGACCATCATCGGGTAAGTTGCGACTCACACTGTTCGATTCATCTCGGTATACTTAGTTTCTTTCCAAGATACAATGAGACTAGTCTGGAGATCTGCTGTGTAAAGTCACTTTTGTTCCCAATTAGCTACATGATTCGCGTGCAGTTTAATTGAATACCTCCAAATACATGCAAATTCTCCGTACAGCAGCGAAGCTAGAAAGTATAAGCCCGCATCCTGCGGCACGAAAGAGATGGGTGAGTATGGGTATGCTATGACACTTGCCTGCGTGACGCACCCTACTAGCTTCTCGGTGACAATGACCCCATCCTCGACAAGGAGAAATGACATCTTACCCTCTAAGCTAACATCAGTCCACGTCTAGAGATACAGTGCTCCTGTGCACATCGGCTCTGCCCAGACGTCCCCGTTCGACTGATCGAAAAGTCCCAAGATGCGATGTACACTAGGCTTCATTGTCTCGTCATCTTCGTCGGAGTCGTCGACCTCCATGTCCCGGAAGATCGCTGCGGATTCGCCGAAATGGCTGATTTGGATGACATCAACGAAGTGGCCTTCGGAAAGCGGGCCTCCTGTACTGCACCAGACCGCCCAGCTCGTGGCGTATCGGGCACCGTGCACAACTCTTTCGAAGCGATTGTTCGACACATTGACGAGTCGGCACTCGTGCGCATAGGCCTGCCACGGTAGCTGGGACACTGAGAGAGCGGACGCGCGATGTATCTGGATCTGTGCAAGCTGGCGGAGAATGACTCGGCCCGGGATGAGAAGGTCGTACTCCAAGTCGTTACCGTGGCTGTCTACAGCGCAGATGCACACACACACGACGGGTGGTCCCGCGGCGCGGAAGGCTGAGCCTTCGATCTGTGCCGGTAGGGCAAAAGGACTGTTGGGCTGACAGTCGACCGTGACGGAGATGTCTGACGAGACTGTCGAGGCCAGCGGCGGCAAATTTAGGACAAGCGATGCATGGTGGTGCATGGCGTCTGGAAAGAGTAGCCGCTCGGCGGTGGGGACACCATAGCAGTCGAAGACTGCCAAAACGCGTACATGGCTTTCTCTGCCAGTTGACACGAGAACATGTCGAGAGTCGAGCAGCGCGAAGTCCAACGGACTGACCTGTGCTAGGGCGTTCGTCGTGTCCAAGGTAATGTCCATTCCTAGGTGCTGCGCAGGGTAACAATTAAGATATGCTGGCAAGGGACCCAACGAGACGATAGTGCGCACTAGAAGCAATAGACCCTGTCTCCAATCAAAAACCCAAAGCTCACAGAATATGCCTCCCTTAAACGAGTAGTGGGGCGCAATGATGTCTCCGCAAACCTGCAGCTTGAAGTTCCCTTCAACCCTCTCCGTTGGAAGAGTAACGCGAATGGTGGCGTGTTTTGTAGCGGGATATGGCTCACCGGTCGCACATTTTAGTAAGTGCAGGATAACCGCGTTATTTTCACTGGGGCTAATCATGACACATGAGCCACCAGAGGATCGTTGTTGTTCCGAAACCACGTGGCCACACCTTTCAAGAAGAGCTAGCAGATCTTGATACCAGTCGAAGGTGAATGTAAAAAAAATCAGGGAGACCATCCAATGTCCAACTTTTCGGTCTGACACCTCTTAGCTTCGCCTCCAAGGCGTAGAACTCGATGGTAGTGTGTGGTTTGGACACAGAACTTCGTTGCGCAAAGACAGGTCCGGAGACACAGGGACGTAATCTAGGTCCGGGTAAGCTGCATTCCCCGTGCCAGGTCGGCCTCTTCCATGTTTGGCGCCAGGCCGCCAGCCTTTCCATTATGTCTTTGATAGAGTACTGCGACCTTGATGAATCATCTACTGCCCCTGTCAGGGAGCACTCAACCTTGTATTGAAGCTCTGGAGAGCTTCGGACAAGCTCGCAAAAGCTTGAGGACACCTTGTTCGAAATGGTGCGGCAGATGAGGTCAAAGCATGCGTTGAATACGAAGCATGCGTACTCGTTGAAAGCGAACCACGTCGAGCGTAGAAAGGTTGTGAAGGATTTCTATGCACACTTCCAGAGGTAAATCTTGGAAACAGGCCATACTGCAACTGTTAGCGAAGATAGAATTTGTGCTGGTGAGAGGAAAGTCGGGCCTGAGGTGATGTTGATCCCAGGACCTGCAGCGTGGGAAACCGCCGGGGGCCGTATACAGTTAAAAATATTTTCCACATGATTTTCTGCGGGTCTATTTCGCGTACATACTGCATCTACCTGGATCAAGCCAGCGAGCATAACTTCGATCTCATGTCTGAACAAATTCCCTGTCGGTATTGCACCACCACATTGGAACGTCACCCATGTCTCAATTAGTCAAAGTACTGCACGAACGTACTCAGGCTACGTGCCATGTCAGTTATGGCCATGCAACGTTAGCGTCTCTCGTCCGTGCTGCCGTCTGATATCGTTCCGATGTTGGACGTATTCCAGTGCGTCGAGCTGGCACGGTATCAGCAGTGTTGAGTGTGGTACCATATCTGTCTACAGGGCTTTCCTTACTGGCTATGACACACCCTATTCTTCGACGCATACCATGTATCTACTGCGTAGCCCGGTGTACTCATGTAAATCTTCTGGAGATGGTTATGACGGAGGCTATCAAACGGATGACTGCGGAAAGGGGACAATTCTTGATGAAGGCACAGTGGACCACCCAGCGCCCACTAGGGCACATTGCACGTGCAGCCTGCAAACGTCAAGCTTCCAGGACGGTGACGAGATGATATTAATGCGAGACATGCAGCAAAGGGGCCAAGCATGGTGTTCAATCGTCCATATTCCCCAGAATGGGTTCAACATAATCACCTGCCGATAAAGCACGCACGACAAGTTCGAAAGATAACTGCCCTCCCACACGCCCAGACCACATCGCAAATTCATTACTAGCTGCGACGCGCTTGCCTTTCACCCAAGCCTCAGGCCTCAGATACAGGGAACCATGGGGAGCGTGGTGTCCAGAGCAAAGTTGATCATAGGGGCAGCCTACATGATCAACCAGTTCCTTGACCAATTATCCAGACGCATCAAGGAGTCGCCTGGATTGCCTGTAATGAACCCTAGTTTACCCTTCTGGACGATACCAAAGTCCCCGATATCGTCGATTCAACAGCCGTTACCCGACTATGTCGATACTGTGGTCATTGGGTCCGGTATTACCGGTGCCTCGTTCGTGTACAATGCACTCTCCAGGGACGATTCAATACGGGTGCTGATGCTCGAGGCGCGCGACGTTTGTTCTGGTGCAACTGGGAGGTGCGTGCACAATCCGTGTTTTCACTTCAGCAGTCTGGATAGATAGGTTAGGAATGGCGGTCACATCAATCCTCCGCTGTGGAATGACTGGAATTACCTCAAAGCGCAGTATGGAGAGAAGGATGCGCGAATACTTAATAGCTTCCGACTGGCCCACGTCCGAGAGCTGCAAGCTATTGCCTCTCAGGAAGACATCTTGAAAGAATCGCAGGTCCGGGTGACAGAGCACTTGGAAGTGTTCTTTACGCAGGACGACTTCACGGAGGAGTGTGAAGCTTTGGAAGAATGGAAAGGGGACGTACCCGAGGTGGCGCAAGAGTACATCGCATATGCTGACACAGAGGCACAAGAAGTACGTTCCCTTCTCTCAGACACTTTGAAGACTCTCTCATTTTTAAGCAGAAGTTTAGTCTTTCTATCAGAGTAGCAGGATGCATTTCGGGCCCGGGCGGTGCCATACACCCTTATCGCTTCGTCACATGCCTCCTGGTCAAGCTCCTGGATCGGCACTCTGAGAGGATAGTCGACTCACTACAGACTACCCTTCTCCTCAGTCTGATACTAGAGCAGGTTCTTTATCACGGCCCACACGCCCTGCACAGACATCAAAGCCCCCACCGCCTCTATCCCGTACTACACTGTCTGCACGCCGCGCGGCAACGTACTGACGGCGCACGTCGTGCACGCAACGAACAGCTGGGTCTCACATCTCGTCGCACCAATGCGCGAGAAGGTCGTGCCCATCTGTGCGACGATGAGCGTGCAGCGGCCGGGGATGGCGCTCGGGCGCGCGACGCTGGACGGGCAGCGCTCGTACGTGTTCCACCCGGGCGGACTCGGCTACGACTACCTCACGCAGCTCCCCGTGGGCGAGCATGAGCTCATGTTCGGCGGCGGCTGGGCGTCCGCGTTCGACATCGCGCTCGCGGCCCTCGGCGCGAGCGACGACAGCACGTTTAGCGTTGCCGTCGCGAGCCACCTCGCCGGCGCGCTCCCCCTCTACTTCGGTGAGCGCACGTGGGGCCGTGAGAAGGAGCCCGAGAAGGCAGAGGACGATGGCGGCGTGCAGTGGGGCGAGGGGCGCACGAAGGCGGAGTGGGGCGGCATCTTGGGCATCTCGGCCGATGGGCTACCCTGGGTCGGACGCCTACCGCAGAAGGTTTCTGGTAGGTCTGAGCCGCCCGCGTCATCCACCCCACGCACGGCGGCGAGAGAGGCCGGCCTGTGCAGTGAATTGACGGCGGCGCCCGGCGAATGGATATCGGCGGGATACACCGGCGAGGGTATGACCCACGCCTGGTTGAGCGGCAAGGCCCTCGCCAGCATGGTCTTGAACCGGGAAGACGAGCTACGAGAATGGTTTCCGGAGATGTTACGCATGACGGAGAAGCGATGGAAGCAGGCAACCTTGGGGGACTTTCTCGTCAAGCGGCTCAGCTCGGGTTGATTGTACGTCTCGTCGTATTTGCGCCATCTGTACTCAATATGCACGTCCTTCGCCGTTGACTTCGCAGAGAATGAAATGAAATTGTATGACAAACACTGGCTGGAGAGCTCGAGCATGAATAGACATGATAGTTAGCTTAGAGAGAGGAGAGGGGGCAGCTTCCACAAAGTCCGTCCCGAAGATCGGCGAAAGAATGCAAGGGAGTGAAGGATGGGCGAAGAAACACGGCACCAGTACCACGACAAGATGAAACATGAGAGACCATGCATCATAATATTACATATTGAGGGATTGGCTGGGATGAGTGAGGGGTATATAGGTTGAAATGAGATCGTGGATATCTGATCCAAACGTGCGCGTGGGATGAACATGTGGATGTAGCGATAACCGGGAGTAGACGGCGGGCAAGAAATGAACGGGGTCTTGAACGATGATTCCGACAATCATGAACACGCCGACAGTTATGAGCGCGAAAGCCGGTCACAATTTGGGAAACTCTAAACTCTATACGAAGAATTGTGTGCTGCAAAATTCATAATCAGTGGGAGAATGCCACCACAGAAGACGTATGACGACGTACTGCACACGACTGGCGGCGTGCACCTCCATTTCTTCCATCTTGTAAGAGTTCAACTCTTCCTTGATGCGTTGTGCGAGGGCGGGTGTCAATCGACTCCATGTCGCGGGCTCACTGCGTCTATCATAGACTGAAGAAGGGAACGTGTCATATACCGAGAGGTTGGACGCAAACGCCAGCCGTTTGGCAGGAGCTGTTGCGGAACGGTGAGTCAATGTTGGAGCGTTGGACTGGAACATCGTCGAAAGGGCCGGGGCGGACGAGTTGGGGTGACTGAACAGCGTCTTCTCGGGTGTTGATGACCGTGGGGCGGAGTTATCGCCCTTAGGCATGTCCTTCTCGAACGGCAGCGGAGGAATGAAAGACGGCCCACTTGATGGCCCACTCGACAGATGGTGCTTATGCAGACCATCGATATGGTCGGGGTCGGGGGATGGGATGCGGGCCAATGGCCCAAGGTCGGGGTTAAGGTGAGGGGGAGAGTCGTATGAGTTCGAACGAACACGGCCGAACGGCGGGTGCGTAGCGACGTGAGTCTCCTGGTCATAATCACGACCATCTTCTCAAGCCAAGATGAGCTGAAAGTCGCATGTATCACATCGAAAACGACTCACTCTTCAGGATGCTTTTGGCCGGTCTTCGTGACCGCTCCGCACTGCGGCGCACACCAAGTGCCCACGGCTCCATGTCATCGTTGTCTTCTAGCCGTGCATCTTCTAGTCCTTGGCGGATAGTAGCTTCTTCGTCCTGCAGTCCCTCCCAGTCGTCGTCATCCTCCTCCCACCCCTCGTGGTTGTACGGCGGATGGTCATACTGCCCATCATCGCTGTCCGTGTCGTCATCCTCGACGAGCACCCGCGTTCCATCATCGCTCACCCCTGTCAGCACCTTTGATGGCGCCGTCTCCCCATTTCGGCTGGTGGTGTTCTTTTCCCAGGTCGTAGGAACATGCGGATTCGATGAGCTCTGCGCCTGCGTGGCCGCAGCCAACGCTTTGGCTTTGGCTTCGGCCTCCGCCTTAGCCTTGGCTGCCGCCTCTGCGTTGGTTTTTAGCGTGTGCTGTCGTGCGAGTCGCGCAGCAGGACTGAGCCCGGACAGGTCAGCGCTCCACTCTCCCACATCTAGTTCCGCCGTGGCATGCGAGACAGCGGGCTCCGACGCGTTGCTCTTGCTGTCTTTGCTCTTCTTGCTCTTCTTCCCGACATCTTCGCCGTCCTTCTCCTTCTTGTCCTTCTCCTTGAACAACGAAGTAATGCCTGCAAGCGAGTTACGACGTGTTAGCTTGCCGATGTTGCCCAGCTTGCGGATAACCATCGACGCTGACGACATCGTAGACGAGAGGGAGATGTTGTCTGTTGAGCGATTCAATCGAGAGTTGAATAGCGAGCGCGACTTCTTTTTCTGCACGGTTGCCGTGGAGTCGTCGTCGCCTGCGACGGTACTGGCCCCATCCCCTGCACTCGTTTTCCCGTTCTTCGCATGTTTGTGGGCCTCGTCTTCGTCCTCTTCTCGCAGCGTTGACCCGGCGTTGAGCGACAGAGCACGCCGTAGACGACCCTTCAGACCACCACTACGCACGCCAGGCGCCGGCTCAGCCATCATCGCAGCGAGATCGCTGTCATCGCGCGACATGCGCTTCTCGGCGGCAGTGTAGTTTCCTTGAGACAGTGGGGAAGGTTTCCGCAGTTGCGCCGACGTTGTAGCAGACGACGAAGCCGCGGGCGGCCGTGACGTACCGGTGGAGGAGTTGGAGGAGGAAGATGTCGTGCGCTGGTGTGGTCTGGGTTGCGGCGCCGATCCAGAGCTGGATGGATTCCCGCTGGGGCTGCGACCGTTGGGAACAGGTGATCGACCATTGGTGCTCGGCGATGCAGAAGATCCCTGGATACTGTTGGTGCGCTGGCGGGTGCCGCCGGAGTTAGAACCTGTTGAATTGACAGAGGTTGATGACCCAGCGGCATCCGCCCGGATATACGGTGGTTGGAAGGGACCAGGCCCACGCCAGTCGGCACCAGGAGAGGGCTGAGGAGCATCTCGATGTCGCGAGTCCTGGCGATCTGGACGACGATAAGGGTGGAAACCGTTGTATTGGTTCTGGTGACCGCCGTGATCACTTTGGCCGGACGAGTAACTGTTGGGCAACTGCGAGGGATGGGCGGGAGGGGTGCCGCTTGGGAATGGGCTGTAGCCCGTCATTGGGGACGGTACGAAGTAGTCGCCTGCACTAGCGCTTCCGGTACGGCTTCGCTGGCCAGGATGTGGAGGAGGAACGTGGGACATTTGATGTGCTTGGTGGTGTGCATTCTGCACCATTTGTTGATAAGCCCACTGGGCGGCGAGCTGCGCATTAGCTGGATCGTAGTACGGATTCTGAAAGTGCATCTGTCCCTGTGCAGGATGGCCATGGAGTTGGTAGGGCTGTTGATGGTGATTTTGGTAGAAAGAGGGGTAATATTGCTGGTGCGGGTGTGGTGCCGTCCATCCTGCCTGTTGCTGCTGCACGGGATAAGGGTACGGTTGCTGGGAGACCGGTGAGGAAGTCGCAGAGTGATCGTTGGCGGGCGAGGACCGCTGACGAGGAACAGCAGTGTTAATAGCGTTGGAAGGCGCGTCCATTTGCAGATCTCGAGGTGGGTGCCAGTCTTGGGGAGCGAGAACGGCCATGGACAGAAAACGGTGCAAACGGAGTAGGTGGTCAGTTCAAAACGCTCGGACCAGGTCTGGCGGCGTCCCCCTCGCTGTTATGGCCAGAGCAAAAACGAGTAAAGAGTCAGACTCGCTTCCAACAAGCGAGTGCAGGAGACGCACTAAAGACCGGGGAACCTTTTGAAGAGACTAAAAGAGAGAAGACGAAGCAAAGCAAAATGTTGGGACGGGGGCTGGGGACTGCGTCGACGATGAGGATTAGCAGATGGTCGACGACAGCGACAGCGACGAGGAAGATTGAAACGGCGGCAGGAACGACTCAACCCCAAGCGTGACAGCGCCCTAACTACCGATTTCGATATTTATTTATTTTCCCCATCACAAGCTATCAGAAGTTATTCGGAAATACGGATACTCGTCCACTTCGGGGACCATCTCCGCACCTTGCGGGACGGAGGCAGTGTCCTCGAGGCCATCCTGAGCACCAACGCTTGCATACGCTGCACCACGGACACACCACGAATTGTTATCGAGGTGAGCGTGGACTTTTCGACGCCCTGCTCGCTCTTCATGTCTCGTTCGGAGAAATCCAGGTCTCGGAGTCTCGGACACGGCACGCTCAACCTTGTTTGTTGCCATGACATGCCCTGGGAGGCGAAAACAATGACTACAGCTCCTTAAGGACAAACCGACGGTCGACGGTCCCAACGTCCAGCTGCTGTCCTTCGTTTGTGTTTTTCCATTTGCTGCAGGCGTTACATGAATACTTAATCTCCCCTTGATATTCAGCTTGCGTCACAAACCGACCGAGCGATCGCGTCATGCTCCCGCCCCCCGCTCGCTGTGGCGCGCCGACGGAGGGATCTCAGATTCGGGATCAATTAAGGGGGCGGCTATCTCCTGAGATCGTCCCGATCTTCCGCTACTCCGCAACCGAAACCAAAACCGCTCTGTCGTTGCTCGCGGCAGTCGTCACAGAATTATCGAGAGCAACTAAGCGAACTCTTTCGAAGTGATCTACCGCTGCTCAAGAAGTGGTTTCATTGCGATACTTCATGATCTCACCTCAAGAGGGGGTTTTCGCTGGTTCAGGGCGATCAGCAGCTAGACGCGTCGCTTAGGTGACTGCGTACAAACGTCAGTATTTCCACGAGATTTAATTGCGCTTCTGACTGGTGCCATGCAGAACACGACACCCCAATGCACATGGCGTGCGTCCGCCTCGAGCGTGTTTGGCCGGTGCTTTCACTTACTTTGAGTTAGTTCGTCTTTCTCGACACCGTCACGCGCCATTTGATCGTGGATGGTTTCTGTCACGGCTTACGTTGCCGGACGGATAGAGGGACCTTTCAATGTAAGAATGTTCACATTCTGGATTTAAACTACTTAGTTCTAACAACGGATTTGCGTGGGACATAATTCCGGACGTAAAACCCAAGGCTTTCCCACACCCTTCGTTCTTCTCTAGCCACCATATTTTCGGGCCGTTATGCTCAGTTATTCCCATGCTCGAGGTGTGATCTCATTGGCAAACTAACTCATGCATCTCAACTCCCGCAACCAAGGCGCTACACAACAACCCGCAGGCAAGTGCGTCGATTTTGCTGCCAGTGCAGTCCAGCTGAACAGTTTTCGATACTAGCCGTGCTGTACAGTTCTCACCCCGTATCGTTTGATGCCGCCTGCAGGCACCCGAGGTCAAACGAACGAACGACTTCCACCAGGGGCGTCAGACACGAATCAGAAGGTCCCTCAGAACAATAGTGACCTGCCCGAGAGTCGCGCGTTGCTGCGGACACCGCGATCAAAGTTCTCACCCCTCTGAGAAGGCTCCAGGGTGTGTTCTCTTTGTGGCTTACTCGCGTGGAGGAGCACGGGTACCGTTTCCAGCCGACTCGGTGTAACGACCTTCTCTATCTCCGCGACGCACTTCCATGCTCGTTATCAGCTGGTTGACTGATCGCACATTCTTTGCCGGCCGTTGCGGCACATTATCATTATCTCCTGTGGATATGAGGTCGTTTCATATGTATGGTTCGCTATCAGCGATAATAAATCGTTCATCATAGATTCTAGTAGCAAGTCGCTGATATCGACATGGGTGAAATCTCTCCCATTTTATTGTATTTTATTGGAAGGGCGCTCGGGGCCCTGTCATGTGATAGCGTAGCGCCCACAGACTACATCATTGCAGTCCGCCTGCCTTCGGAGACTTCTCCCTGGCTTCCGCATGGTATAATCCAGAGCCGTCCTGCGAACGGGGACGCTTTCTTTTCCCACCCCACCATGACCTCGAAGGATTGGCAGAAACTGTGCGCAGAGCGCAAGGAGAAGCAACTGCAATCTATCCCGAAGGAATGGCTTATTGAGACCCCGCCCGAGAGTCAGGCGAATGTCCTGGACGTACCAAAGACTTGTGGTTTATTGACAGAGCGTGAGCTGGAGATAACCAATACGACTGACGTCGACACTTTGCTCGGAAAGCTCGCTACCAGCCAATGGTCGGCTGTGGAAGTCACCACGGCATTTTACAAGCGTGCGATCGTTGCGCAGCAAGTGGTGAGTTGATTCCATCTCCGGTCTAAACTCGGTCTCCCAGTAATCTAATTTTGGACATACCAGACAAACTGCCTGACTGAAATATTCATCGAGAAAGCGCTTGCGCGAGCCAAAGAGGTCGATGAGTACCTGCAGCAGACCGGCAAGACCATCGGGCCCCTGCATGGTCTCCCAATCTCCCTCAAGGACCAATTCTGCATCAAGGGAATGGATACCATTATGGGTAGGTTCCTCAGTGTGGCATCGGATTCGAGGGGCTCACAGGTTTTGCATGGAGGTTATGCTGGGTGGATAAACAAGCCCGCCAAGAAGGATTGCGTTCTGGTCGAGATCCTGTACGACGTCGGCGCGATCCCTTTCGTGCGGACCAACGTGCCGCAGACGCTGTTGGTGCGCTCGCTTGGTGCTGCCCTCCTGTTTCAGGCTCACGTGTGCCTCGCAGTGGGGCGAGACCTACAATCACGTCTTCGGACAGACGACGAATCCGATTAACCGGTACATGACCCCCGGTGGCTCCAGCGGCGGTGAAGGGGCCCTGGTCGCCATGCGCGGCAGCCCACTCGGCGTTGGCACCGACATTGGCGGGTGCGTTGCTTCGCTCGCTGCCTCTACTCACGGGTTAATGATAGACACCCAGATCTGTGCGCATCCCCAGTGCATTTTGTGGCTTATACGGCTTCCGGCCGAGCTACGAACGCCTGCCGTATCAGGGTGCCGTGAACGCCCAGGTCGGGCAGGAGAGCATTTCGTCTGTGCTCGGCCCGATGACAAACGCACCCTCCGGCGTGCGCCGCTTCACGAAGGCCATCATTGACGCGAAACCATGGAACCGCGACCCGCTCGCGGTGCGCAAGCCATGGAATGGCCGCGAGTATGAGCTCGAGGAGCACGGACATGGCCTAGGCATGTGTATCGCCATCATGTGGGACAACGATGTCGTGAAGCCCCACCCGCCGCTTATCCGCGCGATGGAGATAACAAAAGCGGCGTTGGAGGCCGCAGGGCACAAAGGTAATTATTTTCGTCCTGCTGACATGCACTTTGGCTGAATGCTAAACAGTAATTGACTGGATTCCGCACCGCCACATGGAAATTTATGTGAACACGGTAAGCTAGTCACCGTGCCACAGGTCATTTGACTGAAGCGCAGTGCAGGAGCGCATCTTTGCGGCAGACGGCGGACATGACTATCGGACTGATTGTGAGCTGTCGGGCGAGCCGCTGATCCAGACCATGAGCCCCACAGAGGACGCACACGAGTATGCCCTGGATCAACCGCTGGCCAAGACTGTCATTGGGAAGCCAGTCCTCATTTCCGCATACGATGTAAGCAGTCCCCTTCTATATTTACCTGAGATTGCCTCTCACACCATGGAAAAGCTCTGGCAGCTCCACAGAGAGAAGCGTGAGCTGCGTAAATCCTTTTTGGATTACTGGGAGGCGACAAAGGCCACGACTGAGACCGGCCGCCCAGTGGATGCGATAATTAGCCCGGTGGCGGCGTATACCGCCTGCCCGCACGGTTGCAACTCGTATGTCTACTCTATTCCCTTCTCTCACGGACCCATGGGGATATACCAGTCCGAACTGTGTCTTCGGCGAGAGAAGCCCGCGGGTCGCGCCTACTCAATGACAAATTGGAGCTTACCGGTGCCTGTCCAGCGATGCATTCTACACGACCCTGTGCAACTCGCTCGACCTCACGACATATACGTTCCCTGTTACGTTCGCGGACAAGGAGCTCGACAAGAAGGCGCCACCTCACGAGTTCAGGAACCATGAGGACGAAGCGATATACCACCTATGTAAGTATATCGTGTTCAATGCACGGTGTACAAGGCTAACTCGGCCGCATAGACGATCCCGAACTGTTCCACGGCCTCCCTGTCTGTCTGCAACTCACCGGGCGCACACTAGAGGAGGAGGGCGTCATTGGCATGACCGAGGTTGTAGACCGGGCTTTGAAGGCATACAAATCCATGTAATAGTAAATACTACAGAATCCTGGAGTATAACAGTTGTAGTAACAAAATGCACAAATACAAACATGCACCGTACTACAGCTAATGCTCATAATACGCCACTAATAGTACAGCAAAAAACAAGAAGCACAGCCAAGATACAGAACTGAGCGGACGCGGTCAAGGGCCAAGAATGAAACACTTCCTATAGGACTTCTAACCATTTCTTATGAATCATGAATCGGATGTAGAAACCTCCGGTAACAGTCTTCGTGACACCACCCGTCACCGCACATGCCTTGATCTCACATAGCGTCCGGAATGCGACGTCGAATGGGAAGCGTGACCAATGAATACCGGCTACCTCGTAATCGTGAAGGTAGGCGTATGAGGCCATGTATCGAAGGAGCTCCTGGTCGCTCTGCTCGTAGAAACCTTGGTTGCGCAATTCAGTCAGGAGTGACCGATAATCCTTGGAACTGTTACGGAGGCGGTCCTGCCGCTCCTGGATCGGAAGGTGAGAAATCCTGCTGCCTTCCAACCACGTTATTCGCTTCTCCTTCACGCCCTTCATGATGGCTTCTGCGAGTTCATCTAGACGGTCACCTTTGGACTCCAGTAACTTCTGTAAATCCTCGACGATGCCCATCGTGAGTTCTTCCTTCCGGCCTTGGTCAGCCTCTTCAAATCCTGATGTCCGGCTCAGGTGGGCGCTAATGACCGCCGCGAGATTGCTCGTGCGACCTTTTCTCAGCTCCCGAGATCGAGTCGCGCGCTCCTGGAGCTCGTTCCACGGCTTAACAAGGTCGGCATCCGGTGTCACGTAACTTGCTGCTCGAAGCCGTTCGTTGATCACGTCTTCCAATCGGCCTTTTTCTACCTCCAAAAACTCCCTCAGCCCGTCCATGACGAATTTCCTGGATGCCTTCTTGGGAATCCACACCTGAGGCACCTTCAACTTTGGAGAGATGATCTCTCGTTTCCATGCTGGCTTCCCTTGGGCTTCGTAGTGCTTCTTGTCCTTGCCCCACTGTTCGGCCTTGACCGTGACACCGGTTTTGGAACCATCAAGAACAGCACAAAATCTGAGAACATCGTCATTAGCATCGTGGGAAATCCATGTGCAATTAAATACTGACAGATATGCCAGGCGGATGGCTTCTGTCGAGCCGTACCCGTGCTGGTATACGGCATTTTCCCAAAAAGTGGAGTATTTTCCCACGAGAGAAGTGTTCTGCAGTGGACCGAGCAACACGCGTTGTAACTCGAAGATTCGTTGCTTCCGGGGCGCAGTGTCAGGTACTCTCCGTAGGAATGACTCAACAGACTCGGTGTTCTTCTCGAGGCCGAGCTCAACAGATTTCGGGGGCGTCGCGAATGCCGGATCGGCGGGCTGGAAGCCGTCGACGAGCTCTGGATTCCAGAAGACTTGAACGCGATCGCCGTCGTAGTCGCCTTCGGTAAGCATAAATCAACATATTGAAGCCAGTAGCGATAAAAATTACACGCACCGCCACCGAGCATGCTTAGCAGATGTCTATCCAAGAGCTGCGTCTGGACACGATGCCCTTTGGTCGAGACAACAACAAGATCCTTGTAGCCACGTAGCTCACGGCGATTCACTGCTTTGACCTATATATATATAAAGTTGCAAGGGACCCGCTATAAAATTATGTGCATATAAATACCTTCTGTACGTCCGATGGAACTTTGCATGGGTGCCTGGTGATCTATACGCAGATGAGTCGACCCTCTGCACATATATCGATAGAACAATGACACACCAGTACGTCACCGACGATGACATCGGCCTCGGTCTTGCCATCGGCGCTCAATAGAGGCGCAGAAGACTCCACGTAGATCTCGCCAGCCTCTAGCACACCCGTCGGATCTGGGAAGATTGCTTTTGATTAGTGCTACACGTCATGAGGATCAGCAATGGTCGACAGACCTGGGACAGCCCATGCAGAACAGGACATAGGTACATTGACGCGGTACTTGCTGAATGACGTCGTGTTTGCTTTCTTTACGACCTCTTTCAATTTGGCCCTCAGTACCGGTAAACAGTCAGGACTAAATCCGGCGTCGAGGAGTTCCATGCAGGTCTCCTCAAGTGAGGATGGACAGCCGCTGATCGGGTCAGGCCACCAAGCACTCGAGGTCTCGGCCATGGCCTCCACCTCTTCGCCTTCGCGGATGTCGTCGGTGTTGTCGTCGTCAAAAACCCAGCCATGAGCACGCGCGAGGTCCGGACGCTCTCGTGCAAGCCTCGCAGAGACTACACCGCCTTCTTTCGACAAGTTATACCAGAGTGTGAAAAAATCGGTCTTGTGCGACCAGGTCGTCAAGCCGTCGACCTTCTCCTGCAAACCCGTCTTGCTGAGGTCCTTGATGACGCCCAGACTGACGCCATTCTCGGCGAAGTTAATAATCGTTTCTGTCGAGAGCGATGCAGGGTATGAAAGGTGGGCGGCGCGCAGAAAGTCGAGCGTGAATAGGGCCGGGTCTCCGCTGTTAGGTGGATACTTAATTTTAAGCTGAGACGCTCGTATCCAAACTTCGGGACGGCCTTCCTTCGAAGCCTGGAAGTGTTCGGGGTGTTGGAGGAGAAGCCCCTGCATTATGGTATCAGCATTCCTGTACTCACGTCTTCAATGCAAGTCAGGGAGGTACTCGCCTTAGCCCCATTGAGCCGCATCTGTACCGCAAGAGGAACTGTCCTCCAATGGAACTGATGTTGCAGAGCGCGGAAAAAGTCATAGTTCGCCAGACCACAGCCATCTGTCATGGTCAAATCGGCAGGAGCTTTGCCTTCCCCCTTGTATCCTTCCGAGACTTCCGAACGCGCTGCTTCAGCATGTACATCCAACAGAATGATAGCTGCGGCGTACCTATATCGGGAATGTGATGAAGATGCGTCGGATCAATTCGAATACCAGGAATCGATGTCGATAGGCCAAGGCTCAAACGAGCACTCCATTTGGCCATGGTCTATGGTGAACAACGTCGATACTGCCCCGGAAGCTCATCAGAGTACGTGCAACTTACTTGTTCCGAATTAAGCTGCAAGGGGTTGTACCAATTTATGAACTCGAGGAAGTCCTGACCAGAGCACCAGCTCTGATATTTTGTGGTTCGGTCGGCCTGTGCATTCTTGCTATTTAGCTCCTCCACGGTTTCGTTCGTCATGATGAGTTGCACAGCGTGCTCTTTGACGTTGAAAGCTCGAAACACATGGCCTCCGATGACGAAGGGTCGAAGAAAGAGTCTTCGTAGAACCTCGCCGTGCCCGTGAACGGCGTTCTTGTTCATGCGGACCCGTACGACGGAATGAGAACCGAACCGACGAGTGATCTGATCTGAGGTCCCTAGGCAGGCACGCTCAAGCTGCAAACGAGGTACGAATTCTGGGGCCGGACCCTTGCTCTTAACCTTCTGGAATGTAAGTCTTATGCCATAATGAATTTTGCCACCAAACCAGTTGTTATCTTGCGGGTCGGAGAGGTAGAATGGGCTGCCTTTTGCCAAACGCATGACTTCTCGCTCACGATCGGATTCGACCCATGGATCCTAATGCATAAGTCTGTAGATGCTCGTCATGAAATATAAACACTCTTCACCTTAGCACCCTTCTCAAGAGAGAAGGCGGACTCGAAATCTGCCTTCCCGTCGGATGGCTGCTTCTTCGCGAGTACTGCAATGCCTTCCGCATCGCTTTTCTCAGCGAGCGCAACCATTCCCTCGTAGCCTATGATATCCCATATCATATTCCCGGCGTTTTGCTGGCGTGCAATCTCCCATTGAATGGCGTAGCCCGCTTGGTGTACGACTTTACGGTACTCTCCTGGGTCAGACTGAGAGAGAGAACGTGTCACAGTAAGCGAGATACAGGACTGCCAGAGACAGTAAACACCCACAATGATGAAAGGGCCATCATCGGTATCAAAGACGGCTACGTCGGATACAGACTTTCGCATCTTTGGAGAGGCTGCATTAATGTCTTCAACATCTGCTTTGCGTTTTTGACCCCGTGTGTCTGGCTGTGATGCGAGCTCAGGTGTCGTCAACGGGGTCACATCGGCAGCCTGGAGCCTCTCAGCCTCGTCAGCGACCCGGCGAAGATCGCTCTCATCGCAGAGTGGGTCGAAGGTCTTCCACATGACAGCTGAACTATCGCTCGCCTGCACCCATATTTAATCCATTGTGATCAATGAACGGTGGGCGCATAAACGCTGATTCACTCACGGAAACGGAATCTGACGAGGCAGATCGGCGAAGACGACCGGGCGAGCTTGGAGGAGGCATATTTTGGGCACCAGCGGTGACCGAAGCGTATACTAGCTGCAGGACTACGTGATGATGACTATAGAAACCAAGCTGTTATTCTTTTCTGCGCCATTCACAGTCAGCGGCCACGCCGTGCACGAGCCCGCTACACCACGAGATACGGGGAACTCGACCAGCCAAATATGGGCGCCTTGCACTTTGCACTTGTCCACATCCGCGTCCAATGTCCAAACGGAAACAGAAGGACCCTGAGCTAGACGGCGATGACAGCGAAGTGGTGAGCAATGTGCCGGGCAGGCATAGAGATATCTCTCTGACTTCGGTGTTCAACCCAGTAGAGCCTTGTCGATGTCGACTTCGATTTCTTTGACCCAAATCCGGAGGTGGACTACCTCGCCATGATGCGTCTTGCGAACCAGCTGTTCCAGGCCGACGCAGAGCAACTCAAAGTACACGACCTGACAGATCTTATTCTGTCGCAGCAGAGAGTAGGGACTACCATAAAATGTGACGGAAAGGAGAGCGACCCCTACGCGGTCTTGACAGTCCTGAATCTTCATAAGCACCAGGTATGTTACTTCATTGCGCACATACGGTGAAAAAAGATACATACTTGACTCTTAGGGCAGGCCCTCAGTCAGAGCCATCACCGATTACGCCCTCAAAGGTTCCGCGCCGAATCGCGAGTTCCATGCGGCCCTGCAAGAGCTCCTTGGACCAGCCGGCCTCCAGTCTGCAAACCACGTAGGCTTGGTGTTCTCCGAACGCCTCATCAACATGCCTGTGCAGCTCATGCCGCCTACGTATCGCATGCTCGAGGAGGAGCTTCGGTGGGCAGCGGAGGACGCGAGTACTTCCATTCATGATGTACGCACGCACAGCTGACGCGTGCATAGAATGAGCCCTTCCGGTTCTCGCACTACCTCTTCATCTCTCAGACGTACCGGCCCTCATCGGAGGAAGTTGCAGAGCTCGAAGCCAGCGCGTTCCGTTCCAAGCGTCAGAAACCTGTGCCTAAACCAAGGCAGAACGGTATAGTCCCTATGCACCCAGAGGACGAAGAAATCGCCCAGGTACGCGACTCCGCAGCCTTGAAATACCATGCTCATCATGTTTCCGTAGTTCGCTTCGCATGTGATAGACTTCTCTTATACCAATACGCAACCCCGCGATAGCGAGTCCTTTGGTCTTGACACATCCCTCAGGATGATGCTCGTGCCTGCTGACCGGTTTCCCCAGATAGTACAGGCGATCGCGGAAGCGTATCCCGTACCGTCGTAGCTATAGACACAGCTGCAGATCCTCCAAATGTCACACTAAACAAAATACTGATGAAATACCGAAGAACTAATACAGGCGACAGCGGCGGCAATACTACCGCGTGATACCCATCTTGAGCAGCGCGCCGACGATTTCGACGTCCCCCCATCGCGACGTGCCTGGCTCCGCCACCGCCTTCTTATTCTGTATGTACTCCAGCGTGTTGCGGAAGTGTCTCGTGATCATATCGGGGGTCTGTACGCCTTCGAGCAGCCCAGGTGGCGCGCGCTGCGTTGGATGCACGTCGGGCGAAGAGATGCTGTCGATGCTCGAGGTGATCAGCTCGACGAGGCTGTTCACGAACTTGGGCGTCACCTGTGCGCACTGTTAGCCAAGAGTATCGTTGAGACATCTACCACATACCGCTGGCGCGCCGCGGTCCAAGTAGTACAGATACTTGTCCAGCGTGTCGCAATACAACTGGATGGTAACGATCTCCTCCGTTGCAGAGTTCGCGATGCGGAGCGCCTTCTGCAAGCACTCGAGCACACGCTTGCTGTCCTGGTGCGGGTACTGCAACTAGTCAGCTCTCAGACGTCGTGGGCCACCAATATTTGCACTTACCGCTTTTGGGCTCTCCGAGTCGTCATCTTTCGCACCCGCAGCCGGTTTTTCTGTAGGCTCCTTCGCCGGCGGCTCGTCCTCGGGTGGGATCTCCTGCCACCACAGGTGGCTCGCGAGATTGACCACCGTCGCCTGATGCGGCTTCTTGAGTAATCGCGCGCCGTGCAGAGCCGCCTTAGTGATCAGCGTGTCGTAATTGTCCTCGCCGAACACACGCGCGCCCTGGAGTGTGCCGATGATGAGCGTGATAGCCTGCAGCTGCGCCCGGCTCTCCGAGATACTGTCTTCGTAGACGGTAAACGCCTGTACGTACAGGTCATACGTCAGGTCCTCGAAGCCGCACTCGTCCGAAATCTGCGCAGCGAGGAGGAAGAGGCGCAGGGCTATTGAGGGCGCTTCGACCGTTGTCGCAAGGATATTTGTGATCTGACGCACAAATTTGAGTATCGACTGCGCCTTCGTTTGCCACTCGTCCTCCTACCCCCAAATGAGCTTCTGATAACGCTAATGAGTCGACACAAGACTCACAAGGTGCTCTCGGTTTTTGTATCTCCGGACCAGCTTGACCGCGGAGGTAATGAGGGCGGGGTATGTGTACCGCATACGCTCGCCACCAGTCTCGAAGTGTCTTCGCGCGGTTTGCAAAATCTTGGTACGGCGAAATTCAAAAAAGGGTTTAAGCTACAGTAAAAACAGGGCGTACCTCGAACTGCACATCCAAAGAGTCTGCCCGGAAAAGATGCACCATCCGTGCGATCCATCCCTGCTCTTCCGCCATCTCTTCCTTTTCGTGCAGATAAGTGCCTCCTCTTCGCTCGCGTCCCGATATCTGGGACGCAAGCGACGTTGAGCTGACTGTACCGTCTTGTTGATCCCGTATAAGTACATGGCATAGTTCCAGAATTCCATTCACATCCCCAGGGGCTTCAATAATAGTTTCGTTCTTGAGGACAGATGAGATGAGAGCATGGGAGAGCGAGCGACGGGTACTGAACGGCTGCAGGGTAAGAAGAGGGGCGTATCGTTCGAGAGCAAGAAGAGTGAGCACAGATTGATAGGAATTGATCGGTGCAAGCAGTAGCGCTGCCAAGTTAGCTGTAGTCTGTGAAGAATGCAAATCGGGGCTGCGGTAGATAAGTATGCGTTACGGATAAATGTGGTGTGCACAAACCTAGTCGCGAATTCTTGAATTTTCTCCTGAGCGAACCCGAGAACCTGGTCGACGTATTCAAGTCGGTCAGGGTAGCAGCTCACTGAAAGATTTGTGATGGAGACTAGCAGAGCTGTTATATCCTGGATGGAAAGATCTGGTCGAGCCTACCACCAGGTTAATATATCACCGATTTCTACGAAGTAACCTCAACACATACCTTGATCAGCTCTACGACCTGGTGCCAGAAAATTTCAAAGAGCTTGACATTTTCAGGAATACCGCGGAACTTTCTAACAGGTGAAATCTCGCGCTCCTTGCCCTTGTCAACCTTCTCTGGTGGCGTTTCCTCCGTAGATCCATTGGTCGTAGGCTCCTCCGTGGTCGTCGCTAGTTTTTCCACTACGGGACTTTGTGGTGTAGATCCCCAGCCTACGGAGGCATCGTGAACAGCTGGAGCCTCTGTTTCATGCGCGCCATTGACAACCTCACTCTGCCTGAGGCGGGCGTTGACCTTCTCTGCCAATCGCTTAGCTGCGGCTTCCTCCTGGCGCTTCATCTCTTCAGGATCTTCGTTCTCGGCTTCACGTGCAGCGTAGGCAGCCAAACGGTCAATGAGCGCGATCACGATTTGTTTGATGTTGACCTTCGGGTGTAGCTGCGCGGTGGCAGACAGGAATTGGCCGAGTGTATGTAGATGGAACTCGTCCGTGAAGACCTGTGGTGATCACTTAGTGTTCATCAAGTAACACGCGCGTGACAGGCACACCTGAATTACCACCTCCATCAAGTACTCCTGCGCAATGACGTCTTTGCAGCTCACGACCTGCTGCAGAATGCTGGGTAGAATGTTCTTCTGATACATCTCGAGATCCACGCCGTCGAGCTGGCTCAGACGAACGAGGTTGGTGCCTACGAGGATCCTGAGGTCCTTGCGCTCCATTTCACGCTTCTCCCGGTCGCGCGAATGGCCTTGGTGTTGTAAGCGCACCCAGAGCTTGTTCATCTCGATGAAGTTCGTCAGCACGAACGAAATGGAGTCTTGCAAGTTGCCTTGTGGTCTAAAATACTTTAGCAATGAGCGCAGGAGCCTGCGGGCAGACATACCCTGGGTCGTCCCCGACAGGCAAATGGTCCCTCGTCTGACCGCTGAGATAATGGCGCAGAAAAAGACCGCGAATGGGGTGCAGCACCCCGCGCGACATTTCCATCATATCCTTCATAATCTCCTTCACAGGCGCGTCGGCGATGGACATGTACACGGAACCAACGGTTACCATAAGGTATAGTCGCGGGACAATATTGCCGGCATATTGTACAAGCTCGTAGAGGTCGGCGAGGTGATGGCGGCCTTGTGTGTGGGCCTCGGATAAATAGTTGGATAAGTGACGAAGAGCATCAAATACAGCCATGTCTGCGTCTCAATTAGTCGGAGCATACGCGGCGACTAAGGGGGACACTCACACAGCTCGTAGTACTGTTTTGGAGACAGGGACGAGGTTCGTAACTCTGCGAGCATGAGGCTCGCGGCTTTCAACGCATCCATGAGCTGGTCAAGTTCCTGGAGAGCGTGAGGAATATGCTTAACGCGACCATCCCCGGCGAATGTGCAGCGACTGTACTGCGTACCAGATACCGGCGCATTTGCTGAACCTGAATCTTGACTGTGCTCAAGGACTCGCTGAGTAGTTTTCCCTCCTCCACGGGCAGCGGCGGCCCTGTCGCGGGAGCAGCCATGTCTGTCGTCGAGCTGAAGGAGATGACGAAAGTCGAGGTTTAGATTACACTGCGCTTGCGGACCGTGTTGCGCAGGAGCTCTAGACGCTCAGTTAATAACACCAGACTTACTCAAGAGATTCACACGGTAAGAACAACCCAATAGCCACGATAAAGAGTAGAGAATTCTCCGCGTTCCAGAACAGCATGAAAAGTACAGTCGTACAGATTAATTTACTTCCTAAAGATCGATCAGCAGTGCCTCTCTTTCTGGTTCTACGGGTGTAGGCGGAGTGTAAGTCTGGTATCCCTGCGGCGGTGCTGTGGGCACGATGGGGAAGTTTGGTAGCTGCTGAGGCACCGCGGCCTGTTGCAATTGCTGTAGCTGCTGCGGTGAATGAGACACGGTCTTCGCTCGCGAAAGATACTGCGCCTGAGGGTTTGCCTGCTGCGAGGGGTGGTAGGCGGAAACAGTGTTGTGACGAACTAGCGGAGTCTGAGACGGCGGGGAGGTTGCAGGAGGTTGCATCGACGAGGTAAATACGGGCGTCTGGGGAGCGGTTTGGTACTGTTGCTGAGAAGGAGGTGGTGATTGGACGGTAGCAGGAGCGGGAATTGCAGGAGGGGCTTCGGCCGGAGGTGCGTACCCTTGATACTGTGGGATGGACACTGATGTAGGTGATGCAACACCATAAGACGACGATTGCTGGTTGTATTGCGCGTATTCCAAAGGTGTAGCCTGCTGCGGAGGGGCTCCATATGCGGTGGACTGACCGGCAGCCACGCCGTTAGATTGTCTCTCAGGGCCCGCGTAATATGACACTTGGGCCGTTTGGGCCTGTGGCGACGCTGCCGCCGCTTGAGCAGGAATTGACCACTGGCCGTACGTTGATTGAGCCTGGTACTGCGGGGAATATGGCGCCGGAGTAGGTTGTGTACTGGCTGCCCTCCATGGTGGGTGTGTCACCTGCGCAGTGAGAAGCTTGTCGTATAGCTTAACCGCTTCGGAGAGTTTGTCGTGCATCTCAGACAAGAGCTCTGCCAATGCCGCGTTAAGCTTGAACACGTACACTAAGGACACAAGTACTCACGTTCTTTCCGCCCTGTGTCGCTGAGACTCATAGCAACCTTTGGCCGAAGCGCGTTCGCCTTGTCGTATAGCTCCGATACCGCCGGGTACCTCGACAAATCCCTACCGCCCTGTTGTTGCAGCTGCTCTACCGTCTGACTGAACGTCAGAATAGCATCTTCCTCGAGAGGTTCCAGGTCATAGCTCGGCAAGGTAGGTACGGTGGGTCTTGGCGTGGCGGAGTTTGGAGGGTATGATTGGGCATAGCCGGATCCCGAGCTGTAGTTGAAGCCTGCATGTTCGGTTCGTGGAGTCTCAATGCTAAGAGGGGCACTAGGCTTCGGAGCACTAGCTTCACGAAGACTTGCCTCGATGGCAGCACGCAATTCCGGATCATCTTCCTCGTCGGCACGAGACTGAGACACTGCACTTGGATATGAGCTGCGATCCACGATGGGCGGTTCTGACGTTTGCCATGACGATGCTGAAGGAACATATCCAGGACGCTTCAAACCCGACGCGCCGACTTCTTCCAATGATAGCTGAATGGCACGCTGCAGTTCGGAATCGTACATATCTCTCGCAGAACGATGCCGGGTAGCAGAGACGCTTTGTGACGGCCGATGGCTCCTGCGTAGATTAGCACGCCGAAGCGTATATAATGACGAGGCAATGGCTTACTTATGTTTCTTTGTCAGCTTGGCATGGCAGCCATCGCACACCCGGACCTCCTGCGTGATACCGAAGTGAGGGAGCGGCATGGTTTTTGACGAGCACGCCTGATCGAACACCTGTCCGCAGTTGCGACAATGGTGCTTGCGATTGGTGAAGGTAAAAGCTGTTCGACATCGCAAGCACACGTCCGAGTCAATCCATTCGGGTGCAGTCTGAGTATCGACCATAGCTGCACTGGTCAAGGCCGGGTCTCGTGGCGGAAAGTTGAATCCTGTTGCTCATCAGCAAAAGCGGCGGTGCAGAAGCGCTTACACTTACCTTCATGCTGTAAGGTCTTATAAACCTCTCCAACGTAGCTGAGATTTGCTCGTCCTTCGAACGCGGTGGCCCAGTTCTGGATAAAGCGCAGAATCTTATTCTTGACGTCATGGTTCAGTGCGGGTATCTTGAGTATTGAGACGAGATTATCCATGAACTCGCGCGACGCAACCTCGACAAGGAACGGGTCTCCACCGTTCTTCACACACGTATCTGTAAGCTGGGGGCGCTGATATGAGTACGCACACGGTCCGGGGTATCGGGTACCACGTACACCCAGAGCGAGCAGCTGCACATTCGGATTCTTGTGATTCAACCTGCGCTTCATTGCACGCATTGCATCCTTGGGGGCTACAGACTTTGACCGAATCTGGTCAGAAATTTCAAGGTTGAGTGCGATGTCCTCAGAGCCTGAGGGTAATAACTCGGAGGTCGCCTTGTCTGCGCACGCCGTTAGCCGTATCCACCAGCAGAGAGAGGCCAACATACCAACTGCATCGTCGAGCTGGGACGTTCCCCACAGTAATGTGCTAAAATATGAAGTCATGATAGTTGTATAGATAACACCGTCGTTGACGATGCGGAGAGAGGTGGACGTGACGGCTTACGCGCGTAGATGCCACAGTCGCAGCGGGTGACTGCGCTATGACTAATTTGTTAAACCTCCGCCTAATCTGAGTTACACGTGGGGCTATTGTTGAGCCACATATTCTATCTCCGACTTAACGTACCCGGAGAGTGTGACATTGGTGTCGGGGCCGTTGGCGTGACTTGTTCATCAACCACTTCGACGCCGTCGACTCCGTCACCGTCGCTGTTCTACTCTCTTCTATCTTCCCGTTAGGCCGACCTGGTAGACCTCTCATCGGGTTTGCCAACGTTATCCTTGATACCTGGACGACTTTCCGTGCGTTACGACACGGATTACTCAGCTTGCGTGGCAGCGACAAAAGCCTCAAAAAACCCTTCCTGAACGACCTCTAGTGACGAGGCCGTATTGACTCTCTGCTGGGCGACGACTTTCGTAGAATTCGGACTCTGTTTACTATAATTTTACGTACCGAACCTAGTGGCAATCCCGTTTTCCTCACCTCTCCATCTCCGTTGTTCCTCGCCAGCACTCCATCATGCTGGGCCACCAATTCGCCTATTCTGCGGCTCCGATCCGCAAAGTAAAGGAGGTTCAGTTTGGAATCCTCTCTCCGGAGGAAATTGTGCGTTTTTGCCTACTTCTTTGTGACTTTCTCAGGCTCACCCCTGTATGATAGAAAGCGTACTCCGTCGCAAAGATTGAACATCCTGAAGTTATGGATGAGACAACTCATAAGCCCAAGATTGGCGGACTGATGGATCCTCGGTTGGGCACTATCGATAGGAATTTCAAGTGCCAAACATGCGGGGAGGGTATGTCTGAGTGCCCTGGTCACTTTGGTCATATCGAGCTGGCGAGGCCGGTGTTTCACCCGGGTAAGTTTTCCAATAGTCCCCAAATTTCACTCAGCTCATGTGAATTCAGGCTTCGTCGTGAAAGTCAAGAAGATCTTGGAGTGTATATGTGTAAACTGTGGGAGACTGAAAGCCGACATTGTGAGTCGAGTCTCCCTTTCCTCTACTCGTTTCGCACCCCACCACCCAATTTTCTGGGGGCTCTCTCCCATGGAGAACCCCAAGCCCACACTGCGTCAGTTCTCGATTATCGGGACGTTCTTCCGCCCGGACGCGGACTGCGCGCGTTTTCGATCGCTTGATCGCCGCGCGGTCTATTACACACGCCCGGTGCTGGTTGGACGCGCGGTGTGCGGTGAAATGGGGGGCTGAGCGAGGAGTGCGAAAAATGAAATCTGTAGTGTGGTGACGCCGCGCTGAGATCATCGGTCTACCGCCCCCCCCCCCTGTAACGCAGATTGAGGGGTGTACGTTTGACCTGCACTTGCGACTCGGTGTTGATTGCCCCCTGCTTGTTAACGGTGTTGTCGGGAAGTTTCGAGTGACGCAGTCGTTGTCCTTACCAAACCATACTGACGTCTTAACCCGCATATTCTCCCTCACCAACTTGCGTCTCTGTGTGATCTTGCAACTGTAAGTCGGATCCAACATTCGCGGACCGGATACGGCATGTCCGCGATCCGAAGGCACGTATGCAAGTGGTGTGGAATTACTGCAAGGGCAAGATGATCTGCGAGCCGGACGAGCCTAGGGACGAGAATGACAACATGGAGAATGACGAGCCCAAGCGTGGTCATGGTGGCTGCGGTGCTGCCCAGCCGCAGATTCGGAAGGAGGGTTTGAAGCTCTTCGTCCAGTACAAACGCTCGAAGGATGAGGACGAGGTCTGTAACCTGCAGGTAAAGCTGTCAATCAGGTCTAACTCCTGAGTGTAGGAGGTGAAGACGTTGCAGCCTGACAAGAGGCTGTTCCCTCCACATGAGGTCTACAATGCGCTGAAGAAGATCCCCGATTCTGATCTGCATCTACTCGGTCTTTCGGACGAGTACGCGCGACCCGAATGGATGATTCTCACCGTTCTTCCTGTTCCTCCTCCCCCAGTGCGACCAAGCATTGCTGTTGATGGTGGCACTATGCGTAGCGAGGACGATCTGACCTACAAGCTAGGCGACATCATTAAAGCTTCTGCAAACGTGCGGCGATGCGAGCAAGAGGGTGCTCCTGCCCATGTTATCAACGAGTTCGAGCAGCTGCTTCAGGCGAGTGTTGTCGTTCGATGCTTGGTTGGGGGCGACTAACGTTACGCGCAATAGTTTCATGTCGCCACCTACATGGACAATGATATCGCTGGTATCCCCCAGGCACTGCAGAAGTCCGGCCGTCCGGTCAAGGCTATTCGTGCTCGTTTGAAGGGTAAGGAGGGACGTCTGCGTGGTAACCTCATGGGGAAACGCGTGGACTTCTCCGCTCGAACGGTAATCACCGGTGACCCCAACCTTGAACTGGATGAGGTCGGCGTACCACGGAGCATTGCGATGAACCTAACCTTCCCTGAGCGGGGTAAGTGCGTCCCAGAATTGACTCACTGTCGAAAGCTCAGCTTGTCTGGTAATTTCAGTGACACCTTATAACATTCACTGGCTGCAAGATCTTGTCCGCAATGGGCCTACGACATACCCGGGTGCGCGCTACGTCGTGAAGGACACTGGCGAGCGTATCGATCTTCGCTACAATAAGCGAGCGGATGCCTTTTTGCAGTTTGGATGGATCGTCGAGCGCCACCTGAAGGACGGAGAGTAAGTCGTTTTCAGATGTATGTTCGCGCTGTTAACTTACCAAGTTCGCTAGTTTTGTCTTGTTCAACCGACAGCCGTCACTGCACAAGATGAGTATGATGAGTCATCGCGTCAGACTTATGCCCTATTCCAGTAAGCGTTATCCTCATGTGAGCATACGCTGTGAACCAACGATGTGGCAGCGTTCCGCTTGAACTTGTCCGTCACGCCTCCGTACAACGCTGATTTCGACGGGGACGAGATGAACATGCAGTAAGTACAATATGCTCTGTGTGATTTGATGTATTGAAGCCTGTTCGTAGTGTGCCTCAGAGCGAGGAGACCCGAGCCGAACTCTCCCAAATCGCATGGGTACCACGACAGATCATTTCGCCTCAGGCTAACAAGCCAGTCATGGGTATCGTGCAGGACACACTTTGTGGTATTCGCAAGTTCACCTTGCGCGACACATTCCTGGACTGGACTCAAGTACAGAACATCCTGCTTTGGGTCCCAGACTGGGATGGCACTGTCCCAACGCCGGTCGTTATCAAGCCCAAACCGCTCTGGACAGGGAAGCAGCTCTTGTCGATGTGCATCCCGCGTGGTATCAACATCCATCGGAATCCTGATCCTAAATCGTCGAACCCCGTGTTTGACGATGGCGTGTTGATCGAAAACGGCGAGCTCATCTTTGGTATCGTCGATAAAAAGACTGTTGGTGCATCGCAAGGAGGCCTCGTTCACGTTGTCTTCCGTGAGAAGGGCCCGGAGATGACGCGACAGCTCTTCACCGGTCTCCAGCAAGTTGTCAACTACTGGCTCTTCCACAACGGCTTCAGTATTGGCATCGGCGACACCATTGCTGACCGGAAGACTATGGCGCATATCACGGAGCAAATTGCGATCCGCAAGCAGACCGTCGCTCAGATCATCGACGACGCCGCGCATGATCGTCTCAAGCCCCAACCCGGCATGACCATCCGAGAGTCTTTCGAGAGCAAGGTCGAGCGTGAGCTCAATCTGGCTCGTGATCAGAATGGTCAGTACGCGCAGAAGCACTTGAAGGAAGACAACAACGTCAAGCAGATGGTTGTTGCCGGCTCAAAAGGTTCCTTCATCAACATCTCGCAGATGTCCGTCTGTGTCGGCCAGCAGATTGTCGAGGGTCGCCGTATTCCCTTCGGCTTCCGCCATCGTACGCTTCCCCACTTCACCAAAGACGACTTCAGTCCCGAAGCCCGTGGCTTTGTCGAGAATTCGTATCTCCGTGGCTTGACTCCGCAAGAGTTCTTCTTCCACGCAATGGCTGGTCGCGAGGGTCTCATCGATACCGCCGTCAAGACTGCCGAGACCGGTTACATCCAGCGTCGCCTCGTCAAGGCGCTTGAGGACGTCATGGTTCACTACGACGGTACGGTGCGGAACTCGCTCGGCGATCTAATCCAGTTCGTCTATGGCGAGGACGGCATGGACGGAGCCTTCATTGAGAGGCAGAACATTGAGACATTCGCTCTCAGCAACCGGGAATTCGAGCACGACTATCGGGTCGATGTTACTGATCCATCTGGAGGCTTCTTGCCTGGTGTTCTGCAGCTTGGTCTCGATGATAGCTCTCTTGAGCTCCAGGCCAAGCTTGACGAGGAGTTCTCTCAGCTGTCGGAAGACCGTCAGCTCCTCCGCGAGTTCATTTTCCCACGCAGCGACCCAGCGACGGCGCGCTATCTACCTGTCAATCTCCATCGTATCGTTCAGAATGCGGTACAGATCTTCCACATCGACCGTCGCAAGCCTTCTGACCTGGAGCCCGCGTATATCATCGACGCGATCAGGGCTCTCTGCGAGCGTCTCGTTGTCGTTCGTGGCGATGACCCGCTGTCAAAGGAGGCCCAGGCGAATGCAACGCTTCTGTTTCGCATGCATCTGCGTGCGACATTTGCGACGCGTCGTGTCCTCGAGAGGTATCACCTCAACAAGGAGGCTCTTGAATGGGTGCTGGGCGAAATCGAGTCCAAGTTCAACCAATCGCTCGCTCATCCCGGTGAGATGTGCGGTACTCTGGCCGCGCAGTCCATTGGCGAGCCTGCCACGCAAATGACGCTGAACACGTTCCATTATGCCGGTGTCTCGAGTAAGAACGTCACTCTCGGTGTGCCACGTCTTAAGGAGATCATCAACGTTGCGACGAATATCAAAACACCATCGTTGTCCGTCTACCTGGAGTCGAAGTTAGCGAAGGACGCTGCGCTGGCGAAGAACGTCCAGCAGGAGCTGGCCTACACTTCGCTCCGCACGGTCACTGCTGCCGTTGAGATTTGGTACGATCCCGATCCCACCTCGACTATCATCGAGGAGGATAGCGTCTTCGTCGAGTCCTTCTTCGCTATTCCAGACGAGGAAGTGGAGTCGAAGCTCCATCTGCAATCACCGTGGCTCCTTCGTCTCGAGCTGGACCGTGCTAAGATGATTGACCGAAAGCTCACCATGGCTTACGTTGCTGGCCGTATCGCGGAGAGCTTCAAGACGGACCTATTCGTCATCTGGTCGGAAGACAACTCCGAGAAGCTAATTGTCCGATGCAGAGTCTTGGGCGGCGCGGACAAGGAGGACGATGGTATGGGCACCGTCGAGGAGGATATCTTCCTCCGGCAACTCGAGAACACCATGCTTAACTCTGTAAGTCTTCGCGGAGTGCCCAGTATCGAGCGCGTCTTCTTGCTGGAACACGACAAGATTATCATCACTCCGGATGGTGGTATCGACGCTCGTGGTGGTGAGAAGGAGTGGGTATTGGAGACGGATGGTGTCAACCTCAAGGCAGTCATGACCGTCGATGGCGTGGACTTCCGGCGCACGTACTCCAACAGCTGCGTCGAAGTATTCGGTGTCCTTGGTATTGAGGCCGCCCGCGCTGCGATCATGAAGGAATTGCGTGGTGTCATCGAGTTCGACGGCTCATATGTCAACTACCGCCACCTTGCGCTCCTTTGCGACCTAATGACCCACCGTGGTTCCCTCATGGCTATCACTCGTCATGGTATCAACCGTGCGGATACCGGCGCCCTCATGCGTTGTTCTTTCGAGGAGACGGTGGAAATCCTCATGGAGGCCGCAGCTGTTGGCGAGAAGGACGATTGCCACGGAATAGCGGAGAACGTAATGTTCGGCCAGATGGCTCCTATGGGCACCGGAGCATTTGACGTCGCCCTGGACATCGATATGCTCAAAGATGTCATTGTCGACCACCGCATCCCCGCACACACAAGCCTCGTCGCTCCACAGATGGATGGAGGAATGACGCCCGGGCAGGTCGCGATGACGCCGTACGACAGCAGCTCTCCCGTGTGGAATCCGGACGGTTCGTTCAAGGGTGAGACGGCTGCTTTCTCACCGCTGGCGATGAATGGAGGAGAGGACGCAGCGAGTTTCTCATATATGCCGTTCGGCCAGAGCCCCATGGGTGCCGGAAGCATGTCCCCAGCCGCACCGGGTTACAGCCCAAGCTCACCGAACGTGTATTCACCAACATCTCCTTATGTACCGCAATCGCCGTTCGCGGGCGCGACGTCACCATTCGGCACATCCCCCTATGCGACCTCGCCCTTCTACGACCGCAGCCGCGGACCGACGTCGCCAACGTATTCGCCGACATCCCCAGCTCTCAATCTCACCTCGCCAGGTTATTCGCCTACCAGCCCGAGATACTCCCCAACGTCCCCATCGTTCTCACCTACGTCGCCGCGCTACAGTCCTCAGTCACCGTCGTTCAGCCCAACATCGCCCAGATACTCACCGACCAGTCCTTCCTTTAGCCCGGCGTCTCCACGCTGTGAGTTTATTCTCGAAATAGCTGCATTTGCATATCGCTAACCTTATATCGTCGCAGATTCGCCAACTTCGCCTGCACAGATGTCACCGGCTTCTCCGAAGTACTCACCTACCTCACCTGTATCGCCTGCTTCACCCAAATATTGTAAGTCTAAGTCTCGTCGTATGATGGAGTTCGCTTACCGAAATCTTGACAGCACCTACGTCGCCGACCTATTCCCCTGCGTCACCAGCATATTCCCCTGCGTCGCCGGCGTATAGCCCTACGTCTCCGCAATGGTCGCCATCGAGTCCTTCGCAGCAGCAGAATGGCTCAAACACGATCCGCTCGAACGCGTACTCGATGTCGCCGTCGTGGGATTAAGTTGCCGGTGCTCTCTGTGTTCTCGGTACGAAGCCAGGCGTCGGTGCTGTCTTGATTCTTTTTTACTCTCGATAGTCATCAGCGGTATACATATACTGTCTAGCTCTGTTAAACGCATGCATGTAGATTACCCAACCGTCGTATTGTTATCCGCTGAAAATACCACACTGCTTGCTGCAAGATCTCAGGTGCAGAGGTAAAGCTTTGAGCTTTGATCATGAGAGCTGGGAACTTCTTCGCTCAATGTGGATGCATCACGTGAGCTAGCCTATAAAATTGCGTCCGCGTGCGATTTCTCTTCACCAACGCACCTTTCGTCAAATTGCAGACCTTGCCCATGCGATATTTTCGTCGACACCTACGGCTGGTCTGTGCCATTACAGGGCGGATAGGAACTCGGACGTCTTAGTGCTTAGTTTTTCGCCTGCGTTTCTAGCGGGTGGGGGGTAGCCGGTGGTTCGTACACTCACACCCTGTGTACTGTGAATGCTACTTGCCTTTATAGCGAGGAAGGTCGCAAATATAGCCTTTTTGTAATGGTTCAAGTTATCGAAGTTGCTGTGTTGCGGGTTCCAACGTAATAGGGAGCTGTCAGTCTTGAGCAACAAGTTCAGTTCTCTGCGCATGCGATACACATTCCAGCGGCTAGGCTACTTCTTTTCCATCTCTCTTGAAGACCTTTCCGCCCTTCATGACGAAGCTAATGCTGCCCTTATCTACAGCACTGGTAAAGTTCTTCTCGAAATCTCCTGTCGTCGCGATAATGTCCGCTGCGAAGCCCTTCCTGACAGCACCAAACGGTACCTCGTTGTCGCCGACGATGCGCGCGTCCTCTTGGAGCTGTTCGACCCTGGCTAGGCGCGCGGCGCCCTCGCGGCCCTCCCAGCGCATGCTCCGGACGCACTTCCAGCCGGCGAGCGTCGCCCACTGAAGCGTCTCGCGCCAGCCCGCCCCGAGCTGAACCATGAGCTTCATCTCGAGCGCATTGTCCCCGTGCGCGAACGCGCCGGTGTCGCCGCCGCACGCGATCCGGATGTCACGCGGCCGCTTCTGGAGGAAGAGCTGGAAGCTCTGCACCGCGCGCTGCCACGCCACGGAGTGTTGCCCCGCCGAGCTGTAGAACACCGCGAGCGTCGGGTTCCAGAAGAGTGGGAGCGTCATCGCCGCGGTGCTGGTGCTGCGCACCGGGAAGAGGCACCCTTGCTCTTGCACGTCCTGCAGCAGCGCGAGCATGTCGAATCCATGTTCGATACTGTCAACGTGCAGGTTGGCGTCTGCGGTCAGGCGCCGCAGCGTTTCTGCGTCCTGCGCATGCGCGACGATCTTCACCCCCAGGCGGTGCGCTTCGGTGATCATGGTACTGATCTCTGAATCCGTGAATGACCCGATGGAGGCAGCTGCAACGGCTGGGGAGACGTCAAGCATGTTGGCGCGGATGCGATAGTCTGCGATGTTGCCAGCCTAAGTATGGCTCTGATCGGCGGATGTGACATTTACTAACCTGCATAGATCTGGAATGGCAAGTTTTTGAGTCAGCAATCTAGTCCGACGTATTCACCAATGTCATTACCTTGATCCAGTCTGCGCCAGCGCCGATTTGCCTGCGGACAGCTTTAGCACATTCGACCTCACCATCCGCAACTTCAGCTCCTATAACGCCCTCCACGCCGTCACGGTCCGGATACAACGGGTTCTTTGGACCTGTACATTTCTGGATATCAGCTCCAGAAGAGGCTAATAAGGTCCAGGGGGTCACACCATAGCTCCCTGTGGCAACAATGGCACGGTTGGCGGTAAAGTACCGTGGTCCGACGGCGATTGGGTTAGGTCCGGAGAGGCACTTGCGAAGAGCTAGATCCGCGTCCTGAGCACCTTCAGTGCCCAGGTCACTGTAGGATATTGAGTCAGCGACGACATATACGGCAGGCATACAATATGTACGCACCGTACGGACGTGTAACCCGCCATCAGGGTACGTCTGGCATGAGTCGTGGCACGGATGGTTCGTTCAGCGAGACTCTCGCGAGTAACCTGGTCTGTCCAACTCGTCTCCGAGTAGGAGTGTAGGAACACTGCGCATTGTTAGCTGCTGCCCTTTGCACAATATATATCAAGCGTACTGTGGACGTGGGTGTCGACGAATCCCGGCAAGACGGTCTGTCCACGCAGGTCGATGGTCGAATCATCCTTGAGATCGATACCTCTTTCTTCAAACCACTCCTTCTTGTCCTCGTATTTGTCGACCTTAAGGATCAGGCCCAAGTCTGAAGAGACTGTAATGAGCTGATTCTCGACGAGGTCACCCGTGTACGAGTCGAAGAGCTTTCCGGCAACGATATTCATGTTTCTCGTCATCGGCGGCCAGTGCATCGTCCGCAGTGTCGAGAGACAACAGCCGCAGCCAGCTTGTTCAACCCCCGAGTCCTTTCCACTCCCACCATGTGCGGCCGAAGAACATGGACTGTATTAGGTTCTGAATCTTCTGATGAAGACACATGCGCCCGCGAACAGCGCTCGCAAGTCATCGTCCAGCGACAAATTTTGGTTCAAGACAGCCATGGACCTTTGCACTCGCTCTTTCCGATCTCTGCGCCGAACGTCGAGGGGCACCCGCCTGAAGCGCGCCGAACGATGAGCACGAGACACTCCGGGCGGATCCACGAGCAGGCCCAGCTTATCATGTCGGCCGTACCGCTATCGGCTCTTGCACGGTCATTCCGGACCTCCAACCTCTCCTCTCGACGTCGACAATGACCTTCCGTCTCCTCTGGGGGACTATCCCCCGCCTCTCGCGGCGGCCACTCTATCGCTCATTCGCGTCGGCGTCGCCTCGCCCGGTCCGCTCGCGCCTGCCGGCACTCGGCGTAGTCTCTGGCCTCTCGGTCGCTTCGTACGTCTGGCTCACCGACCAGTCTGTACACGCAGACGCAGAAGAGTCGAGGCATGAGCGTCCATCGCCGTCCCTTTCGAGCCTCGTCCGCGCGTATGTGGTGTATACGATGTGCTCGATACCGCCGCTCATCGATTGGTCGCCCCAAATCTTGTCCACCCTGCTCGCAATCCCCGTCGTCGGCGATGTCACAAAGGCTATCGTGCGTATCACGTTCTTCGACCACTTTGTCGGCGCGGAAACCGCGGAAGAGGCCATCCCGCTGGTGAAACAGCTGCGTGCAGAGAATAAGGGATGTCTGTTCGCGTACAGCGTCGAGGTCGATGAGCACGAGGCAGCGGGCAAGGCTGCGCGCAAGGGCAAGAACGTGCAACCGGTATACAAGCAAAGTATGCAGGAGATGATCCACAGTATCGATGTCGCGGCGGATTTTGAGGACAAGCATCTACCTCCGGGTTCTAGTAAGGGTAGAAGGACATGGGTAGCGGTAAAGCTGGTGTGTATACTGTCTTTACGTCGCGACAATTCTCTAACATTTCATGCAGACAGCGTTACTTCCCAGCCACCAATCTATGGTCAACTTCTCTCGGTATCTCCTCCAGCATCGTTCCTCTACCTCGGTTCCTTTCCCGGGCACACTACATCAGTCAGATCTTGACGTGTTCTACCGCAAGGTCGATGCGAACGAGATCTTGGCTGATCAGGATATCTTAGATCTTAAAGACTTGTTTACGGACTTGAACGCTATCTGTCAGCACGCCCATGAACGTGGTGTCAAGATCATCATCGATGCGGAGCATAGTTGGTACCAGGTTAGCTCGTCTTTGTGTGAAGAAAGATCGTGAAGCTCACGAATGGCAGCCTGCGATAGATGCATTCGCCTTTGCGCTCATGTCGAAGTACAACCGGTCGTCCTCTTCGTCAGTGTCACCCAACGTTCAGCCACTAGTCTACAACACATACCAAGCATATCTCCGCCGGTATGCAAATAATCCTGAGCTCTCGGCATTGTACTAAGTTATATATTAGGAACGAATCACACTTGGCGCACAGCCTGCAAACTGCGAGAGCGAATGGTTTCGCGCTCGGAGTGAAGCTCGTCCGGGGAGCGTACCACCCGCACGAGATAGCCGCGCACGCCGCCGCTCGCTCACAGGACAAGAAGCCCAAGGTGCACGCACCCTCCGTCTCTCCAGACGACCTCCCGCCAGTGTGGACCACGAAGCCCGAAACGGACGCGTGCTACGACCGGTGCGTCGGCCTGCTCCTGGACGCCGTTGCTGCGGACGTTGCGCCGCCGAAGTTGTCGTGGTTCCGCAAGGCAGAGGCGCCGACTCGAGCGCTGACGATCGGCGTGCTCTTCGGGACGCACAACTGGACGAGCTGCCGCCTCGTGCTCGACCGCCTCGTCGAGAAGGGGCTCGCGAATGCCGAGGGCGCCACGTCAGAGCGTGAGCCTATCGTGCACATCGGAAGCGAGGTCGCCGAGCGTGTGGCGCTGGCGCAGCTGTATGGTGCGTGTCCGGCCTTTTGGGACGGGGTTGCACTGGCCGCTGACGCTGTTGGTAGGCATGCATGACGACTTGACGGACTACCTCGTCGGCCGGATCCGCTCTTCGATGCCATTCGTGATCAAGTACGTGCCCTATGGGGCGCTTGCGGAGGTACGCGTACTCTTCCCTAAGTGGACAGATGCTGAGGTGCAGCGCAGGTTATGCCGTACCTCGGACGCCGGGCGATCGAGAATAAGTCTGTGCTGGGCGATGGCGTTGCGGCCGCGGAACGCAGTCGCGCTTGGGAAGGGATTAAGCAGAAGATTTTCGGCTGAGGGCTCGTGGCTACAAGGAGGTTTGGATGCGCGCAAAACAATATTTCATAGACGTTGTACGGATCTCACTGGCAAGTGCTCTGACATAGATAGTAGGGGAGGATTGCATTACATAATGACAAGCACTGATTGACAACATCCTCTATGCCTCTCGCTACTGCGGTAGTGACCGCGGGCGCAATCCGAGTGGTTCTTCGAATTTTGATTTTTCAGGCTTCCAAGCTTCACATTTCTTGGAGTGATGTAAGGATAGCTCTAGTTCGGCACGAACTGCTTGATGTCGTCTGCAGCCTGTCACAACTTAAGAGCGGCCTGCCTGGTGCTTTTATATTGCACTTTGAGCACGTATGTATCCATGGCATTGGTCCATATGATTACTTTAAGCATAAGATTGAGGCCTGGCTGGTCCCGACAAGTCATGTTCACACCCGTAAAGGGAAGGAAACGGCTGCAAACATGCTGATGGTGCGGGGCCTGAGCCCACTCGGCTACCGACCGTCATACAGCTCCGCCAAAAAAGAAAGAAAGAAAGAAAGACAATAAACGGCTGCAAAAATCCACAATAATGATGCGGCAAAGGCCGGACACGTACGTCATACGCAACATATTTCGCCCGTTAGCCCGGATTTGACCGCCTCGCTGCTAGGTACCTCCCCCAGAGGTTCGCACTGGGTGGTAGGTGCAGTTTTTTTTGCTTGCATAACCAGCCAAAAGCTAGGCGAACAAGAACCTGTGTTTAACCGGTTTTCATTCGAGAAAACTTGGAGACAAACCTTCCTTTTTCACTAGTTTTGTCGCGTTTCAGCCTCTTTTAGCCGGTTTTGCACCAATTTATGCACCAATTTACCCCAATGTACAACCGGGAAACAATCGGTTCTTGTTTTCCCAATTTTGACTGGGTTTCTTCAAGAAAAAAACGTGCTTACCACCCTGTGTCGTCTTCATCCATACTCATATCGTCGCTGTGGCATGAGCTGAAAATCTCCGAGAAGTTGCATCATGGCCTGCTTCCAAGATCTACCTCCAGAATTATGCTTAAGGGTTCTCTGCTGTCTTCCTGCGCTGGTCGTAGTTCGTCTTCAGCAAGTACGCGTCACTTCACTCACGTCATTTGTTGTAAGGCGTATGCTAACCTCATATAACGTGTAAGGTGTCGTCAAGCCTTCGCAAGCTCATCAGAAACTCGTTAGAGCTTCAATACAAGATCGAATGTTTCCTGGAGGGAGCAGTAGATGAGGCTCCGGAGTCGCAGCACTCTACCCGAGACAAAATGGAAAAACTGAAGCTGTGGCGTCAAATGTGGAAGCGGCCATCCTGGTCTGAAGAACGCAGGCTGCCCCCGATCCACAGTCATCCCTGTGTCTCCGGGCCCGTCTTTGCTCATGGGACATCCGAACACTCACCGCATACCGCTATCGAGTTCCATGCCCTAGAGGGAAGGCTAAGAAATGTCAAGCCAAAAAGTTGGACACTGGACGGGCTCCGTGAATATGAAGTGTTCAAGTTCGACTGGTATCAAGACCTCTTGGTTATTGTTGAAAAGTGCGGCTTTCTCAGCTTTGTACAAGGACAGTTGTTTGCTAACTCGTGCATTATGCTCAGCTCCATTGGAAGTGACGAGGTAACACTACGTTTTCTGAGCTGTACAACCGGTGGACCACATCCTGCGGCCAGACACACCAATCTTCGTACGATGCTTCCTAAAGCGAGAGTAAGAACTAATGAAGAGCTCTTCGAATTGCGGGTTTGCGGAGACATTATCGCAGCCCGCTATGAATATTCGGATGGACTGATTTTCGGATTATGGGTGTTCGATTGGAGACGCGGCTCTTTGCTTTTGGTATGTACGGCCTCCTAATCCCTTTACCGACCACTCATCTTCCTATGCCCTACATAGCACTTGGGTGTGGGTAGGTCTAACACTCTGGAACACGAGGAGAATATGCCACATCACTTTGCATTCCTCGACTCTCGTCACCTTCTCATCTCGACATATGGAAGCAGCCATTTGCAAGTCCTTGTGGTTTTCGACTGCTATGGCGTTTCTTCCGCTCAGCGATTGCTCTTTCTGGATGCGATGCGGCATCATGCCTCGCTCGTCCTGGAGCTCCCACATAGATCAATCCTGTGGTCTGACCACTTGTTCTTCAGTCTTGATTGTCAGCCTGACAGCCCCTTCGCGCTACCAGCACAGATCGAGGGTGTCACTTTCCGCGCCGCAGGACCACCCGTCGTGCTCGTAGGCATGGAAAACGGAGATCAACCCCCAATCCAGTGCGACATTTTCATCCCGGGCCAATTCATCTTATCTCAGCTCACACGAGCTCGTGCGCGCCGTGCATCCACCTCCTCCGTCCCCTGGATAGCATGGCAGGACTATTCGCGCGAATGTCGGCTTTTCAATACTCTAAGGAGGTGCTCTGGCAGTGTATACGGTGCAAGGTATGCCTTTGAAGGAAAAGTCCGACAGAGCACAGAAACCGCGCAGAGTTCACTAGATGGCCGCCTCATCCTCATCCGCCACTTTGGCGAGCCTGCAGCGATCCTCCGCGATACGGACGTTGACAGCTTCACAGAAGATAACGAAGGTGGCGGTGCGGTAAAGCCCCGTGTGTATGCTGTGCTGGAGCCGTCCGATGAGTTGAACCGAGACATCTGGACTAAGCCGATGTGGACAGGCGCACCGTATCTCTAAACGTGGACCGATATCAGGCTGAAAAATTGGGCATCATTCTACCTTCTTGAAGATGGGATAATCACCGACGAGAAGGAGGTAGGGTATTTTGTGCAAGCAAATCTCACAATATGCTCATACTCATATTTATGATCGCGTTACAGGCCGCGCGCGTACACGTTCTAATTTCTTGTATAGATCCAATGCATAGCTTCTTGTGTAATTTACACCGCTTCTCTCTCGAGCTTGTTCGGTGATTTGTTCAACTGTCGGGAATGTTATTTCACGACCAGGCTGTCCGTCGACCACGCCAGAGACCGCCAGCGTACGTGCCGCTCAGGCGGCTACGCGACGCGACAGTCACAAAACCAGGCTGCAGGAATGCCGTCAAGCTCCGCGCTATCACTTCTATAGCCCCGACCAAAGCCGCTTCGTGATAGCATCCGCTGAGGGGACGTGCAGCGACCGAACGCCCCAGAGCCTACCGTGACAAAGTATAAGAGGTTCAATGCTGAAAGCGCTGATTAAGATGATCTTCCGCATAACAACACGATCGTTCGTCACAAGGAACTGGCTACCATTTGTGCCCGCTGAGTCGAAAATGTTCCGTTTGAGCAGTTCCACGCACGATGCTGGCCCGAGGGAAAGATCTCCGCTGGCCGCACGGTTAGCAGTAACCAGAACCATGCCAAGACGCTATGGTAGTGCTCAAGTAGGGGGTTCGTGGTGATGTTTCTCTACGACCCGATAGAGCGAGTAATGAGTAGGGAAAGAAAGACTATTCGTAAGCGGTGGTCCTCCGCCCCGAATATCGTGTGGCCAGACTCTGGCGATCCCAGCAGGTCAGTCCCCAAGTACTGGCATTGAGGCCCGACATATGGGTGGCAAGGTGGAAGGCAATAATGAGGGCATTCTTTGGGTCATGCGGGAACGTGGGAGCAAAGCTGTCCAGCTTGTAGCGAGAGCCTGGGAGATATTTCTCCAGTCTCCACAGAATCATCCTTAAGACAGGACATGAAGGGATCTTACTATTACCACAGGTTCAGACACGGACCAAAACATGACGCCCTTCTGCTCAAGAATCTGACCTTCCGACACAGCAATCACCCTCACGGCAGAAGCGATCCGACAGCTTGAATGGCTGGTGATAGGGGAAGACGAATAATTTTGTCCGGGTCACTCCCAACTTGAACTTGAATTTAAAAGAGAAAAATTAAAATTTTCGAAAACCGACCGAGCTGAGGGTAACTTCCACTGCAACAGACAGACTGTCAATGTTGCCCTGAGCAAACCGTTTGGGCAGGAACTCGTCAAGGTCATGGGTAGCTTGGTTGAGGACTGGGGACTCGAGTGACGGAGGATTTCAGTGAGAAGAAGGCAAACGGACTCAGATATGGAAGGCTTAGAGGCAACAGTGACGCTATCTGCAATGATGCCCGCAGCATTCGGGATTGCGCTCATACTACTTCACCGTCTCTACCTTCACGGATGCTGAAAATGTGTTGGTCGTGACTCGGACTCGAACCCCTGCTCTGGCGCACCTGGGACCACGCCACATATAGGTGGATCCGAGTCACGGCAAGTCGCTCTGAAAGGCCCGCCTTTGCTTTGGCTATACACTTTATCTTCGCCAACAACTTGAACATTACCGTAACCTCTTTTTGACCCCGCATGAAAAAGGGGTAGATGATGATCACTGTTAGTTTGCTCTTTAGCCTACTCTTGCACGTCGATAGCATGTGCGGTCACGCGGAATGGGCCCAAAATGAAAGAGCCAGTAGAGTGGCTCTGCCGGCATGAGGCATCTACTGCGCGTCGCCGACTCGCCGCGCAATATCTGGGACCGATCTCGGCGCTTGGAGAGGCCTTTCTCCGCGAAAGTTTACGGATAGTACCGTCACTAACCCCGGGGAGCGAGGCTGCGCTATCTGCGATCCTATGCCCTGTTCCCAGAGCATGGCGCCGGAACGTATTGGGAGAATCCCAGTCCGTGGCTTTGGCTCCTCATGTTGCGTGTCATGCTTTCCAGACACGCCCATGCATCGGCGATTGCTTTCTCGTAACCGTCCCTCGAGGAGGGCAGGGCCCGCGGTTTAGAGAATTGTGTGACACGGCGATTGCTTACCAACTGACCTGCGAGTCCGGTATGCTGTGTTGAGAATACAGTTTATTCTGTTGTAAACATTGGTTATGAGTATTCAATGATCTTCTGAGTGGCCGACTTGTAATGGGATAAATTGGCAGGTTATCGTGCCGTATGTATCGCTGAAACTCGAGCTGATCAAATAAGCTGTCCTAAGAAATTGCACCAGAACGTAGTCTAATGGATCAACCATCCGGACTAAAATTTCGCTGAGGTGCACGACCGAGACTGTTTGACACTCGAGTCACCTCGTCGATGTGGAAAACACCCCGTTGAATGAGCCGCATGTGGCGTGGCCAATGGCGTGCATTCTCAAAATTACCACCAAGTCTTCCAAGCCATGCCTACCACCTGACTGAGACATTTACCATGGTGCATAAGGTCCTGGGAAGGAGAAGGGCTGTGATGACCCCAAAAGCTCAGTGTGGACGTCAAAAAATGCGCCACAGAACACAAAGCAACTTTTCCGGACTTTTATCAAAGAAGTTCTTGAGGCCGAGGGAGGTAAATCTTGGTTTTCGCTGCTCACATAAAGTAGCTACAGTAAGATGGCGCGGATTTGTTCAAGAAGATTGGACAGGACGACCGCTACCAAGACGCATCTATCCTCGAGAAACGAGTCGACGAATTCTTAGAGAGACCTCTTGCACTGTCTACTGGCACAGGGCTAGTACACGACTTACTGCATTACTGCGCGCGTAGATGTATGCATTATTACAGGACAATCTAAGCTGTGCCCCGCTATAGCATACCTGAGGTTTTGTCCCGCACAGGTGCCTAACGGTACCAAGCTTCCCACTGGACAACACCGGCATCGCCAAGTCCATGTGGTTACTGCCCGTCTAGTTCGATAACCTGCACCTGATGAACAAAGGCCTTAGAGATAAACCGCTCAGCTGTAACTGCTATGAGTGCCTACGGCGATTCCACGAGTTGCAGGACTTCCAATATGTCCATAGCGCCTGCAACTTGGTAGAGGAAAGCTTGTGTTCCCGCATCGATCTTTATACACAAGGTGAAAGCGGCTAAGTCTGCAGTTCCATGGTCTAAGATCGGGCCCCAGCTAGCTCGCAGCTGAATATTGACGTTTTCTGCCGTAGACTCGGGTTGGAGACGAGCCCGCCGCAGAACCCCGCTATCCCCGCCACCAAAATCGCCCAACTCGATTACCCAAGCTGAAGTGTCCGAACCTGAGATAGTGGAAGCCACACAAACAAGTGGAAAGAGAGCCCGAGGTGCCGCACCTTGCGACCCTATAGACGAACCAATTACGAAGAAGGCACGCTCAAGTAGGGATATCTTCCTTGATTCCGTAAAATCTGCGTACACACATTACAGCGATGAAAATACCTACAAACGGCACCTTAACTGGACCCAGAAGGTGCAGCAGCCACGCGCAGCTCTTCATCTGCCCGGGACGAAACATAGCATCCCAGGCTCTCGTTCCACGTGAAGTCGTGCGCAAGAACCTGGGTAAGTGTCTGGAACGCCCGCACATTGGCAAACGGCACGCCAGTCCTCGGGTCACGATATTTGGCTCGATGGCCGGTGATTGGACAAGTGTCCACTGGACGGCCTGCAGCAATTAATGCTCAGCTCCACGAAAAAAAAAACGCATTGGTTGAGATGGCGCTTACTGGTCGGTCTGCCTTTTCCAGAGTACACCTTGAGTTCCTCCCACTTGGCGTGGTCGCCGAACATGGCAGCCATCGTATCCTTCCAAAGCGGCTTGGAAGCATCCTCCTCCTGGGACAGTTCGTGCACCACGTAATTCTTGGCAACGATCTCTGTACGCTCAATCGGTTCGGGCTGTGGCTGTGGCGGTGAGGGCGCAGTTGATTGCTGTGGTGGGGCAGGGGTCCACGACGAGGGGCCCGCAACCGGCGTCTCTTGATTGTAGTGGTGAATAAAGGTCACTGCCGGCGTGCTCGCGCTAGGCGGGGGTGGTGGGGCGGGCTCACGGTGGGCGCTGTGTGTCGGTGGAGCGAGCTGAAGGAATCCTGGAGGAAGATGAGAATCGGCATAGGCATATGAGTACTGTGGCGAAGGTGCCGGAGGAGCGATAGGTTCGGGCTGGATCTTGACAGTGACAGTCTCGGCTTTGCTGACCACACGAAGTAGCGGACCTTCAACAGCCGTCCTCACAAGCCGCGCTTTCTTGCGCTTCTCTTCTTCTAGAGCTAGGTAGTTGCGATGTTCTTTGATATTGCCTTCCTCCATGTCCAAGGCTCGGGCAATCAGCTCGTCCTGGGTAGGCGGGCGTATCTTCGTCCTATTCCTCTTAGGTAATGTAGACTGCCCCAGCAGATCAGTCGAAGCAATTCTCGTGTACTAGAAATCGTCGCATACCTTTTTCTCCATTTCGTCTTTTATGCGCAGGTCAGTCATCGAGGTGTTGAGCCTAGTATGCGATCTCTGGCTCTGCCGTTTCCCGCTCTCTACAACAGCACCTGTCTCTGCATCGACGACCACACCCATCGAGACTCGCCTCTTCATCTTTCTTTGGACGGCAGTTTTAAGCTGGTCATTGGTAGACAAGTCCGGATCAAATGTAGCCTTCTGTCGTGCATGCGCCGCTGCCGTCACTTTCTCGAGCTGGGTGCGAGCAACCTGCACAAGCTCAGGTGGGAGGCAAACAGAAGGAACAAAGAGCCTACCTTCTTGACTTTGCGCTCTTCATCTTGGACTATCTTCTCCGCAGAGGCGTCGACGTCCCCCTGAGCACCTTCTTCGTCTGTGCTCTCAAAGTCGGATTCGAAAGCATCCTGCTCGTCTACTCTCTTTTCAGACATGTGCAAAATCACTCGGTATGCATGTCACACCTTTTGCTACGATGAAATCGTCATCTTCCTCAACATCATGGCCCAATTCTTCCGAGCGAAACTCGGCCAGTGCAGCCTCCATTCTGCCATGAGCTTAACACCGAACTGCATACGGCTAATTGCGCATATACCTGTTTCCGGCGGTGCTACGCCTCGACCTGCGCGTAACCAGCAACTCGCCATCGTCTGCCATCCTGGACGCTGCTCAGTAATAGATAATGGTGGCAAAATGTGAGAGCAAGAGGCAAAGAGATCCAGGTGCGCGTCTCCAGATGTTGATGCGGAAGCGCTCCGTTTTCGTGAGCTGCGACCACCACCATGCCTCGCAAGGTCAAGTTCGTCGCGACGCCCTCGGAGTTGTCACGGATACTCGCACACCTCAAGAAAGACCCACGCCCGCAGCTGCAGAAGGTCAAAGGCCTTAAGATCACCTACGCTTACCGGAACGACCACTGGGGTACCAGGTACGTTTTCATTTACTTCGGAAGAAAGTTAAATTGACTTTGAACGCGCTGTATCTAGGCATTTTGTTAAAGATGAGCTGCCACGGATACGGTATGCAAACCCGAGAATGGATATCCAGGTGAACAAGCTGCCGAAGACACCGCAGGACGGCTGGAAGCCTGAGCTGACACTGGAACTTCGTGCGTATCGGATTGTCGTGTACACCACTCTCTCGCTCACCTTTCATTCTTTGCTAGGAGACGGTTCTACACAATCATTGGATGTGGACGGCAAGTGGTCGTCTACCATCTTCACCGAGCTCATGGACATTGGCGGCGGTTCTGGCTGGGAAAAGTGGAAGCAGGAGCGCATCGCTGCTGGCCTTCCCGTTGTCGACATCCCGAAGCCCAAGCCAAAACCTCAGCCAAAACACTCGTCGTCTGCTACATCGAACAAGTCCTTGCCGAATCCTTTCGCACTCGCTGACGACGAACCACTAGTCATTAACCCAGGGAAGACCGGCGCCGCCGCCGTCCTGCCCTAACCCCCTTCCTATCTACGCTGTCTTTGGCTATATTATAATTAGCTAGAGTAGAATACATTGGCGTGACGTTAGTATGGCTTGCGTAACGTGGGTATGCGACGCGTGAACAGATGCAAAGGTATGTTCATATCTCGCTTTTCTTTTATTAGCCAAGGGTCCCCATAGCTCAAAGAATACTTGGATGCTTCAGAGGAGGTTATGCTGCTCGTGAGCGACTGAGCGATACGTTTCGAGCTTGCCGCGCTCGCCTCGAGGGTGCCGCCACATGAAGCGCGTGGTTTTCTGCACAGAATCAGCTTATATTACGCAAAGAGCTTTATCGCGACGCGAAATGTCGATTGACAGGTAGATATACACGTACATGTGCAGTCTAGCTGGCGAAACAGCTCGCAAGCCATATGATAAAGCCAACTCCAAAGAGTAGAACGGCGATATCATCGATGAAGACGCTACCAATCTGCATGTACTTCATGCCATTCAGGATAAGTGATGGCAACGGTGCTGGCAAATGCGGAAGTGCAAAAGAAAGTAGCGTTGGCAGCCGGACTGGATCCTGGACAGAGAATGAGATACACGATTCGCGCGCCACATAATGAAACATACCACTCCTTTGAAGATCCTCCACGAATGCAGAACAACTGTAAGCGTCGTAAAAGCCCAGAAGAACGGCTGTGGGAGGGATTAGCACTGACCACTTTTGTAGTATAGGTAGAGCATACCACAAACTGGACACCCCAGCTGTCTTCCGGTTTTCTCCACGCCAATTCTGCCCATCTACTCCATGCAGAGCCGGTAGATCCAGATGTATGCGGCTGCACTTCAAATGCTTGCGGCTCCTTCCACAGGACAAAATATGCTAGTAGCATCCAGCCGGCGACAAGGTGGACGAGGGGCATGAGTTTTTGGAGGAATGTCTTCTTCGCAGGTCGATCAGGCGTCTGGTTGAACATGTTCGTGTTGGGCGGGACCATACCAGGCGGCATGCCTGCACCGCCCTGCCCGCCTCCCGAGGACATCATGGACATAAGGGCGTTGAGCGGATGGTCTTCAGGAAACGACTCGGCGGATTGTGGCTGCTGTCCTGGGAGGGATGAGGCGCCCCCTGCGGCCCCTGCAAATGCGCCCATGAGCGCGGCCAGTGGATTGTGTTCGGGAAGCGACTCGGCGGGTTGCGGCTGCTGTCCTGGAAGGGATGAGGCACCTCCTGCGGCCCCCATGAGTGCGTTCAAGAGCTGCTGCTGCTGCTCCTCGGACCAGATTGTCGGGTCCGGGGTAGAGGCGAACGACGTGGGACGCGAGTCGCTGGCAGTACGCGACAGTCTCGGAGGCGTCGCAGCAGGGGTGTCTTCCCCGAGGAATTGTCTCACGTTCTGCGAGTGGGTTGGCAGAGGTGCCGGTGGCGGGTCAGGAGCTGCCATGTCGCGTAAGTCAGGTACTACAAGTTGACCATGGCCTGTGACGTACACGAATACACCGGTGAATCCTCGCCTCGCGCAGAGGTGGTGAGCTTTGCAAGGCGGTCTGCGCCTCTGTTGAGGATGGCTTTTCTGCGGGCCTCTGCCTTCGCTGCAGCGGACGACATAGTGTCGGTGGTTGTGGTTGGCGGACACGCTGCAGACTGAAGTGCCCCGCTTTCATATTTCGCGAGACGCCCTATTAAGCGCCGACATTGCATTGCTGGGTCCGCGTGTACTACCACACTTACACCTCTACCTGCACAACCTCCGCCAAAATGTCCACGAAACAAGACAAAGCCACTACAGAAAGACATGCCAAGGCTCTGCGTGAGCTTCTGAAGAGTCCCACCAATAAGGTGTGCGTGGATTGCAAGAAGAACGGTGAGTATGTCCATTCTCGTGACGGTCATAGTTGATGATGTTTTCAGACCCCCGGTGGGCGTCGTGGAACTTGTAGGTAGCTCCCTTGTTCTTCCTAAGCTGTGCTAACTTACCTTAGGGGAGTGTTCTTGTGCATCCGATGCTCCGGCATCCATCGTTCAATGGGCACGCATATCAGCAAGGTTAAGTCAGTAGATTTGGACGTCTGGACAGTAGAGCAAATGAACGTGAGTTTCGTTGCGATCTAAAACTCTCCATAGCTACAACATATTCTTTCTACAGTCGATACAGAAGTGGGGGAATAAACGGGCTAACATCTACTGGGAGGCACACCTCAAAGCAGGTCACATTCCCCCGGACCAGTGCGTTCCTCAGTCCATATCATCCTAACAAATACTGATTGTTTGTGCAGCAAAATGGACTCTTTCATCCGCTCAAAGTACGAATCGCGAAGGTGGGCGATGGACGGCCCGCCACCATCGGACCCGTCCGTTCTCGAAGATGGCGCAGCCGAGCCTGCGCCGGAGCCAACACCGCAATCTATCCCCTCCCCTAGTACATCTCGCCCCACACATGCACCCACCTCATCCACAAACTCTGCTCGCGCCTCCGTGACGACCCGTCAACCTCAACCTCACCAGCTGCTTTCCACAAGCATCGCCGGCCGCCCTACGCAAGCGACATCGCAAGCCGCTGCTGCAGCCCAACAGCCCGCCGCAGCAGCAGCCCAGGCGGCACCGGCAGCCACCAACGACCTCTTCAGCCTAGACTTCCACAACCCGACTCCCCCGGCGAGCAGCCCGCCGCCGCAGAAAGACGTCAAGCAGGACATCCTCTCGCTCTTCTCGGCCCCGGCCGCTGCCGCGCCTGCGGCAGCCCCACCGAGCGCGTTCGGCCAGTTCGGCGGCGCCGCACCTGCGCAGGCGAATGTCTGGGGCGGCTTCACCAGCGCCGCGGCAGCTCCACAGGCGAACGCGTTCGGTGCCGCGACGTGGGGCGCGCCGCAGCAGAACCTGTGGGCGGTGCCTGCGGCACAGCCCGCACAGCCGGCCCAGCAGAGCCTGTTCGGCACGAACGACATCTGGGCGACGTCGTCGTCGAACACGACTTCTTCTGCGGCGGGAGGAGACCCGTTCGGCTCGACGCCGCCGGCGAAGAAGGACGATGTGTTTGGTGATATCTGGGGCGGGTTCAAGTAGACGGACTGGGACTTCTCGTTATGATGGTACTTAGGTTTTGACTACCGGCTCAGATTTTTCTGTGATATAGCGCGTGTGTTGGTTTTGTAGACCAGTCTACACTTGATATTGCCTTGGGCATGTCGGAATGGACTTCTGGAAGGACTTTCATCGTGGGTGAACTGACGTCACGCCTCTATCGTATCTTCATAGAGCATCGTCTATAGCCAATCTATACACAACCCTATCGTAATAAATGTGCGAAGATAGAAGCATCTAGGATATTACAAGTAGATGTACGGTTTGTAATCAAGCAGCCGGGGCCGCGGGGGTCACCATCGTAGGCAGCACGCACTCGAGGACGAAGTACTCGTGGAACCGGCAGTCTTTTGTCAGCTCGGGATGGAACGTCGTCAGCAGGTGCTTGCCCTGGCGCAGCGCGACGATCGTCCGGGGGTCCCGCGGGTCCGTGTCGTCCTCGTCGAACGGCCCGGCCGACGCGGGCAGCAGCGAGGCCGAGATGCGCGAGATGACTTGGATGGGGGCGTCTGTCAGCGAGGGTATTAGGTCCAGGACGACCTGTGACGGTTTGAGTCAGCAGCGATAGAGGGGACGGAGGGGGAGACGCACGGGCGCGCGGATGAAGATGCCCTGGTATGGACGGTTCGACTCGCGGAGGCCTTCGACTTCTAGTGGGGCCTCGAAGGACTCAACCTGTGATCGCATGAGACGAGCATGGTCAGTCTTGGTGTTCAAGTGTCCGCACCTGCGAGCCCCAGCCGTTCCGCTCGATCTTCACCGACACACCCCCGAGGACCTCCTGCCCGCCCTTCTTCGCGTTCTCCACCGCCGCCGAGAGCAGGATGGCGCCCGCGCAGGTGCCCCAGACGGGCTTTTGCTTCAGGAACTGCGCCATGGGCTCGAGCAGGCCTGCGAGGCGCGCCAGGAGCGCGATCGTCGTCGACTCTGCGGAAAGGGGAAGGGGAGGGAGAAAGGGAGCATACGATCAGCGCGCGTGCGGCGACAAGTGCCGCAGAGGAGACGCACCGCCACCAGGGATGACGAGTGCATCACACCGGTCGAGGTCCTCGGGCGTGCGCACAAGCACGATGACGACCCGCCGCTTCGCGTTCACCTTCTGGAACATGACCTGGTGCTCCGCGAACGCCCCTTGGAGGGCTGCCCACCTGTGAGCGCGCATGCAGAGCCCGCGGAATTTGCTATGCACGCACCGAGGATCCCGATGATCACGTCCTGGCGGGGGCTGGAGGGCTGCATCGCAGGTTGTATGCGGAGCGAATGGGAGGTTGAAGGGAGAAAATGCCTCTGCCAATTTTGGGCGCCTGCCACTGAGCTGGCCCGGCGACAGCAATCTCCCGAAACTGAGCGTGTGCAGCTCGCATAAAGTGATATTAGGATATCTGTGTCTGAAGTAGCTACATCGAATGACTAGTGTATGCAAGGTAGGATGCTCGAGTTCGTATGGGACGACTCGGATCCAAGAAGCGCTGTTCTCAAATCTTACGAGCAATAAACAGCACCGAAGGGGGATCTCGGGGAAAGTCATTCCCATCATCTCAGCCAGGTCAACTGGGAGCTCCATCCACCAAAAGCATAGATCCCGATAGGCCTTCCAGCTAGGCCCAGATGCCTGTGGCATCGGAGTCATCTCGAATTTTTTGTTCTTTTTCTCTCTCTAAGCTGTAGCTCGATCGTTTGCGAAGGCCTTGCGACCTCAGATATATGCTCTGCGGCTGACTCTTTCTGCGCAGATGAAGTGTAAATGGTTACGCAAGTAGCTGAGAAGCAAATAGAACGACATACGAGCAGGGTTCATGCGGGCAGGCGGCTGAGACGCGATGTAGCTGTGGTCCAGATGCTGGGCTTCTGCCGTTGAGCAGGCCCATCGAGGATCGTCGCGTCAAAGCTGGCGTTCTTGAATGGAGAGAACAAGCCCGGCCGACAAGGGCAACCAAAGCGCGGCTTCATTAAGCCATGCTCCTTTGAGCTTCTTCCGTGGACGTTTCAAAGCATTGATCGGAGCAAATTTCCAAGTGCCCTGTTTCCATCAGGGCGAGCACCGTCGAGGAGCCAAGCTTCCAAGCGTGATTGACTGTATGTGCCAGACGAGCAGCGATCCTCGACGCGCTTCGCCCTGCGAATGAACGACTCCTGCGAGTGGGAGCAGACCCATGAGGACGCAAGTGGGGCAAGGAGCATGCCTTGCTTCGCACCAACTTGGGATCCTTTGGGAGAGGTTTAATGAAGGCAAGCGAAGACAGAAATGCCTCGGCCCTGGCTTATTGCCACGTATTCGTGCTGCGGGTAATATCGATTAGAGGCACCACATGGTCGACGGAAGAGCAGAGCCGTTGTGGCGTCCGGTTTCCCCGTCCAATCACCGTGAACCGGGAGATGCCGAGATTCTCCGCCTCGCTTCCCAGACCGTCTTCTCCAAATTCTGCCCCAATCCCCAATTGTCCCATAAAATTAAATTCGTTGAGTGGGTAAGCAGTTTTTTGTTACATCCAGTGTATCGATTGATTAGTTGTGATTAAAGCAAGTGTCACCAGTAAACGAAGAGCCTGGAATGTTGCTCGCACGCGAGCGCGGTCATCCAGAAAAAATGAGCGAAACGAGTGGAGGGGGGTCTCAGGAACCGTAGACATGTAGAAAGTATAATCAAATAACATCATGGAAGGCGGCGAGTGCGGGGAAGAACTCGCGCACGCGCGCCTTCTCGTCCTCAGCGATGGGCGTGGCGTTCGGGTGCGACGCGAAGACGACGCGCTGCAGGGTGCCGCCGGCAATGCGCCGGCTCAGCTCCGCGTCCAGCCCGTACAGCACGCGCCTCAGCTGAGCGATCAGGCCGGAGACGTCGTGCGTGGCCCTGTAGCGCAGGACCGACACGGGGAGCGGGTTGCAGATCGTGATGGCTGTGATGCGCAGGGTCGGGGCGAGCGAGGCGACGATTGTCTTCATGCAGCGCGCCATGGCGACTGTGGCGTCGTCGGAGCAGGCAGTGCCGGGATGCATGGTGATTGCGAGCTCGTCGAGAGCGCTGACGTTCGCCCAGTCGGCTTGCATGAGCATGGTGAGATCTGCGTCTGTTCCGAGAGTTGAGTATGGAATGCGTGACCGAGACACCTGAACACACGCACCGGGAGGCGATACATGCAAGCCAATCCTTCCGAAGGCCTGTGGGCCCGTGGACAGCTGAGTAGACCACGAGTTGGAGGTGAAGGTAGGAGTGTGTGGGGGTTTGCGGACACCGGGGGTAAGAATGCATGCGTTCATAGCTGTGTTAAGGATAAGTTACCTAGACGACGATAGGTGGTCAGCGCAGGATTAATAAACGAAATCGCAGGAGAGACTCACGAAGACAGTTGGATTAGACGTGTCTGAGGAAGAAGGGATGTTTTTAGAATGAACGTCGAAAGGAGGGACAGGGAAACGAAGGTGGGGGGGAAGGACTGAAGGCTGCCTGAGGAAAATCGCCGAGAAGCAGAGGGGGTATATATACTGATAGGATTACCCTTCCGGGGACCTCAAGGCCGCCTCGTGTCGACAAATCCAACGCGCCCTAATCCTAGGCCAAGGTTTAACATTTAATTTGCGAGATAGCTTTACGCCACTCAAATATGATTAAACCGGATGACATACAATCCGGCGTCTGCGACTGCTGAGGATCGTCACCATGAGATTGTAGAACGAAAGAGCGGCAAGTACTAGAGAGCATTAACAGGGGTGCACATGCGTGAGGGCCATAAATTTGAACAGCTGAGTAGGAAACACAGGATGGCACCCCGACAGGCTTCGGAAACACTCGGACCAACGAAGATTGATCCATAAATTAAGGAGAGCGAACCAGATCCGGAAGTCCTAGAAACGGGGCGTGCAGATCACGTCGGCAGGAATGGCACATTCCATCCCACCAGGGGGGGCATAGAGTCTGAGTGACACCGCTCCAGAGCGTTTTTGACAGAGATGTGTATCAGCCTTGACATGGGCTGCAGCTAGAAGCACCTCACCACGGACGTCCCCTCCGTTATGTTGGGCACGGAGGACCACCGTTGACGGCCGGCCTAAGCGAGGAGCGGCACCGATGCCGAGCTGAGTCGGAGCGTTGCACTTGTCCCTCGCAGTCGCGCGTTTCGAGGTCCGCTCCGCAGCAGAGGGCCCGGGGGGAGGGATCGTAGACGGCGAAACATGACTCGACAGGGTCCCGCTGGCGCACCCCCATATTTCGAGAGGTCCGGCCCGCCTCCAACCCGCGGGTGAGGGCACTCGTTCAATGGCGGGTGAGCGGCAGCCCACGATCATAGTCTAAAACGATAGCGTAAATTTCAAGTTTGATACTCTTCGCAGAGGAATTAGCACACCTTGGGACGGAGATCAGAGCCACGGATATACACTCCATCGATTTGTCGCGATAATCATTTCGTCCTTGACAACACGGATAGCGGGCGTGACAACACACTAACAATGACTGGAATTTAGCCAGAGCGCTGTTCATTTGTGTATCAACCTTCGCACGGACCACCAGGGGCATCCCATGAGGGCCGCCGGCTCCGTTTAGTCGGGAATGCAAAACCATTATAGGAAAGCCCAAGGGGTAAGAGCGTGAGCCTCGAGCCGCAGCGGGGTGGTCACGTTCGGCCAGAGGATCCGACACGTTGAGGGTTTGATACCGAAGCACTGGGCTTTGGAAATTGCGTTCGGGTGGCACGGGTCGTCCCACGGGAAGGATTTTTCTAGGCAACAGCGTGTGAATCTCATGGGTCTTGCTCATGAACTCTCGATCGTCGAGAGGTTCTCCCGGTTCCCGCTCGTTGCTGAGAACTTTGTCCTCGCGAAAAGAGGGTACGTGGGAACTTGGCCTTGCGTGATGACATCGCTATTCTTCCCGGCATCCTTGCAGAGAAATGAACTGCGAGGATCTCCGGAGAGAAGAGGTTGTGAACGGCAGGGCGTAGCTTAGTGGCGGTCCTGCTGGCCAGCTTCCGATCCTCGAGAAGTCCTACCGTGTCTGATTCGTCTCCGACGACTTCCCCCCTCGCGAAGTCGAGGCTGCGTGGCGCACCTGGTCGATTCTAGCCTCACATCATTCATTTCGGCACAGTGTGGGGGAAATGAACTGCAACACACCTCGGGACGAGATCGAAGCAGCGACGTGCATCTCATCGAGATGATCAATTTTGTCCATGACAACGCGGCGCAGAACGAGGCCTCTGCTCCACCACTCTATACCCAGAGTAACGAAGAATCTGGTTTACGTTTTCCCTCACACCACTTTTTCGGCTTCGTGATCCTCGCGATGGCTTAGGTAGGGCAGCGGGCGGGTAGGACATACCGACAACTGAACAGCTGTCTCCGCATCGTCTCCGCTGTTTGGCAGGTTCGACGGGAGAGAGACGGACATCGGCAGCATCTCGGAACCTGGTAGAAGGGTCCGAGAAGACCTCGCTGGTCGCGCGCAGTCGTGCGTGGATCTAGGTCGGCGGGCGGGGAGGTGCCTCGAGGGCAGAGCCCTGTAGCGAGCGAACAGCTGGACAATTGTGTGTAGAGATGGCGTCGGGGCTCGGTGAGAACGAAGACGGGAGGCCGCGGTGGTCGCGGGGTAAGTGCAGCGGGGGTTGCGCGGTTGGGCGGAACGAGCTTTCTTTGTGTATATTTGGTTCTGATTGATGGGCTGTGCGCCGAAGGGCGTACGGTTCTGCTCTGCTTCGTTTGTGCGCGAACTTACACCTGGGAAATAGACCCTCGACGCAAATCTCTAAACCCGCATGCAACATGTCTTTCGAAGGCGGCTCGAATGTCACGAAGGCCGATAACACAGCCAATGAGCTCTCAAAACGAGTACACGTGCGGGTGAAGCTCTCAAGCTATCGGGATGCTTTCACATGTACATGTGCAAAGGCTCCTTCTTCCTGAGATGAATCTTCTTTTCGGTAACATATGGAAGAATATGCCCAAGCATGCCTCCTCAAGCTATATAGGTGGCTGGCTGCGCATCGGCGACGTTCCGGCGAACATTTCATCCCCATATTCCCTAGCAAGTCTCTGTATCATGAACGCACGGTCCACCGTGCTCGCATTAATCACCCTCCTCGCTCTGCATGTTCAAAGCGGCCTCGCCTGGGGCAACTTAGGGCATCAGACTATCGGGTATGTGGACAGATCGTTCAATCGCGACTTGTGGATCTCACTCGGTCGGAAACTACGTGACCTAGACTTGTCGCTCAAGAGGTATCCGCTACTATTTATGCAGGCATACCTACTCATATTATCCGCAGTTTTTAGCGCCGAATGCTCTCTCTTTCGTTCAAACCACCCTCGGCTCCCAGTATAACTTTTCCCTAGGCCCTGCTGCTACAGTGCATACCCTTCCTCAAAAAACAAAAAAGATTTTATATCATAAATTCGTGATCGTAGTGGGCGGACATGGTTAAGTCGGAACCTGCGTTTACATGGTCCAAAAACCTCCACTTTGTCGATGCCGAAGGTATCAGGTCTTGTCTCGTCTCGCTTTGCCATCAACTCTGATATGATCGATCGCTAGACGACCCGCCAAGCTCCTGTTCTGTCGAAGAGATTCGTGACTGCGCCGATCAGATTTGTGTCCGTGCGTGTCTTCAGCAGACTATCGCTACGACAACAACCGAACACTGATGTTTGCTCAGTCGCCGCCATCGCCAACTACACCACGCGCGTCGTCGATCCTACCCTGGACGCGGAACAGATCCAGGAAGCTCTAAAGTTTATCGATCACGTAAGTTCCTCGCCCGCTTCGATCGCACCACCCCATCAAACCCCGGCTGTAGTTTGTCGGTGATATCGGACAACCTCTGCACGTCGAGGTTCGTCATGCTTCGACATTGTGGCGTTTTATATTGATCCGCGTGCCGCGGTCTAGGCGGTGGCCGCGGGAGGCAACGACATCGACGCCACGTGCTCCGGCTCAAAGACAAACCTGCACGCTGTGCGTTTCTCGTATAATTTACACATATTGCGCACTGACCCAGATACAAGGCCTGGGGTACGCTCTCCTGCGAGTCTAGAGCTCAAAGTCCTGCTGACAATCATCAGACACTGGCATGCTCACGAAGAACGTCGACGCCGTGCACGGCGGTACCTCTGAGCAGTACGCCGCCGACCTCGTCGCCGAGATCCAGGTCAGAGCCCGCACGCTCTCTCTATTGCCCGCGACGGTACCGCTGACTGACCCAAACGGCAGACCGGCGCGTTCAGCTCGCTAACGGCCGACTGGCTCTCCTGCACGTCGACCACGGAGCCCGTCAACAACAAACGCGAGGACGCCACGCCGAGCATCGAGCGGGACGTGCGTGCTCTCCTCGCCACACGCGACACGGCGATGGTTACGCCACTCGAGTGTCCGCTCGGGTGGGCACGCGAGTCGAACGCATTCGACTGTGTGAGTGGGGAGTCCCGCTGCGTTCCGAGTGATGTATTGACACTACCCCCGTTTGTGCCAGTCGACCGTGTTCAACTTTGAGCCTGAGGAAGATCCCGAGCTGTGCGAGGGCACGTACTTCACGAACGCCATCCCTGTGGTGCGTGTCTGCCTCTTCTCTTCGTCTTTGAGCTGCGAAATTGATGGCTCGAGGCAGATCGACCTGCAGCTCGCCAAGCAGGGCTTCCGGCTCGCGGCGTGGCTGAACGTCATCTTCGATGGCGCTCCGATGCTTTCTTAGGCTGCGACTCACTTGATGGTGGGCATCCTGCAGACGTTGGTGCCGTTACGGACCTTGGAGAGGCAATGGAATCATGTGGGTGCACAAGGGGCAGGAAGTTGGTGAGAATTACGATGCGTGTAAGAATATTGTGAAATAAGTAGTGCCTATGACGTCGGGTTCACTGAAAGGCGTCCAGTCGAGCGCCAAAGCACCTGCTGACGTCGCGCAGCAGCCTCCGATGTCGGGGATCGAGCGGGTTTACGCAAGGCGCGGGATATTCAGTGGGGTGGGGCAAGAGCTCGGGTCAGACCTTAGCTCTCAAGGCCTAGCCTAGCATTCTGCCTCAAAACGTTGATCGGGACGAACTGTAGATGCCCTGTTTCTGTTACAGTGAGCGCTTGCGCGGGGTCAAGAGTGAGCGACTGTAGTACCTGCCAAACGGGAAGCGACTTGTAGCAAGCGCCATCTCGCGGACGCGCAAGTTGCAGCGGCGAAACGGGGGCGAAACACGCGAATAGATCGGGTGTACGAAGGCGAGGAGCAGGCTTCGCGCCCAATTCTCCGCAAGAGATGAAGGACGTGGGCGTGGGTCTGCGGCTCGCTGCCGCTGGCTGCGGTCTTTGTATCATGAAACAATCATCTGCGGTCACCAAGAGTGCCCCGGGCGCGATCTGGTGCGTAGGGTGCTGCGGGCAGCAGCGGTCGCCAAGGAAAGGGTGAAACGCGGGATGAGGTAGTAATGAGTCAAGGACGTGAAGTTGTGGCGCCGGGCCCGCCCCACTGATCGGATCAGGAGAGACCGAGCTACATCCTCGCCTCGGCTCTCAGGTTGTCTTTGAACTATCTTTCTGCGTCGAGCCACCGTCCTCGCATTGCTTCACAAATAAGTCCGCGCGTCATGCGAGTAAAAATGAGCATATCCGGTGTGTAGGACGAGCAACCGGTGCCGTATTTAATAACCTAGTGCGAATATTGATTGCGAACACTACTTTCGGCACACAGTGCGAATGTGATCGTCCAGAAGGAGAGAGCGTAACGAGCGGAGAGAGAGAGAACATCAGGAACTACGAGTGCGCAGCGCCGTGTGACTACAAAACGTCATGGAAGGCCGCAAGTGCAGGGAAAAATTCGCGCACGCGCGCCTTCTCAGACCCAGCGATAAGTGTGACGTTCGGGTGTGACGTGAAGAGGACGCGTTGCAGGGTGCCACCGGCGATGCGCCGGCTCAGCTCGGCGTCCAGTCCGTACAGCACGCTCTTCAGGCCGGCAATCAGGCTGGAGACGTCGAGCGCGGCCCTGTAGCGTAGGACAGAGGTGGGGAGCGGGTTGCAGATCGTGATGGTCGTGATGCGTAGGGCTGGGTTGAGTGACGCGATGATCGTCTTCACGCAGCGCACCATGGCGAGCATGGTGTAGTCGGAGTCTGTGGCGCTGTAGTACATAGTGACCGCGAATTCGTCAAGAGCGTTGATGTTCCTCCAGTTGGCTTGCGCAAGCATGGCGAGATTTACTTCTGCTCAAAGAGTTGAGTAAGAAATGCGTGTCGAGACACCGGAACGTACGCACCGGAAAGAGGGGAGACGTGCAAATCAAGCCTTTTGAAGACTACTGGGCCTGCAACGACCTGGGCAGACCATGACGCTGGAGTGAAGGTAGGAATGTGCGCGGGAGTTCGGACAACGCGAGTAAAAATGCGTGCGTTCATAGCAGCTATGCTGAAAATAATCTATCTGGGCGACTGTGGGTGATCAGCGCGAAAAAGTCGCATAACATTTCAAGAGAGACGCACGAAGATAGCTGTAATAGATGGCACTGAGAAAGCGAGGTTGCTATTAGAGCGAATGTCAAAAGCGAGACAAAAAAGAAGGAAAGTGGGAGGAGTCCAGAAATCCGCCCGGCGGGAATTGTCAGAGCGTGACTAGATTATATATGCCTGCACCGACGATGAAATCGTGCTTTCCGGACCTTGCGGCCATCGCCGATGACAAACTTTGTATTAGGTTAGGACTTGAGGGTCAAATTTTGAGATTCCGATTTTGCGCCCGGAGATGACGACAATGTGACCCATGTAGTGTTCAAGCTGGGTATGTTTCAGACCGAGGGACGCACCATCGGTCTCCGCATTGGCCTCGACAGGTATTGCATAACGAGAACGTAAAGCGAACAAGCAGCAAGCACTAGTGAGTGCGCAGCAACCTCGGTACGCACGGGAAAACGTACGAGCGATACAATAAAACTGAGACAATTGAAAAAAAAACCGCCCGGACGATACCCGCCGGCGTGCCCTGATCGGTCGGACGAGCGCTGACTGCCAAAGGAACCCCACTTGCAGATTGCGTCGAGGAGAATGTGTTGGATTGCTGCCCTGCGGTGTATGAATTCGGTTGCCATCTGTCCAAGAACTTTGTCACAGACGCCTGTCAAACTCGACATGGGAAATCACCAAAGCACACCACGAGGACATGCTACTCCGACCGGTCAGACACACGGGACTCCTGCAGGTAATCGGAACGACAGCGGTGGAAGAATCGGTCTACGGCGGGCTGGTCATGCACGGTTCTTGAGGCTCCATCGCATCAACAGCTCGATATGGATGTGCTGGAAATTGGAGATTGCGTTCGTGCGCCACTGGACGGCACAGTGCGTCCCGAGGAAGTTGTAGCCGGGGGTCACGATCCTGCTGGCGAACCCTCGGCCCCACCGGTTTCGGCCCGCAGCCAGAGACTTGCTCCTTGTGAGGCTAAGAGACGTAACACTACAGGGTTTCAACTTAACATGATGGCATCGTCGGTTTCAACACTTTGCAGAGGAATGAATTGCAGACGCACCTTGAGACGGGATCGGAGGGGCGGCGTCTCGTTGGGACGACTCACCAATTCTCCGCTGACAACGCGGGACAGGGTGCTGCTCGTCGACATCCATAGCTCCACTGCGTCATCCATTATATCTAAGCAAGTTACTTCACGTATTTCCACATATACCCCCGATTTCATGACTCTGGCAGCGGCCCCGAGTGGCGCATGAAGATCATGCCACATGGACAAGTCTTCGTGAATGCGATGACCCGACAAGTTTGACAGGCGAAAGACCGATGTTGACGGCACTACGGAACTTGGCGGAAATTTTCTGAAGTGCGGCTCAGCCGGGACCATGCTGTGGCAGATCTGGGGGTGGTAGGTGGGGAACACGTTGCGTTGCATTGCCTCGACATGTCACCTCGGAGAAGGAGTCCTGCCACGAGCCAGCATCTGAACAATGGACCTAAGGCGAAACAGAGGAGGCAACAAGAGCGAAGGTGTAAGATCGCAGCGGAACGTGGTGGTCGCGAGGTGAGCCTGACGGGGAGACTGCCGCGTGGAATGAGCTTGCTGTTTGGCGACATGTTTGGCTCTTGTTGATATTGGTGAGACTGTGTGTTTTTTTATGTATGGATCCGTGTGGGCTCGACCCATGCGCTTGGTGTACATGCTGACTCAAACATAGGAGATAGATCGCCGGTAAATACAGCACATTTCCCATCGCCAGATGATCGGATGCCACGAAAGCCCATCACACCGGCAACGAGCTTGCAAAATGGACTCACGTGCGGATAAAGGTCCCCAAAGTTGCCGGAATGCACAGGTACACGTGCACCAATGCGAGAGGCTTTTCCGTCGACTCGTGGCATATATGGGAGCAACATCTCAAGCAAAGATGAGGCTCGGGGTGTGTAGATCGCAAGACGGGCGCTGTCTGCACTCAAGCTTCTGGCAAATTGTTCACAAACACGCGGTTCGACACGCCCTTCGTGTCTACAAAAGTCTCGTCTAGGGCAACGGCAACATCATTTTGCCGGTATGTGAGCTGTTTATATAACTGTGACCATTCTGACCGAAAATTAGGCAACCTAGATTCATTTCTCAAGAGGTACGGACCGCCGCTTATTATTGGCAAATTGAATGGGTCAGTCCCCAACTCTCAGCCTCGAACCCTACCCTTTTTCTCAGCTGAGTCTCAGCTCACAGCACGCATTCTCTCTGGGCCGTGCCGCTAAGGTGCGTATTCAAAGCTCTTAAGTTCATTTTATACGTTATATTGTCACAGTAGGCGGACGTGGTCAAGTCAGAACTTAATTTGGCGTAGTCTCCGAACGTCCATTTTGTTCACGCCGAAGGTACTGAGTCTCTTCCGCTTTAGCAGAGCTTCCGCATGTTCTGACGCGCCGGTCGACCTCCTCCAGGTCTACGGAATCCGCGACTGCGTCAGTTGGACATATGTGTTCATGAGCACCCTCTGCTATATACAATCAAGCATCTCATACTAGACAGATGCCACATTTGTCGGCGACATCGGGCGGCTTCTATACGCTGGGACACGTGGTCGTCTTGCCAGATGGCGGCTCGCAGATCTGCCGCGTAAACGCTGGAAATCATGGATGCCAACACGTGATTCGGATCGTCGGCTTTTATCTACCGGAAAATGGCGCTAATTCTCGCAGCGCGCGCTTCCTCTCCATTCCACCACAAACGGGAGTTGTCTTCTCTCCGCCGCGCTAGCTGGTTGGTTCCCTCGCATGTTGACAACGAGGCCGTGAACGACAGGTGCGACAATGGCGGAGGCGCATCAAGACGAAGAGGACACAGAGCAACCGAGGGCATATGCATACAAGCATTGTCCTCATGGTGTGTATCTCACTTTTGGATTTGCGGGCAAAAATCCGCTGACGTTTCGGGAGCAGGTCAAGTTGCAGCTCGTAGAGTGGGGTTTCTGACGCATCGTGTAGTTGAATGTCATCTAAAACAATACATCTACGCTTTTCTATGCTGGCCCTCGACGCTGAATTTGCAACGCGGTTTGGAGCCATTGCAGCATCACATGGGTGCACAGGGTGAATAAATGACGTTTATAAGGCTATACATGAAGATCCTGTTGAATAGCTAGTGTCCATGAAGTTGAATTCACAGAAGGATATCAGGGCATACAAGAAGTACTAGGTATGTCAAAGCACTGAATAAGATCTATGCGTGCGAGATATAACAGATGTCAATGCGTTTGGTAACAAGGGAAACTGGCAAGAGATGAGGTGAGTAAATGAGGGGTAGTGTGGTGTCCAGAAGCATCCTGCTCAAAACTGGAGCATACCATAGTCCCAGAGTGCAGGGAAGAAGCTTCTGATGTGCACCCAGTTATCCTCAATGAACTCCTCGCCAGAGGGTGGCACGAGCGTGACTGCACGCAGCTGGGCACGGTCAATGAGCCTGACAAAGCACCTGTCGACGCTGTACAGCAGTCTTTCGAGGGCTTGGACGAGAGTTGAGCGTGACCACACGGAGCACAAGATAGTGTGCGGGACGGGACTGGAAAGCGTAATGTGCTCCAGAAAAGCGGTCTTGGGAATAGACCTGATGACGGCGAGGATGCTGGTCCAGATGTGGATGATGTGGGTATTGTCGAGGGTATTGAAGACAACCTCGAATGTAAGGAAGCGCAGGGCAGGGAATTGGGAGAGATTGAGGTAGCTCATGGAGACAAGGACGGCTGCACCAAGCGCAGGCCCTGGTTAGCCGACGCACGGCGAGACAAGGGCCAGGACATGCACAAGAGATAATATGAGGAATAATTCAAAGGTGCACGATGTTTTCAAGCCCTGTGATGCTCCTGTTGCTGAGTGCATTTATAGTGATGGGCATTGGGACACCGTCAACACCCCGCTGGAAGCTTAGGACAGAAGGTCTGAAGACAAGGGGAGTGATTTGGACAGCAGCGTTCATGGATTTTTGACAATGTATGAGTACTGGTAGTACTCAATGACATGAGCCGCAGGTAGTATGAAACAGCAGAAACAGTCTCAAACTCATGCCGACTGGAGCCTCGCCTTATATACAGTAGTGCAGATCAGACTTAGGCTGCGGCTCAAACAACACTTCGTACAAAAAGTGAATTTATGTCCCAGAGTCTCATACACAGGGAAACGGGAAATTCAGTCAGTTTCACAATTTGAGGATTTTTGAATAGATAGCATCGGATTTCAGCGCTGCACGTACAGCATTGCATGTCTCAAAATCGAGACGCCCGTATTGTGCCAGAAGCCAGATTCCATCCAGCCAGTTCTCCGCATGGATTTCTGTACAGCCAGTTCCTGCAATCCATATGAGCTGAAACTGAGTCTGACCTGTGTGGAGCTGTCAAGAAGTGACTGATGTGCAACTTCGTTACATTGTTCAGTGCTCAGAGACAAGTCTGCAGTGGTAAGTTAGTGAAAAGCTATGAGCAACAGTGATCTATGGTTGGTCGAGTCCGACCCATATCAAGGAGAAGACAAACTGGATGATCCAGATGGTGAGTGTTGGCTACTCAGAAATGTCAAACACGTCTTCATATCCCGTAGCATTCAAGTTCACTGGAACATCATATTGGTGCAAGAGGTGTAAGGATGCCCAAGTAGGCTCTCTTTGCAAGGCCACTGCTCATGAGCAGACAAGCAGCCACATCATTAACACCAGATATTGTGATAGGCGAGTCTCCAGTGATCTGCTTGCCTCTCAGCCCTCTCCAGATCCATCATCCGGATGTTCAAACACTCGATACATAAGCGGCATGGCCAATGAGCTTTTGCCACTGTCTCCATTCTCATCTCCCAATCATTACTACACCCCTGCGCAATTTGAAGACATAGATGATAACGAGGAATTGGATGGTGCAGGTGATGTTGGGGATGGTGCAGGTGATGTTGAAGATGGCTTCAATGACAAAGGGCCTGCAAACCTGTCTGCACCTACTACTGGTGGACCTGCGGCCAGTCCATCTATCAGAAGTGATATGTAGCTTGCTGTATTCTGCGTGGTGTAAATTACAGAGGTTTCTCGACTGTTTTGTTGCGACAATGAGCTCATGGGTGGCAATGGCCGGTCTGTGCAGGCACTCAAATCATAGGTCTGAGATCTGCCCATGCAGTTTCCTGGCAGGACAGAGTCTGCATCTCGGCTGACCACGGCCAGCGCAATTTTGGTATTGCTAAATTTTCCCTTGATATCATGGAATTCCTAAAATTGTGAAACTACTGAATTTCCTGGTTGCCTGCGTAGGTTATATTCAAGCATGTAGTATGGTCAAATTCAACTAATTGCATGTTTAGAATTCCACCACTTAGGTTGCCTACCGTAACTGCAAGCACTATATTAGGCAAAATTGGCAGAGAAATAGAAAATGCATCACAATAATTGTAACTCCTGCATTCAAACAGGTCTTCATTTGCTACCTCACGAACAAGATACCGTCACTGAGATTCTTCCTGATCCCGGAGTGGTGAGCAGGCACCATGCTTTATCCCGAGCCACGCTTTCAAACTGTCCCACATCGGGACCATGCAGGGTTGTGTCTTCTGTACTCCACTGAGGCAACTTGCTTCGTGTTATGCCCCATATTGCAGTGGCAATACTGCTAAAGATGTCGTTACCACTGTAAAGGTGAACCTGATTTGAGTCGTGAAGCTTGAAGTTTAAATTTCGAGATCCGAGGATCCAACACCCATCAGGCAAAAACTCAAATGATCTAACTGCAGGCCAGAGTCTTTGACACGCATGTCTGGTTTCCATTGCTCTTAAGATGGCTTCATCTTTCAAGAAGAACTGCACAACATCTCCATATAAGAACCAGTCTAGAACTATTGGCTGCCGGCTTTGGCATTCCTGACATTCATGTTGTGAGATACAGCATGGAGAAATCGAAGTGTGGCGTTTGCTTAGACATATGACGAATTTGCAATGCAAGGCAGAGGCTTCAGATCAGAGGACAACAAAAGCGTGAGCAACATGATCATCTCTCCATGGGTAAATTCAGTGCTGCACCCTCGTGTCAACATCTCTGTGTTGTGAGGTTATTGGCAGATCCAATGGAGCACTGGAGGCGCACCTGACAGCATGTTCTTGGTTGCCCGCTTTTTCTTACCTCAAAGTCACAGCAGCAGACACAATAGATTGAAGCTGCCTAATTGATTTCCCAGAAGCTTCTAAGCTGTGACAGCCTCCGGCTCAATGTCAAAATGTTTAAGGCACATGGGGCCGGTAGTATACAATTCTTCGTATGATTCTTAGTGACTACCACCTGCCAACCCGCTCCAAGACACCATGCTTATACAACAATTTTGCGGAGGGTAATACTCTGTCCACTTTAGGATGAGACAAGGTTAGGTAGCTCTCCACAGGCTTCTGACAGTGCTAGCAAGTAGGGCACAGTCTTAGACTCACAGCAGCACAGTTCTGGCAGGCTGCATTTTGACAGATATGCATATTCACCTCCAAATCTGCACCACTGAAGCCCTCTTCTCGCTTCAACAATCTCAACTCTTGCCACATGACAACGCATATTGTGCAGTTGCTAACATGTCCAGACTGCTAGCATATCACTCTGGGCTCATCTGAGAGCTGTGTCCATTGCTCATATCTGTCAAACTTGAGAAGTAATACATACCTTCTGCAATCATTCTATGTAAAGCACCCTATCAGCAATACGAATGAGCGAAGAGCGGCCCAGATATTAGTGATGCAAATAGTGTGGGCCCACACGTATTTGTCATGGCCCACGAAGTCTCAGATCATACATGACATAATGTGTCAAGAGACCTAAGGGCGGTAAATTGAACTGTGCTAGTTACAATCTCACCGTGTGCAGTAGTGTAGGTAATAATGCACCAGCCTCTACAAAACCGGCAATCCATTTTTGTCAGGTGGAGACTGCCAGCATGAGCTCGCGCTCTGTCATGCTGCATGAGATCACGCTGCAGCACGAGCACTTCGAATAATTGACCGAATATAGGGCTGAAGAAATTAATGTATTTTCAGTCTCGCTAATACTGTTGTGAGGTTGTGTGTTTGGGCCCCAGCTGACACTATGCATGAGTCACTCTACCCATTCATATCCATACATTATATCTGTGCTCCATCGGTTAGACACAGGTTCACTCAGGACAAGTACTCCATGTGTGCAGACTGTCTTTCGTAATCTGCAGGCACGGATAGAGACATTTGCAGGCAATACATGGGGGCTGCGAGGAGCAGTGTCTTATTGTCATACGCAGTGCAATGCAAAAAGAAGTGGATGGAAAGGATTTACACAGGTTCATTATGATGCGATTTGATGGCCTGGAGCATTCCTAGGACCCTAGACGACAGATGATCTTTGGTAGCAGGCGTGCTGAAAGAGTGCAATTTACTTGCTTTGGTCCGTAAGGCACATTCCTCAGAGGGACCATGGGAAGACCGGTTAGATCGCCTCCTCCAATGTGAACTGACTCAAGCATTTAGTAAATAATGTGAAGTGATGCACTAGCCTATGCAGAGCATGAAATTGCATGAAAAGCCGCTCGAGTGTTGTGTAATAACAGAGGCAGAGGCACTTACAAGATAAGTTACACAGATTGACAATTTAGCCCGATCCATTAGACGTGCCAACAAGTGATATTATTGTAGCACTACCTGCAGCACGTGACCATGATTCAAGTCATGATATGCGATAATCACCCTACAGCTCAGAGTAGCAGTTCAATTAGCAACCAATAGGTCCTATGGCAAGAGAGACCAATAGGAAATGCATCAAACAAGCTTTCGAGTCATGGTAATGCACTCTCGTTCACCAACCAGCTGTGACCATGACTTGAATCTCTGGTCGTAGCGTTGCAGAAATTTGAGCACATTGCATTGGTGCGAACATAAACTTTGCGCACTGCAGAGCATGTCAGTTTTCCAGAGCCAGAGCTACTGCATTGAAGAGGAAAGCTGCCCACCTGCTTCCTTGCAAGGCATCTGCACAATTGGGAGCTCCCGAATAAAGAATATGACTCTGCCAAAAGCGTCCATACTAAGCGCATAATGGCTGAGGCAAGTCTAGATGTCCATGCCCTGGAGCATGAACAGCCCACAGCTGACGGTCCAGGGCAGGACGGACATGCTGGTATTAATATTTTGCTTTGATTACAAAGATAGTCGGCCTTGCCTCCTGCCAGCGCATATGAGGGCATTTGGATCACACTCTGCAGGCTCATTTCCGTCATCGCCCTCCTGTAAAGAGTGGGCTCCATCCTTGAAAATCGATTTCAGCGCAGGAGAGGAAAGCAGAGTTCCTAGAAATTGACATGCGCTGCACTAATCTTTTCTGGATCACCAGAGATGCATGTGTGAACCGAAGAAGTGGTCAGCACAAATGTGTAGAGCATGCCCGTAGATCTTGTGAGTCCTTCCTGGCGCTCTTCCTATTCTCATGATGCAGAAGAAGGCTGCCTGTATGAAGTCTTGTAGAGCCGGCATACTGACAGAGACCTGGATCTGAACTCGTAGGGTTAGAAGAGACACACATGACAGCTGAGTGCTCTCACTGACCGCAATTGTGATGGCCCAAGGCGTGGATATCCAGTATGCTCGTGGTGCTCAGAGCTGGTCTAATTCTGACGATGATTTCATTCATGGATCTTGCTCAGATGGGCTTGTGTACACGACCCTTATCTTAAGGGGATTTCTAAATGGGCCTAGAAGACATTAACAAATCCGCATGGCCTTCAAAGAGAAGCAGCATCTCATTCTGGCTTTCTGAGAGCTCCAGTGCGGGTGATAACGACCTGTTTTGTCCAGATACCCTTATTCAGTGCACGCAACATTTGTTGACTGAGCTGTTTGATTATAACTCTAGCATGGCCAGTAACTGGAAAGCGAAGGCGACAGGCAGACAGAAAGGCTCATTCATGGCCAAGACACTGTTCAGAGTGAACAGCTGCTCACTTTCTTCCTGTGCTCTTTGTGTCAGGCCAGGGTGCTCTCCAAACCATCTCCACCAGTATTGACCCCCTTGACCTCCTTGTGGTTCACACGTCGTATCAGCATCCTGCCAGCTGAGTCTTGGCTTGACTTGGAATTGGTCCTGAATTTGTGCGGCAGGGATAGACATTGTTGACTGTAATCTGCTGCTGTGCACGGAGGGGCTTATCAGCACAGCACAGGTATCACGAGGCCAAATGAGCAGGCACTCACAGGAGATGTCTGCATCCAGTGCAGGTGTGTTCTGCCATGTATGTGTGAGACAGTGAAGCATGTCAGCAGAAATATAACAGGGGTGTGGAGCATGTCGTAGGTGATGCAACAAGGTAGATAGTGATACAGCCGGTCAGAACTGACGCAAACCCAACATCGTTGAGCTTGGTATGACCTTTGAGGTCGGACAAAAGGTGGTACAGGGGGAAGGACTATCATGGCCATTGGATGGTTCGGATAAAACCACACTGGACCCCTGCAATACCCACATCTGGTTTAATGGCGCCGTAGGTAAAGCTGAGCTTATGATATTATTTTATCGGCAAAGACAATTGATGGGCATGAACACATCATTCATCACATCAACTGGCTTCAAGAATGGTGAAAGAGCGCGGACTGCTTGCCTCAGCAATGCAGGGCAAGGCTAACTCTTAGATGAATCGTGTTTGACAAGATGGTTGGGAATATGGCCGCCATCTACTACGCATCCTGCAATGCCAAGAGTAGGTACCCGAAGCTGCGTATGACAGCTATCACTGTTAGAAATTGTTGTACATGTGAGGATGTTAGAGTCTTTTTTGAACAAAATGTCGCATGAGCTTGCGTACCTTGTACAAGGGATTGTTTTTGCCACACTCACATAGTTGTGGGCACTGAGCCAATGCACATGCACGTCAGTGCACATAGGTGTGGCCCTCCACAATATCATTTCTTCACCGTCGTGCACCAGCGCACGACTCGGACATGCAAGAACAGTGCACTAATGCATGTGCTGGTTCGTACACGGTGAGAATGGTGCAAACATAACTGGAACTTGCTGCGCAAAGTTGCAAGTGCTCACATGAACCTTTCTGATGTGACAAATATGACTCACATCAGCTCCATCTGGCGCGTCTTAGATCTTCTCCCTCTCGTTGAGTGCCGCTGGCAATTGTGACGAGTGCATCTTGTGAGCCCCTCTCTCTTATTCATGTATCTTGTACCAATATTATTCACAGCAGCTCTGCTTACAAGGCCAGTAGGGATGAGATTACCATCATTTCCACCAGTGCTGATGCAACCACTGACCATTTTCAGAAAGTCTTCTCTCAGATCAGCCCTTTCTGTCTAGTTGTCATCAGCTCCTTCATTATTTTTTTACAATAAGGCCGGTACTCTTGCCACGAACATCAGGAAACAGGACTTGGGCCCATAGTGCTCTAAAATGCTCCTGTAGCACTCTGTAGCATTGTGGACCCAAGTTGTTTTCCTGATGAACAGACTCTTGTTGGCAAGTTGACGCATTTTTGCTGACAGTGGCGTCACTTTCACTGCCTATGTTTACTTTCTGTGATGTGAGTGCCGTTGGTAATTCAGCCTGCCTTATGCAAATGTGCTGGCTATTTAGCTTTAATAGTTCAAGCCTCAGGCTTTCAATCCCGCAGACAGACATACTGAAGTTACATACTCTACCTCAACCGGTTATACGGCTGCAACTTTGGACTTGAATGGGGACCTAAGTCATGCAAGATCTGTAGTTTGGGAACATTATACCCATGGTGTGCACTTCCTTCTCTTTGTGTTCAGAAGCGATACCAATGCTAGAAAGTAGCTCAGCTTCGCAAAATTGAGATTTCTGCCGGTGGCATTCGTGTTGGCCTCAACAGGTGTTCTAGAACAGAATCATAAGGTGACAAGCCAGTAAATTCTTGTATGCTTAGCAATCTCAATCTGCACGGGCAGATATGCAAGCAATACAGTTGACTGAAACAGCTGAAGCAGGCCACTCCGGACGTATAGACAAGCAAAACTTGCCAAGAAGCTTCACTTGCAGACCATGTCAACAAGAGCATGTTGAAGGGCCACTATCTGGCATATGAGTTCGGTTGCTATCTGTCCAAAAACCTTATCATCGGTGTCTGTCAGTCTCAACATGTGAAATGACCAGAATCATCCTGTGAAGGCTGCCTATCTTGTCTTGCCAGGTACACAGGACTCCTGTAGGCGATCTGAATGATAGTGGTGAGAGAATTGAGCTATGGCAGGTTGGTTATGCTTGATTCTAAGGCTTTGATGCACAGACAGCTCGAAAAAGTGTTGAGCAGCATTGGCTGACCTGGAGTTGTAGACAACAACACACAACCAGGTCATAATTTGGCTGGAGAACATCCATCCCCTGTGTCCAGTTCATGGCCAGACTTTTTCCATGTGAAGTTGAGGGCACGCAACACTTCCAGATTCCAGCCTAATGTGATGACATGTCTGTTTCCAGCACTGTGCAAAGAAATAATTGCAAATGCACCTCAGGGCAGGATCGGAGCTGTGGACAGGCATCTCAGTGGGATGATCAATTCCTCCTAGACGACAGGACAAGGCAGAATGCTTCTCACTGGTCGTTCCGTTACACCATTCATCATGCCTAAGAAAATTTACTTGACCAGGTAATGCAAAAAGGTCATATTGTATAGCCAAGGATTCCACAATCCACAGGTTTGATGAATGGAGACAGATGCTGATGGCACTCCAGACCTTACAAATGCCTTCAAAGTGTTCAGTCTGGCGTGCACATTCATGCATAGCCCGCCATGCTGTAGCAGATCAAATGTGACAAATGGAGAACATCTTGTGTTGCATCACCTTGGCATATCATCTAGGAGGAAGAGTCCTGCCACAAACCAGCATTTGGACAATGGCTGTAAGGAGAAACAAAGAAGAACAATAAGAGCGAAGACAGAAGACCATGACAGAACGTGGTGGTCGTGAGGTGAGCCTGATGGAAAAACTGCCACATGTGATAAGCTTATGCCTGTTTGGCTGTGTCCTCATATATGAATCCACAGAGGCCCAACCTTTGCACTTGGAGCAGTAGATTGCCGGCAAGACAGATTTGCCTGCAGGACATCAAATGATCGGATGCGAAGGCCCACAGCACCAGTGATAAGCTCATAAGACAGGTCCATGTGTGGGTAAAGCATTCAGTGTAGACACACGCACACGTGTTTTTTTCTGTGAGGAGCCTTTTAAATTTATCACTGACTTGTATAGATTGCAGGACGGTTGTCACCTACATCCTGTGACTACTTTGTCCTGGCATCCTTCTGGTGAGTCTTTGCAGGATGGGCGCCCAGCCTTTGTGTTCACAGCAGCATCATCTAGGGCAACTTGCAACACCATACTATTGGATATGTGGACTGCTTGTTCAGCCATGGCCATTCTAATTGAAGATTATGCAGCCTTAATTCATCTATCGGGGGGTACCGGTTGTTATTCACCTCCACATGTATAGGATTTTGACCAAAATAGTCTTCATTTCTTTGCTCTGGGTGCTCTCTGTTTTGTTCAAATGACTCTGTTCACAGTTCAGCTCTCTTCTGTGCCCTGCTGCAGTAGTATGCATCCTTCTCTGAAAATCTCAAGTGTGATCTTACGTGGCTTGTAGTTATGGCAGGCGGAAATGATGTAATCAGAACTTGAGTATTTGAGTTGACATACATAAGATAGGCCATTACACTTTCATCCATATATGACATGCATGTGAATGCGCCCATCACACTTGCCTTACTGCCCATAAAATCCGCACTTTTGACATCAAAATAACAGCAATGAGAGGAAAAGAGAAAAATCGAGGTAACCAGAAAAGGCTCTAAGGCAGCATGTATTATTCCGGTTACTTAATTTTGGGCTATGGCTGGCCTGAGTCCTTATTTTGAGCTTCGAAAGGTTTCCTCTGCCAAAGCATGCCAGAGCTTTCACATGATATAGATGAAAGTTTGTTTATTGGGCAACATGCCACTCTGGATCAATGGCACTTGCCGACGCTTAACAGTTCTCCTAGATCTGAAGGTTGATATTGGACAAAAAATAAAACTCAGCTTTGTACTGTTTGCAACTCACAATTCTCACTGTGCTTTTATGATTGCAAGTGAGTGTACATGTACACATGTGCACGCTTGTGAGTACGTGTGCGCATAAGTGTGCATTGGTGCCTGTAAGTGAGCATACATGCACTTACGTGCATGTAATACACACTTAAACTCGCAAGGAGTCCACTCAAACTCACAAGACGTCAACTCAGACTCGTTGGGTGCCCATCATCGTGCACTTATGCACACTTATGTGCATGTATGTGCACCCTTGACAACTGAAATTGAAAGATTGTGTCACCTTGTACATGCATGAGAGCATACATATATAGATGTACATGCATGTATGCACACTTAAGTGCATATACGTGTGTATAGGTGACAGTTATCAGTGCTTATGTAAGTTCTAGCTTTTTGGTGTTCACAAGTTTGAGTCTTCTGATGGTGCAAATATGTGTAATTAAGTGCACGTACATGCATATACATACACGTCAGTGCACACACTTGTGCGTTGGTATGCCTACATGCATATATATTCATGAACACGCACTTATTTGCACTTATATCAGTGTCTATCTGCCCAATTGTGAGTTTACCTCCACTCTCTGTGAGTTTCTCTATTTTTGTCCACCATCAACCTTCATACCTAGAGGCGCATGACAATAGCAGAGCCGTGAACAAACAGACACAATGATGGCAAGGGCAAGTTAGCCGAAGAGGACTCCTAGCTGCATGAGAGAATGGGTTTGGTGAACGCTGTCATAAAGAAAAGGTTAGGATAAGAAAAGTAAGTAAAAAATAAAAATGAGGTTTGGTATAAAGAAGATTCTAGGAGAAATCCTAGAAGGCTACTTTTTAATAAAAGAGAATGGAGTTTGGTCTGTTCTAAACTAGAAGCAAGAAGGGTATGGTATGGAATACTTAGATTTGGTTTTCCCAATCTTTTCTTTCCAGGGTTCACTGGGTTAGCCTTTCAACCAAGCTATCCTGGTGTTCGTGGGGGACTAATTCAAAGACCACCTACTAATCTGCTTAAGTACTCTAAAGCCTCACTTGCCTGTTTACAAGGGACTTTTTACAGAATCTTAGAAGATGGGCTGTAAGGAGGTTTGGTTAGTAGCTTAAAGACTAGCTACTTGGGTTAGTAGAATAGGGTTTTTAGATAAGTAAGAAAAGAGGGTAACAAAGACAACTTAATGTCTTGGTTAACTTAGTAAGCTTTGGCTAGTAAGGACAATTTAATGTCCTTAGAGGATTTGTATAACTTGAAGCAGTCTGAAGCTTCCAATTTAGAGTTGAAGATCAAGAATAGAATTAATCTCTTTACTGCTAGTCTAATTACTGTAAGCTCTACAGGAGACGTACCACAGTCTCAAATAATGACGCCACTAGCTCTCGCAGTCTAGGGTTAGTCAAATAGTGAACTCGTGCACTATACCAAGGGCGTTTCCCTTCAGGTTATTTGAAAGTCAGAGGCTCTACTGTGCTTAAGGAATTTCCTAGGCTTTAAAGAAAGGAGTCTATTCTCTGAGAGCTAAAGAGCTCAGGGGATTAACTGCAGGTTTGCTGCTAGCTAAATCCTTGAGAGTGTGTGTGGTGCTTGGTGGGTTGGTGTGTTCGTGTCCCTCAGAGAACCTCTCCTATTTATACCTTTCAGCCTGTTGTTTCTTAGCCAATAGCAAAACTGGCTCTTTTATTCTACTGTAATTACTAAGCTACTTCTACTTTTATTAATAAGCATTTTGTCTGTATTAGTCAGCCTTCTGTCTGTTTTACTAATGTATTGGTAAGCTATTACTAATGTTTGTTAGAGTATTACTATATTTTGGTAATTCATAGCTGTTGAGCATAGACCTTTACTAAGCATAGTTTCTAGATTACTAAGAAGCTGAGTCATATTATTAGTCATTGATTCACTTTTAGTAAGCTTAAGTGTCTATGCTTACTTTGCAGCTCTGAGTAAGTGGTTTCTTTTTGATTTGAATACCTATTATTTCTTTAGTTTTCCTATACTTATAATTATGGTGCATGACAACACCATCCTGCTATGGTGGGTGTTTCTTTCCTGTCGTATCCACAGGCGAGGCTTAGCTAATGCGCAAGATCAGGTCAACTTGCAGCTCGCCAAGCAGGGTCCTCAACTCGCTGTGCGGCTGAATATTGTTCCCGATGGTAGTTCTGCGCTCTCATAGGCTGAGTCTCCTTCAGTATACTGGCCAACAGATGTTGGCGCTGCAATGCAGTCTAGAGCAGTCATAACATCATATGTATGTACAGGGCAAAGAGCTGATAGACATAAGTGAATATAGAGATCCTGGCAAATAATTTGCATCTGTAAAGTTGAGTTCACTAAAGGATGTTGGGGCGTACAAGAGGCAGTAGGTACACCAAATAATATATATATATATATGCAAGACATAACACACATGTAACAGGAATAACATAATGTCCGACAGCATATTGCTCAGAATTGGAGCATACTGTAGTTCCAGAGCGCATGGAAGAAGCTCCTCACATGCACCCAGTTGCTCGACAGGAACTCCTCACCGAGAGGCAGCACAAGCATGACCGCACTTAGTGGCACACGGTCAATAAGCCTGATGAGACACCAGTCAATGCTGTACAGCGACCGCTCGAGTGCTTGGACGAAGGATGAGTGCAACCACATGGTGCGCAGGACAGTGTGCGGGACGGGGCTGCAGAGCGTGAGGCATGGAGGGACTTGATGATGGGCAAGTGCAGGAAGGGGAAGTGGGAGAGGTTGAGGAGGCGTCCAGAGGCAAGGTCACAGTCTGGGTGAAAGAGGGTGAAAGTCGAGTGGTCAGTTGACATATGGTGAGGTGCAGACAAGCCCAAGCATGTGTGAGAGCTTGCATGGATGGTGACTTGAAGGTGCGTAATATTTCCAAGCTCCAGAATGCTCATATACTTATAGGTGCCCTGGATAATCTGGATTGGTGTGTCATCGATAGTTGCTTGAGAGCATTGGGCACAAGGCTCAAGGACGACGCAAGCAGATTGGGCAGATGATTCCATGGGGCAGTGGTGTACTGAGAGGCATCCACTATGAGAGGCGCGTGCAGCTTCAAAATGGTTACTCACAGTGGTCTGGGGTGAAGAGCTTGAGGCAAGCACTGACAGAGGGAGTAGCGACTTGGGGGATATATATATATGCAACTTGAACATAAGTAAACGTGCATCACAACATTTTCAGGCTCATCTCTGTATCTGCAGAGGCAACATGAATTAAACGTGCCTGCAGAGAAGTAGCACGAATTACATGTTGTTCTCATCTCTGTCTACAGAGGCAGTTTGAGAGCTGTACACTCAGCCGGTGTATAACTGGTACCGTTTGAGTGCAGGTAGACAGTAGCGCCAACCAAATCCTGCCAGTGCAAGTGTTCTCCCATTGCGTTTATCTCTTTGTGTCTTCCGAGTCTTCGTATAGCCACAACAGAGTGTATTCCACAATCTGATTCAGCTGATCCATGGCAGCGTGCCATACGGAAAAATGCCAGTTGGAGATTGGCAAGACATGTGCATTGTCTGCGCCCTCTGTAAAGGCTTGAAGGGACCGCAGTACAAAGCAGGAAGGTGGCCCACTCTGCTATCTTGTGCCATGCACATCCCCAGGCTTTCTTCCAGCTTCTGAACACCGTGCCCGCAGTGAAATGTGCATTAACTTGAGCTCGTATAATACTTTTTGGTGAAGCTCCTCTTTAAGCTATCTTGTTGCCCACAGTGCCAAGGTAGTAGTCTGCAGTTCTCACGAGAGCTTTCTTCACTGCTGAAAAGAAATGCATGGAGCCTCAAGGCACAAGACCTGCCTCAGTCAAAAGACACATGCCTCTTGTGTCATTAAACTCAGTATCTGAAGCTGACTTATTTGCGCTTCCTGCCGCCATCCAGGTGGAAGAAAATCCACACCTGACACTCCACTCAGCTCTCCAGCTGGTAGCAGCTGGAGGTCATGGCATCATCTTGCTGTGGTTGTTGACCTCACACATTGCTGATCTCCGGACTATAGCATCCAGGAGAGGCCTCAATGGACGGGAAGAAGCTCATCAACTGCTCATGATCATCGCCCCATTCCTGCTCTAGATTGTACATCGACTGGCTGAGGATGGAATGCAGACACACTCAAACATGGTACCTTGTACAACATACATATCTTGTTTAACCATTGCACCTGTGACTAGGCACTTAGGGCTGTAGGGCTGTGTTTTCCATTGCAGGCTCGCCAAAGCACCACTCGTCATTGGTTTGCATGAGAACCGTGCCCATTCATTCCATGATCAACTCGTGCACTCAAGAATTGTTCTGTAGAGTCTGCTGCACAACGACATATGATGCATGCATAAGGGCAAGAATTGCCTATAAGAAAATGACCCTTGGGGTCAGATGGGCCATGTCTTGGATCATGTACCCCATCAGTGAAAACACTGTGGGAGGTTGTGCCTGTTGCACAGAGCTGTGTGCTGTGTTGCCATAAGTTTGTCTTTTCTGTCGGACCTGGCTGCATCCTGTCTGATCTTTGTCTGCCATAATTTTTGTAGCCTTTTTGCTCTCCTTTCCCTCTCTCCAAGTCTCTCTGTTCTTGTGTGTGCTCCATCTTTAATGGCATTTGCTTCTGTTGTCCCGCATCTTATAGCCTCTGTTTGTGTTGTCTGTCTGTCTGTAGTGTACCTTGTCTTTTGTACTGGCAGTCACACACGCTGCATGGTGGCCACACACACTGGCCTGTCTGGTTGTAACAATAACATAGCTGCTGAGGATATCTTGGTGGCAGTTTTCAGCTAAACTGTCGTCGTCCGCTCATACATGCTCTCTTCCGCGCAAGAGACACCACACCGTAACATAGTCATAACATTGATCAAAGCTGTATGCTGTGTTTCATGGGATGGCCACACTGACCGCCGGGGTAGGAATGCAGATATGCTACAGCGCTCAATTGGGTGTGGCAGCACAGCATACAGCTCTGTGCAACAGGCCCAACCTTAGGTGTGGGTTGTGGCATGGTCATCTCTTCTTCCACCTGAATGGCAGGGAGCGCGAACAAGTCAGCTTCAAATACTGGGTTTAATGATACAAGGGGCATGCGCCTTTTGGATAAAGCAGGTCTTGTGCTTCGAGGCTCCACGCAATTTCTTTTCAGCAGTGAAGAAAGCTCTTGCAAGAACTGCGAGCTACTACCTGGCACTGTGGGCAATGAGACAACTTACAAAGGAGCTTTGCCAACGAGTATTATACGAGTTCGAGTTAACGCACATTTTGCTGCAGGCACGGTGTTCAGAAGATGGAAGAAAGCCTGGAGATATGTGTGGCGTGAGATAGCAGAGTGGGCCACCTTCCTGCTTTGTACTTCAATCCCTTCAAACCTTTATAGGGGGTGCAGACAATGCACATGTCGAGTCGGTTATTCTCACCTCCACGAGTGTGGAATTGTGCAATAAATCCTCCATCACTGTAACATCAATGCGTATCCTGCCCACACTTTAATGCAGACACAGCAAATATAAATCTTAACGCACTGCCGAGAATGATGCTCCACACAACAAGAATAGCCCTAGCATCATTCGAGGTTCTTGAGCTCACAGCGGTTGAGGCCAAAGCTGGTCAGCTGGAGATGAGGGTATGTCAGCACATTTACAAGACTACGTATTCTAACCACTCACAAAATTGGATGAATCCGCCTCGCACGTCCACGGGTACCTTTCGTGAGAGGTTTTCTGTATAGTACAGTTTGCAAGGAGCATGTAGTTGTAAGTATAGCTTAGAAATCTTGAGGACTTATTGACACGTCATTGATGACTATACAAATTATCACATGCAAATTTAGAGAGACGTTTAGCACCTCAAGGAACTATAAAATGTACACACAAATCTTGAAGGACAAGGTAAAAATGCGAGCGAGTCATAATGGCCCCTTGTATGACATACCTATGCCCTCCTTGATGGCAAATGCCTCATGCTTAACAAGCCTTGCTCTCCTACTTGTTGCCAGTACACACCAGAAGTTGGAAGACAAGATGCGCTGATTCGCTTTGGCTGTGCCCAGACATTGTTATGCGACCAATCAAGAAATATGATATAGTTTGCACTGGTGTCCATTGTGCTGTCACCTCCTTCAGAATTCCCAACGTCTATCTTGGAAGATACGGCGGGCTTGCCAAAGGGGCCAATGTGGAAGATGTTGACTAAGCAGGCTTACACTGGCATTCGCCTTGTATTTTATTCTCAAAGATAATTGTGCTTTCTTTCCTGGGTGCATAACTTCTAGGTAACATCTCTACATCCATCATAGCCCTCTCTATAGCAAGTGACATCTGTCACTGCAAAGGGGTTTGGTGGAGAAGACATAACTACAGAGTCTCAAATTTATGATAGCAACGTCGTTCACGACTCGAGCTCAAATAGGCTTGCATGTAAGACCATAGATAGGAACCACCAGTCTGAGATTTAGGTGTATACTAGCAGATTCGAACAATGTCCAGCGAAGTGGCACACAGACTACCTGATAGAATTCTCCAATGATCTTTAGGCTCTAGCAAGTGAGGAAGGCTTCCATCTGCTCGGCACCAGACAAAGATACTATAGTCTTGAGAGTTCGTCTGTTAACCTGTATGATATATGCTAGACAGGGCACACCTGCAACGTGTGAGTTCAGGTATTGTGTCCTTGCCAGTTCACCACACCTTCAAGGTTCCAGGAGTGATAGAAACCTACTAGAAAGCGAAGCTCACAGGAGAATGGAAAATTTCTCACTTCTCCACAGCTGAGACACCGCCCAGGGGCATGTCCTCATACTGCGTACTGGCGAGGGCGGGCTGCAACAAGCTTTCTGTTCCTGTGGAGGGGCCTCGTGGTGTGCTGCTTTGGTGTGCAGCATCAGAAGCAGAAGGCAGTGGAAAATTGACAGCTGAGACATAGTTTCTAAGGGTATGGCATAGCAAACAATAAGGAAGGGTATTAGCGGAGCATGAGACTCAGCTGTAGGCAGCTAGGACATGGCCAGGGCTGAGCTGTCAGAGGCAGCAAAGATCCCTGGCCAAAGAGTTGCTCAGGGTCAGCCAGGGCAGGAGATAGAAGAAAAAGAGGTGAAAAAGAGCTTGCATACCCTCTGGAGCCTCCCGCTGCTGGAGAATGACTCTACGAAGCCATGTGCGCTGGGGGGGCGGCACTCAAGCACTCTCCTACCTAATTGGAATTGCGCACTCTTCCTCACCATAAACCAGCTGCAGTTGCACAGAGAGTGACAAGGAGGCGCAACTAAACAGAATGTCTGCTTTTTGGCATATAAAAGATATAGACATACAAGTTTACAGCAATTTTATGTGCCCTTCAAAGCTCTCAGCAAGTATTTTATGCAAAAAATGGCCAGTAAATCAAAATTATATTCAGAGCCTGTGGTTTTTGTTGTGAACAGCTCACAGCTCGCTTTACACTTCACAAAAATTACCCAAGAAATATGATGCCCAATAAATGGTGAAGGAACTGCGGAGCTGGTGTTGAGCACAGTTCCAGCCAGGCAGACTTGGGTTAGGGTTCTTATAACAGGTTGGCTGACCTAGCCAACCTAATTAGGCACTCTCTAGCATGCTGAAATCAATCAGGATGCATACACAGGGCCCCGGGAGATTGCGTGTACCAGGTTTCCAGAGGATTTCCCCCGGATCAATGTCCAGATAGCTGAGGTCTAAAATCCATTCGATTGTTATCTCACGATAGCCGTATTTTGACCAAACAACAATCTCACAATCTAGATCTTAGGCTGGGTCATCAAGCGCCCACAACTCAAGTGTAACCTCGCACAGTAGCTTTGGACAGGGCAAGCAGAAGCTTTCTGTTTCAAATTTCACCAATGTAGATGTAGCATTTGCATATATATCAAATAAAGTTACTACGAGGTATTCATCTGCTCAGCATTATGTGAATAGAAGGCATGCACCTGCAAGAAAGGGTCATCAGAATCATTAGTACTGTCTCGCTGCTCTGTATTATCATTGTTCTCATCTGCGTCGTCGTTGGAGGTGATAGAATGACCAGTAAAACCTTGGCCATACTTGGCTTCATCTGCTACAATGACTGCCTCCTGCCATCTATTGTCCAAGTCCATGATGTCAGCGGCTGAGGATGTACCATGAGCAGGTGAAAGAACGCACTCCAGCCACTTCTCGCTTTCATGGTTAGGACCCAGCTTCTTCTTGCTATGAAGCAACTTCATCTCTTTTCGCAAAACCTTCCAGAAGCCGCTGTCAGCCCCAGTCGGACATTTTTCCGCCACGATAGGCTCAGCAATACTACGCTGTAGAAGGACTGTTCAGCTTGCTGATGTATAGAGACTGAGATACACACCGCAAACGCCAAATGTGCCATAATTAAGCGCCATGTGCTGGCTCATGGTTCAGGCCCGTAGTTCCAATGTGCAATGACATCAGTTATCCAGCAATCAAGCGACTGTTGCTTCTCCACAGCATGCCATACCTATGGTACACGCAGATGAGTGACCAACCATCAATAAACAAAACTGTCTCACCAGTTTCTTGAAGTTTCCACATGCCGGGAGCTCCTTCTTCTCGATAACCTTGAGGATCTTTGTCTCGGCAATGGAGTCACCAATCACATCTTCCAAGTGGAACTTGACAGCATTTTCTCGCTTTTTGATATATGCCTTTGCAGGATATGTCCAGATGTAACACAAATCAAGAGTGGACAAGGTTGACGCACCATAACTCATGGAACTGCGACCAGACCATAGTCCTCGGCAGGCTGGATCAAGAAGTGACGCAATGTAGCATTGATGAGGCTCTACAAATGGTCAGAAGGTAGTCCGTAATTCAAAGGGCAGATACCCACATCCTGCGTAGCATCTAGCTTCCAGTCCTCACAACAATACTGGAGGATCTTCTCTAACGTCTGATTTTGCTCTACCACCTTATTTGCCAAAGCGTCGACTTCTTCGCACATAGCCATAGAGTGCGCCAAAGCTGCAATGACTTGTTTGTCCATGGAACTCTATGAGAGAAATGTAAAAACAATTATCAAACAGCCAATACATGACTCAAATGGGGCAAACTCATGTTGGCAACTTCATGGAAAAGCTGGCACTTTGCAGAACTGCCAATCTTTACTTGACTAATAAGTTGGTCAATGAAGTATGTCTGTGCAGGGTCAATCCCAGATGGGGATGTATAGTGTGGTTGAGGTACAAAGCTGTTTGAAGGGTGGGTATGCGATACATTGAATGGCGACAAAGTGTGATGTAAGGACTCTTGAGAAAAAGACAATCTGTTAGATGAAAAGCTTGTGTCACCCAGAAGTGTGGGCTGCCATGCATTCATCTGTGGTGTTGGCGGCGGGTGAGCTACAGGTGCAGAGTAACGAGCCTCATCGGCTGTGCTTTGGTGCAATCCACCTTGAGCAACAGGACTGTCAGGTCCATGGTGTGGGTATGGTGAGTGAACATGGCGAGTTCTGCCGCTGCATTCAGCTCCAGTGCTGCTCGGAAACAACATGTCGATAGGACAGACTGAGCAAAGTCGGTGGGCAGATTATCAACGCAAGACAGGCAGAGCTGATCACATGGGCTCACTGATCACCGACACAAACATTTACCAATGCCCCAACAGTCTTTCCAACTGCCCACATAGAAGTAAACACAACCCTCAGCAGCGATCCAGTCTATCACTTCTTTGGTCTGGTAGGAAGTGATGACTATCAGCCTTCAAAAGATGTCAAAACTCAAGTAGCAGGCTCACCATCGCTGTTCCAACATGCTACTCAGGAGGTGAATGACAAGGGCGCTGAGTATGTGAACTCTCATGGGATAATTTGCTCTTAACATCAATTGCTGTGTGGGCTTTTCATAGCAGGCAGAGCTGTTGACTCACAGTTTGTCCGAAGTCTTGAGGACTTCCCTCACACACCTACAAAGACGACATCAAAGCGTGTGAAGATAGAAGACACCAATGACTTTACTCCGAGCTCCAAGGCTGCACGTTTGAACTATGCTGGAGATCGCTGTTCAGGTTCAGTTGTCGTCAAGCAAGACGAGACAGTATGCATCACAGGTACGTAGCAGAACAATGATTGCATGTATGCAGCTGAGTGGCTTTGTGAACAACAAGGTCCTCGCTTGAGCATGCTCACGAAGACTGCATATCATCAACCTGAACAACAGTCCTATGTATCTCGTGCATCGAAGCCTAGCTGGTTGGTGGACAGAGTAGGCTCGAAGGGTTTAGAGGAACCTTTACAATCTGTCGAGCAACCTGGAGCACTTACGGCCTATCTCGATCCTCATGCTGAGATTGCTCGTCTACGACAGGAAAACCAGGAGCTGCAGAAGATGTTGGTTCGACTCTTAGAAGAGTCTATGAGGAAAGATGAGCAGATTTCTCACCTCGAAGCTCTTCTTATGAAGTCTACCCTCTCATCTCATCCTAAGCATGCTGTTGGCCTGAGGGGAGATGCGTTCGCAGAAGGAGAATGATGAGCGTAGCGAAAAGTCACCAGGCACATCGCTGTACTGCTAGATATGTGTACTGGTATAAACATATTATCTAACATTGCCCTTCTTGACTTCGTAGTAGACTGCATAAAGCTGGTGGCTAGAGGGAATAAAGAGAGCAGAGAATGCAGAGCTTCTCTCGCACGCGGTGATGGGATGGCGCCGCATCATGGCGGCAGTCGTGGCGCTTCGCCGCTTCAGCACTTCGCTCTCTGGCGTTCAGCTTTCATGTCGCATTTTTGATAATGAGCCCAGATCACAGCCTCTGTCTGTGAGACTTTGTGCTCCTTAACCAGTACAAGTCCTTGATTCCAGATTAAATTTATGCTGTCAATGCAATCACGGTATATATTTTATTCCTGCGCATACATTTCAGGAGTGTGAGGTACAGTAAACTGGATGGCTGATGTTCGTCGTGAGGGTGTACAAGGTAGCTCATCCGGTAGCTGCAAATGCGTACCTCTGGGTGGTGTTTGCAGAGGATATACTTGAGCTGGAGGTAGCATCCCACTCAGCACAGCTGATCTACGATGCGGTGTAGAAGGCGCCGTCTGAATGTGGAGCGAGTGCGTTTATTCCCAGTGGTGGTTTGTGTAGCCTGGTTCATTTGCTGACGCTTCTCGACTGCCAGAGGAAGCAGTTCAGCAAGAGAAATATGTAGATAACATGAGCCGGAGCGGAACACATGGAACTCGGCGGCACTTCGCATTTTTGCCAGGTTGAGAACAAGGTCTTCGGAGTGGGTTGTATGCAAGTATTCGTCTGCTCGAAGAGCTGTTTCCTGGCGTTCCTGGCGCACAACACGTGTTCTAGAGGCCACACAGTGATTGCGGTGACAGTTGTGAAAAGTATGAGCAACGCAAAGGACACCCTGGATAGAACGTGTAGCATTAGCTCTTACTGCACACCGTGGCATGACTTCAACGACTTACTTCGGCTTTAATGGATATGTACGCCTTTCTAGGTCTGATAGCTGGCATACGATAAGGAAGAATACACGCTTGCACATCCCATTGTTGCAGAAGGAGGTGGACGCGGCCGTCTTGACCTCGCAGGATCTCGAGCACCCGCCCGAGTGCCGGTGTAGCCTCACCCAAGTCGACCAATAAGAAGCCTTCCAACCGAGCTATGTCTTTGCCAGGGAGACTTACTGACAGACATGGCATTAGCAGCTCGTCATCAGCCTCTCCGCCTTCAGCTTCGCTGATGGTTGGCAAGACAGACGCTGTGAGAGACTTGCTTCGAGGGATGAGTGCTGCGCCCTTCACAGTCTGTGTGTTCACTGAAAAATCATTCAATGTTAGCTACGTGAGGGAATCGTATCCTCTAAGACGTACAAGAGAGCTTGCTGTCTGAGGCTGCATCGAGATGTGCCATGCCCATAAGCTGAAGAAAGATCTGATCATGTGCGAGTGCCTGAACGCACATTCCGGCTTGACGTCGTAGTCCCTCTTGAGTCGTTACGAAGCCACCACTGACAAGATGGCGGACAGCATGGGTAAAGCTCATTGAGTGGGCAATATCCTTGCTTGGTGCATGTCGGTTGGACAAAATGCTGCGACTACGTATGACGTAGTTGTACGATTCGAAGCCTTCCGTTGCCATAAGAATAGCAGGTCCGAAGCAGCGAATATGGAGCACGAGATGGAGAAGAAGATGAAACTTCGGTTTATTGAACCACTGAGTCGTCCATAGAGCTGTTGCGGCCAAGAAATCGTCAATAGCTTCCTGCAGCATAACTAGGTAGCTGTCAAGCTCGCGGATTTCTGGCTGGAAGACCAACGGACAAAGCGGGCACAAGGCTAGCCAGGCTTCATATGCTTCTGGCGGGACCAGATCGTAGAGTACTGCTGGTGCAACTTGGAGTATCACGC
>NW_006767628.1:1525593-1545150 GCF_000300595.1 Phanerochaete carnosa HHB-10118-sp
AGTTGTCTGGCTTCTTTGACAGCTGCATTTATGACGCCGAACGCCTATCGGAGATGAGAACAACCATCAAACATTAGTGATGCTGCGCACCTATAATCTGGTCTGGCGACGGTAGTTTATAGAGCGCAAATGACTCAAGGAGCCGTGGAAAGCTTAACTTGAGTGCAGAGAGCGGCACATCACGACAGTCCCGCTTTCGGCCTGCTTCAATGACGAAGCCGTCTTCGAGCACTGTCATGCAATGTGCTTGCGCGTGCATCGAGCCGTTCTTCATGAAGAATCGAACGGGCATTACTATGGCAGGTTTTCCCGTGCCATCGAGGTCAGCGAGACACGGCTCGTGTATGTAATAGTCTTGCTGTCCCTCAGCATCGCGCGCCATGATGCCGGCATACTTGGGCTCGACTTCAGACAACCATCTGTCAGCCTGACGGGCCTCAGACAGGTGTGGCGCACTCTTCTCCGGATACAAATGTAGCAGAGGGCGAACCATTGGATTGGCCATCTCCTGCGTGGCAGTTTAATTAAGCGTATTCAACGCACCTTGTAAGCGTGATTCACATGTGTCAGAATTGTTCCGAGGCTTGTCTTGTAATAGTAATTCCCAAGAGAGCTTTTGACCATCTCCGGCTGGGATCCCGCTGTCTTGAGGACAAAAGCGCGATGATCTTTGACAACGCGGACGCTGGGCAAATCGAGAGCACCGAGTTGGGTTGCGAACCACCGGGTGACGTCCATCTCGGCCTCTGAGAAAGCTGCGCGGGGAAATGCACCCAGAACATCGATGAGACATTCCTATATAACGAGTTCAGTCCACTAATATACTCTTGTGTGCCGGGATGACACTAGCCTTCTGGCTGCGCCATGGCCACCATTCCTCATTCTTAGGTGAAGAATGTTCTTCTCTTTCGTAGTTGTCATCTAGTGATATCCCATGTAAATGTTTAATCCCTGATAACTTAATGTCCGACGCGTTACCTTGAGCGTGCTCAGCTGGACGAAGCGGATCGCTGAACTGCGGGTTTTCAAGCTGTCCGTCACCGCCATCACTGTCCTCTTCATCAGAGACATCCTCTACATAGGGACGAGGATAGTTGGTGAACGGCACGGTAGTGTGAGCGTTCATATGGCTTTGCTCTGCACGGCGGCCTAGTCGCCCACCCCAATCATCGTAAATCTGGCCTGGAGGGTCTGTTGGAAGGTGAGGACCGTGAATTACAACTAAATCACGCTCCCATATACTGCGAGGGGTCATCTCGAGTGTGCTGTCATTGTCCGGATCAGGATCTTCGCCGTCGTCCGAGACAAGTAAGCGGCTTTGTCGTGAACAGTGCTGCTGCGATGGCGTGCTGGGAGAACTTGGTAGGGCAGCTGGCGCATTATACAAAACAGTAGGGGTTGCACTGGTATAGTATGGATCGCGAATAGGAGATGAGGGTGGTAGAGGCGAGGTGGGGCGAGCAGCTGGAGAGGCAACAAACAGGTCACTAGAGGGAACTCGCCCGTCACATATACGTAAACGACGAGTGTGCTCTATGGTTTCCTCGTGCTTAATTGCCATCTTCAAGGTGAGTGGGCGAACTGTCGCTGGGTCGCATATCTGACAGATGTACTTAGACCGCTCGACACAGAAGACTGCATGCTGGTCAGCTCAAAATGTACTTCAAGAGCAGAGAAAATGCGCACCTGATTCTTCCTCAAGCTCTTCCTGTACAGTATGAGCTTCACTGGAAGCCTCTTCGTACCCATCACGCGTCCGTTTCATCCTCGAGTTGGGCGACAGTAAGACTGCTAGCTGGTCTCGATGTACCTCTGTGCTCCCTCGGCCTTACACAGGCATTTCCTGCTTCACACCATGCGGAAAAGCCTCTCATTGAAAATCGGATTGTGGAATACACAAGATCTGGAGTGCAATCCGCTGATAGTGGTTACAGCAGAGTCTGCAGCGTGGTCGAGCGAAAATCGAACGGATTTCTGACTGAAGCGCGCAGATTCTGCTGCAATCGGAATCTGGGTCGCACGACTATCAAAATCGCGCGGATAGTGCCCAGGGGGCCCTGTGTAGCGCTTGCTCGAGACAGCCCGTCTTCGACTCTTCTCTGGTGCTAATCCAGCTGCATGCTTGTGGTATGCTCCCCAGAATCATTAATCAAGGCTAGCTCGCACATTTCTGAGCTTTATAACCCATTTGACGGACTCCTGCTGTAGCTTGCCGGCTTCCGACTGGCTGTCTAGCTCAGTAGCGGTGCGCCGGGCACAAAGAATGATATGCTCGCGCTGCTCGCCGCTCGAATGGATGCTCGAGTGGTCTGGCGGCGTGCGTAATATGCTGATAAGACAATCCAAATTTGCACCAGTCTCCCGTGTTCGTCTTCGAACCTGAAAATGACCGCGAGCTGCACGAGGTCGCGCCCTTCACGAACGCCATCCGAGTGGTGTGTACCTCTTCTTCATCTGTGAATTTAAGATTGATATGCAGAGGTAGATATACCTGAAGCTCGCAAAGCAGAGCTCTCGGCTGCCCCGTGGCCAAATGTCGTTTCCGACATCGCACTTATGCTTCCCTAGGCGACGTCTCTTTCGAGGGTGCTGAGGAACATGGGTGCTTCGTGCAGGAATAACATAACCGAAGCAAAGGTCAAATCACTGAGTAACAGGGAGCAATGCCGGGGGTACAAAAATAAGTTATTCTGGACATCACTTAGCAGTCACTGAAGCTCTAAATACAAGGAAAATATACCAGATACAAGAGACAATAGATACGTCGAAGCGTTAAAGGTTACGCAAGGCAGGCAAAACGGACATGAAACACCGAAATGAAGGATTCTATAACGTCTTGCCTCAGACCACCTAGAACTCGAGCATCCCGTACTCTCGAAGCGCGGGGAAGAGGCTACTCACGCGCACCCAGTCAGTCGAGATGGGCTTTTCGCCCCGGGGAGGCGTGAGCGTGACGGCACGCAGCGGCGCACGGTCAACGAGCTCGACGAGGCGTTTATCGAGGGTGTATAGAGGCCGCTTGAGGGCGCGGACGAGGTCCGATTGAGACCATGCAGAACGCAGGACGGCGTGGGATACGGGGCTGGTGAGCGTGAGCTTCTCGAGCTGAGAGTTCTCGGGTATGGACCGGACGAGGGCGAGGATGGCGGCCCAGACACCAATGACGCAGGCGTTATCGAGGGTGTCGAAGACGATTTCGAGCGTGAGGGAGCGCAGGGCGAGGACGCGAGAGATGTCGAGGCGGCTCCCATCGAAGCTGAGTTTGTCATCTTGGGAAAGAACAAGTGATTAGTATGGTCGGGTGCGAGTAGGGCTAAAGACGTACGACAGCTAGCATAAGCGATGACGTGGATGTGCGCGATGTTCTCGAGCTCTATCACGCCCTCACACTCGTAGGTGCCTCTGATGATTTGGACTTGTACATCGTCCGCCCCTTCTGGAGAGCCCGGGACACTGGGCCCAAAGACGACGCGGGCGGATTGGACGAGTGGCTCCATGGAGTATTGAGCTCGAGCGAGCACTGAGAGACACTCTTGCGAATGTTCGTGTCAGTAGGGGGGGAGCTTGTGGGGAACACTGGTAGCGGAGAAAATGGCGCACTATGCGAAGCCATATATAGGCCTGGCAGTCAAGTCCTCTTTTGACATGTATCATCGAGAGATCTAGATGAAGCGGGTCGACGGCTGAAAGGTATGCTCCGTCGGTTATCGGCATCGGTGCATGTCCTGACTTGGTAGGTTAACGTCAAACTCCGTCTTGACATAAGTGCTCGCCAAGTACCACCGAAAACCAGGACTCCCACGGTGGCCCGATCCTCCCACAACATTCCCAGATCGAGTAATTCGATGACCTTTATTGCGTATGGGTACCCAAAGGCCCTGGGCGTCCTATGGTAATTGGCCAACTTTGTTCGAAATCCGTGGCTCGCCTGAATGAATTATAAGCTCCCCGCTGGGTGATGCTCACAGGATCGCAAGCCGGGTACTGCCCGTCGCAGGCCTTTGAGTCAGGACGCCACTCCCGAGTTTCAACGGCGTGCGGGTATCCTTTGCCCCGCAACGCCCATTGATGTGCAGAAGCACTTTACGTGTCCTTTGAAGTCCGTGCAGGGCGAAACATAGTAAGACTTATGACGTGTTGGCTGCCAGACTGAGAGGACGGAGCGGAGCTTGCGGCAGAGAGATATGATGCACGAGCAGGCGACTCTTTTCTCACTCAGTATACCGTTACGAATACATTTGTTGTGCAACATTCAAATTTCGACCCCTAGAATCGAACGTGCGTACAGTAGTCTTCGCATAGCACTGAGAAATATTATACTTGGCTGATTCATGGGCCGCACACCATCTGATATTCGCTTCCGACCTGCGTTGTTCGAGTCCGTCTCACATAAGCGGTGGTCTAACCCTAAAACACATATGTTACGTAGCTGATAGCATGTATAGAGGAACATATGGCACAGGATAAGCATGAGCCATGTCCGGGTGCGTTAATGGTCCGATATTCACTCCGATGCCACGTTAGGAGCATGGTTCCCAGAGTACCGGCACAGACACGCAAAACACGGAATAACAGGGAGCAGGTCACGTCAAGAAATATAGCGAAGCCAGTCAAAAGGAGGGTTTGCCGGATCCACCGATAGTCGTGATAGAAAAGTTTCGAGTCATAAGGCAGCGATGGAGATGAGCAAACCCTACCACCAGGCTCGCAAGAAGTAATCGCGCAAGGCCATCTGCTTCGTGCCGTACTCGAGGCCGGAGGTTTTCATTAAACCATTTTGAAGACTGGCCGTCCCCGTATGTTTGCGTCCCTTGGCGTACAAAACAACACGTCCGCAGTCCGTCGGCTGAATGCTGGCCCCTCCCAGATTGACCCTGCACCTGTGAAGTGGGTATAAACACTGCTATTCGTAATCTGCTATCGGACAAGGGGACATGTCAGCAGAACGGCGAGGCCGTGGGGCGGAGCCGCCCTGTAGGCATGCATAGTACGAGAAGTAGAAAAGGCCTCTAGCGAGGCGTCAAAGCAGAAGGCGGGTCGACAGAAAAGGTCGCGCGCTGGTCCAAAGCTTTTGGGTTTATTTTCCCCTCGAGATCGGGCAGGAGATTGCTGCAAGGCAAAGCGTATTGATTATTGGGGTTGTGAGAGAGCGGAGTGATAATAGGTCCAGAACAAACTTAACCAGACACGCAATGATAAATTTGTCTCGTTTGACGTCAACAGCGACACTGAAAAGCGTAAGTCACCTGCTGCGCCTGAAAAGGCCCGATGGGATCTGCCCAAAATCGATGAGGAGGTTGAAAAATTTGCCGCCGCCGGGCCATATTCAAGGACCTGAGAGATATGAATCGATGTATTAGATAAGTGGCACAGCATTTTGAAGCAGAGAAAAGGATTGCTCATAATATGCAGATGGTCACAGTCTCGGACACTGTGATGCAGACCGAAGATCCAGTCCGCTCCGTTGAACGAACTGACAGACTACGCCTATCTTAGCACGTCGTGACGGCCGTGAAACATGACCTCTTTTAGATCCTTTAGGCATTACCAAGAATATCAGTCCTCCGAAGCTTATACCGCCGTGCGAACGAAGGATGCCACATATCTGCTTCTCCCTAAGAAATCTGACCGGTTAAAAGCATGCCACGGAAAATGCCTCGAGGATGCGCATGGCGGAGTTGAGGTCTAACAGCACGGGCCGTGTGGACATCGACCGACAGCTACCTATGGCCTTGAGTCAGACAAACGTGTCAATGTAGACCTTTTACCTTGATTCGCAAGAGAGTGTCTCGTTCCTCCGCCAGTGCTTGTGGAGGCCTTCCTTTCGCGCTCCGTGTGCGCACATTTCCTTGGTATCCCTTGCCTTAGCGAGGAAAATTCCAAAGCAAATGTGGGGGCAACCATCCGACGGTGCGGAATGCCTGGAAGACCGGCGGAGATCTTAGAGTTCAAAGAGTCAGCCAGAGCAGGGACCGCATTTGAATGTGACCGCAGCGGCCAGTTGTGATGGTGAAATGTGAGGCCAGACATACGTAATGTGAAAGCTGCCTATCCACAACGCCCAGGGCGCTTGGCGCCGGCCTAATTCCAACAGCGATGGTGACGGATCCCGCTCGGTGCGCATATCGTTCTTCTCAGGAGTTGACCTTCTGAATCTAGAAGGACATCAGGAAATCTGTACGGTGTTGAGAAAGGTAGCAGACCGGACCGTCCAGCTTTCCCAACTTCTGTTCCTCAGTTTGTAAGGGTGACATCAGCACGGTTGAGTGCCAGGCGCGCGAATCAAGTGCCTGCAACATCAATCAACTGATAAATTTCACTTTGTGCGAGTAAGTGCTGCCGTGACGTACGTGAGGCTCGTGATTTAGACACCACGACTCTACTAATCCACTGCGCGTTCGAAACTTCGAGGGCAGTGAGAAGGTGAGGCAGAAGTGAGTTAATAAAATGCTCCTTCGCGGCCGAAAAACTGTCCGACGTGAATAGCCTGCTCACCTTCTGTCCATGCTTCTCGCGCAAAACAAAGATACTGCCTCAGCTGCCTCCACTACGCACGAGTCGCTCGACATAGTATATGGCAGACCAAACGCTGCGTCAGCGTCTGAACTGTTAGACTCAGACTGGCTCAAAGTCGCTCCCGTACTTGTGCAGCAGGCACGGGCATTGATGCCCGTAACCTGACCGTGCACACGAAGAGATTCATAAGCAGAGTATGAGGGCTGCCGAGCAAGATGAGCGGATACTCACGGGAGGTATCACGCCCAGTGCAAGTTCATCCTGAGGCATGCGTGTGGGAGCAAAGCACGTCGTCAACAAAGCGATATGGTAGAAAGGAGGCTGGTCGGTCGGAACTTACGCAGGCCCCAGATCTTTTAGCCTGACATGGCCTTGGGGATCAGACAAGAAACTGTGGGGAGGAAGATAAACGCGAACTATCAGATGGCTGCAAGGCGTGAGAGAAACGCATTACACCGCCACTGTACCCACATCTGCCCAAATGTTGCAGCGGAGGAAGCCGGACCCATGACATTTTTCACAGCATAGACCATTCATGGAGTGCGTACCATAATACTACCATATCAATAGGCTTTAAGCTTCAAAAGCGGCGAAAGAGTGCGAAATACTGACCTCAAGCAAGATAGCACCGCGTCAAGTCTTCCGCAAAAGCATCACGCTCGATGAGAAAATCTGGAAATCGCCACCACCTGTGCTTGCCATAACGCTGGAAGACTGCCGCAATTTATGATCGCTGTACCCGTAGCCGCTATCAGATTTTCGTCGGACAAGATATTGCGTAGGCTTGCGGACCTTGTGCAAAGCGTTGATTTCGCCACGTTGACATATTTTCCAGTGAATGTTTACGCACAACAGTGCACTAGAGCTCACCCTACGTGGTGAGTGATCTTGTCCCTGGTCGCTTAGCGAACTTCGCAGTCACGGTGAGCAGGGCATCGGCCCGAGTTCCCACAGGCGAATCAAGCGCCGCTTCGAGAAACGACTTAGCGCGCTTAATACTGCCAGCGAATCACCGTGTTTATTGTGAGATATCATCCTAGGCAGAGCTCTGCATTCAGGTCGGCAGACGCCACACTACTTTGCATCTTGGGCTTCAAGATGGTCCAGCTTCATGATCTCCCTGTCGAGTTGTGCGCAAGGATCCTCTGCCTTCTCCCTGTACTCGATGTTGTTCGCTTCCAGCGAGTACGTATCATTCTCATCATGGAGTCATGTGCTGCCGTATGTATTCTAACAATGTTTTACGAAGGTTTCTTCCAGCTTTTGCGGCCTCATTCGAGACTCAGCTGAGCTTCAGTACAAAATAGAGCGTTTTCTGACGGGGGCAGTGGACGGATCGCCCGCGTCAGGATACTCCTTTCAAAACAAAACGGACAGACTGAAATCTTGGCGTCAGACATGGAAGAGGCCGTCCTGGAACGAGGAGCGTAGCTTGCCTTCGTTCACACCAGTCGTCTGCGTCTCCGGACCCGTATTCGCTCAAGGAATGTCCGAAGACGAACTGGACACCGCTATCGAATTCTATACCTTGGGAGCAAAGTTAAGAGGTGTCGAGCCGAGAAGCTGGACATTGAATAGCCTTCACGAATACTATACATTTAATTTTGACTGGTATCAAGACCTACTGGTTCTCTGTGAAAGGTACCGCCGTCTGAACTTGGTTCAGGACAATCATCTGACGTTACTCAGCTCCGTCGAAAGCAGCCGGGTTACACTGCGTTTCCTGAGATGTACTACCGGCCAAGTGCATCCTGCAGCCAAACATGTCACCCTTTTTGCAACTCTTCCAATGGAGGGCGTTGAAGGGGCAGCCGTGGTGTATCTTTGCGGAGACATCGTTCTGCTCCGTTACAACTTCTCGAATGGCAAACCCGAGTTTTGGGTATTCGATTGGAGACAGGGCTCTTTACTGCTGGTACGCATTGCTACCTCCTTCAGCTCCTCTATTGACCAATTGTTTATTCTACAAGAATTTTGGTGTTGACACTGACGTAGACGGAGCAGAGATTGTGGTGCAGGATTGTGCACTTCTTGACTCACGATATGTCATGATAACAGCTAGCGGAACAAGCTCTGGGCATGTTTTAGCTGTTTTCGACTGCTACAGTGTCTCCTGTCCCGCACGGTTACTCTTTCCGGACGCCATGCGCCGCCACGCCTCGCTCATCCTTGAATTGCCATTGCCAGTGAAGCCATACTCAAGCAACACTTTTGCCATGCTCGATTGCCAGCCTGATAGTCCTGTTGCCCTGCCAGCGCAGCTCGAAGGTGTGGCTTTCCGCGCGGCGGGACCGCCCATTGTGCTCGTGACGATATGGACCAACGACGGCGGGGACCATACTATTCAGCATTCACTCTTCCTTCCAGGCCGATTGATTTTGTCCCGGCTCGTACAATCCGGGGCGCGCACCGTAGCTCCCCCTTTGGCACATACGATACCATGGAAGGCTTATGCGAAGGAGTGCCGGCTGTTCCACACATCGGACATGGAAGTTACTTCCGTGTACGGATCTCGTTATGTTACCAGTGGCAGGGTCCGGCGGAACGAAGGGAGTGTACAAAACCCGCAGGAGGATCAGCTAGTCGATATCCTCCGGATCTACCACTTTGGCGAGCCCGCAGCGATCCTCCACGACACGGATGTCGACGGTCCTGCAGCGGACGACGGTACAGCAAAGTCCAGTGTGACTCGGGTCTTAGAAGAGTCTGACCAGTCATGCAGTATCATCTGGGCTGAGCAAATGCAGACAGGCGCACCTTACCTTCTAACACAGATCAATTTGGGCTTGGGGAATGCGATCGGCTCGGGTATGTGGCTTGTTGAAGACGGGGTGGTTCTCACGGAGGGGAGCGCCGGGTACGCTGCATAAATGTTTCCCGAGAATTGCTTATACTTACGTCCTTATTGTGGTGCAGAAGAACACGCGCGTACACTTTCTGAATTCTCGTACGTGAATGGTCGAGCGTGGCATGCCCGGGATAGCGGATAGAGCTCCACGCAGTGTCCATCGGCGGAGGATATTCACAGCCGTCCTGTACGTCGCCTACCTGGACAACAACTTGCGTTGGTTGCTCTTATCTAATCCAAAAGCTCCGCGCATCCACGCTCGTAGTGCTGCTACCCAACAAAAGAAGGCGTCTTCGCATGCCACTTGAATTCCATAAGTGGGTGGAATCTTATTAGACAAGGGTCTCGCGCTGGATTATTTAAGCATCAGCGGACCCGCACGACGTCGAGAATAGTCTCCGAGCCTGCGCTGCCCACTAGCATCGGGAAGACGAAAATTTGTAGGCATAAAAATAATGCTATTCATCACAGGCAATAGGTTTTGCATCTATGACGTGCCGAAATGTGTCCTGTAACATAACCTGTGCTTAGGTACCTTGCATTGGAATGGATAGGGCACACAACATCAGCCACCCCATGAAAATCTTTGCGTGAGCTTTGCCGCAATGGCAACATCGATAGAAGGCCAGATGACGCTGCAAATGAGGATGAACAGCTTATCGCAAATGACTGCGTAAGCAGTTCCACATGCTTGTAGGCATCTGTGAATGGCCTTGCGGCTTGGTGTTGAGCCTGTCATGGCAGAACGCGACTTTACTGGCATCCAGTGCAGCGTGGACGTAGCTATGTTCCTCGGTGCCGCTATCTAGCATGAAATTCTGATAAATTTGACACAGCAAGGAACTGTTTGAATGTTTGAACGAACCCAGCACCAAGCTCGAGGACAGAGACTATAAGCAGATTGGCAACGAGTATGGAGAGCCGACCAGAGAAGTGAGAGTCTGTTCGCACCTTGCATCAAAACGGACACCGCAGAGGAGAATTGGACATTGAACATACTCTTTTCTCTGTTCTTTGGGATTCAAAGAATGCCCAACAGCGAACGGATTTTGCGCAACCACTACCCGTCTGGCTTCACGTACATCTTGGTGAAGCTTGTCTTCTATGCATTCTTGAGGGGCCCTGTACGTCTTGCTGCTTCAATACAAGCTGAGAAAACCTCGATGAATTAGCAAGGACACATCCAGGCATAATACAGATCACGTATGAGAGCCGGCGTGAACGGCAACTTAAAGATGCTCGATATTTTCAAACATTGCGATGCCACAGTTGTTGAGTGTGTCCATGGCAATGCGGATTGCAACGCCATTATGCCTTGCTGAAGGGTCGCGATGGAGATTCAGAAGGTGAGATAAACGACTGAGGCTGCGAAATCCATGGTTCGAAGAGGGAAACTCTGTGTGAATGATGAGGGAGATAGTATAAGAGTATATGAACAGTGACGCTTACCTAAGTTGGTATAGAGAACACGAAGCTTGGGAGATGTATTAGGGGGCCAGTGCAGATATATAAGTGTCACAGATTTCTGTAGTTCGTGCAAAAATACGTTACATGGATATTGTAAGTGTTCCGTGTAATGCTCGCTGTGTGAATGAAATACATTGCTTAGAAATGTTTTCTATTGGTATAACCTGATTGCACGCCGAGACAATGTCTGACGACTAGTTTACTATATCGAGATAGGACACTATCTGATTGGCTGGGCAAATAGCTGTGCTCTTCGAAGTTGTTATTCAGCACGAGGTCCTAAGAGGCCTGGCACAGCGAGCATATAGAGCCAGCCAGAGGAGTGCGGGATGATTGTACCTCAAATAAGAGCTACCACTACAAGAGAATATTGGACATTGAATGCGTTCGATAATTACACGAATGTCCTCTGGCGAATAGATGTGGGCACCCGCCGCTCGTTCCAGCCACTTCTCGTACATCTAGTCCATTATCAACGTCTTCTCGGAGGCACTTCAGGTCTCGTCGTTTGAGGATGTCGCACCAGGGTCGGCTTCAAGTACGAGAGACACGTAGCCAACGACAAGAGCAAGAACGGGAGATCGTGGGAGTCAGAACTAGCGCCACGTCATAAATATCACGTGGTATAATCTTAGGTAATCTCTAGCCGCAGTGCCAGGCGAGCAACTTGGACGTTCAGTACAAACCTACGTACCAAGCACTTGTTGCTTTACAAGTCCTGATATTACTGACACTAACTATGTTATCAGCCTGCAGCTCACAATTGAATCAAACGCTTGCCAAGTTCGTCTGCCTCAGCTCGCGTCAATGAAGCTACCGACGGACCCGCATCACCGCGGCAGACCAGCGCATCCGACTCCGTGGCCTCGAGCTGTCTTTGCTGCATGTTGTCTCTAAAAATGTGAGCAGCAGGAGATGTTCAGAACCCAGCAGCCTCGCACTCGGAACACCGGGAAAGGCATGCGTGCTGCTCGCCGCCGGACCATCCGCAGCACAGCGGCAGTCATGCCGCCCAAACGTCCAACTGCATGGATGTCAAAGCAATCACATTCGGAAAACTGTAAGCCCGAAGGCCCGTACTCCACGGACGTCATTCACACGGTATGCATTTTGCTCTGTCGTCGGAGATGATGACGGGCAGCTTGCCCAATCGGGTCTCTAGCTCGCCGTGTGGCTGGGCGCTGTCTCTGATGGAGCTTCTGTGCATATCTGACTGTGTCTCAGGGCGCGCTTCCATACGGATGCGCTGCCGAAGGCGTAACAAACGACTGGGGCAGGAATACTAATATTTTGGTGCGGAAGCATGCGAAGTAGGGACCTGACATGTATGTAGATATACTCCCAGATAGGCAACGCCTGTGAAGTTGAATTCACAAACAGGTACTGCAGTATGCTGCCTGTGAGGCTAACAAGAGGTAACCGGTAAGCCGAACAGCTAGAACCTAATCTCTACACTCAAGAAATATAATGCAGACACAAAAAAAACGAAGTGGCAGAGCACTGCAGTCTCCAATAACACGAGCTCAGAACGCAAGCATGTCGTAGTCCCAGAGCGCACTGAAGAAGCTCCTCGCACGTATCCAGTCGCTTGAGATAAATTCCTCGCCCTGCGGCGGCACCAGCGTGACGACACGCAGCGGCGCGCGGTCGACGAGCGCGGCAAGGCACCTATCGAGACTATACAGCGGCTGCTCGAGTGCGTGGAAGAGGGCTGAGCCTGAGCGCATGATGGCCTGTGAGGCGGGGCTGCAGAGCGTGAAATGCTCGAGGTGGGAGATCCTGGGGATGGTACGGACGGCGGCGAGAATGCCGGTCCAGGCGCGAACGACGCATGTGCTGTCGAGGGTGTCGAAGACGACGTAGAAAGTAAGGGATCTGAGGGCAGGAAATCGGGAAAGGTCGAGGTGATTCATAGATGTGAGGTGGGCTGAGCGATGTTCAAGGAGTCAACGTGAGCATAACCACCGGCAAACACGATACAGGTCACGTACAAGAGCTGGCATGAGCGACAACTTGCATATGCTCGATATTTTGAAGCACTACAATGCCCCCATTGTTGAGAGCATCTATAGTAATGGGGATTACGATGCCACTAATGCCTTGCCGGATGGTCACGATGGAGGGTCCAAAGGTGAGGTAGATGACTGGGGCAACAGCACCCATGATTTGAGGTGAAGAATTCTGGACGGGTGGTGCGAGGCAGAGAGAGTAGGAAGATGTAGCGAGTAACAATTAGTTTTGCCGGAGACACAAACTTGAGATCTAGAGAAGCAGCTGAGAGCGAGTACCGTTATATATACATTGCAGGTCTCCCGAGCTTGAGCAGAATTTATTGCGTAAATCTGGCAAGAGTTCTGTGTAATATCTACCGCGGAAGCGAATCAAATCGCTTGGGAGTGATTTCTGCTACCGTACCATGCCTGTGTGGTGAGAAGATTTCTCGGCAGTCATTTTGTCAGACCAAAGAAGGTTCCACCTGGTAGGGAGAACGTCCTTGTTGATTTCAATCATGGTGTTGTCTGTGGGGCTCGCCCAACCCGGCGATAATCATTAGCTCGAATATCTTTCTTGTGACATTCTGACAGCGTTGCACTTGCCCCGGTACGTGCTGAATTTGCACTTGCGGTATGAGCAGAGGAAGTAGACGCTGATATGATCTTTCTGCATCAATAGTGTCACGTATTTTCCGTATCTGGTGAGCTACCCGCTCACGGCCATCTCGCTCCTTGACACAAATATTGATAGCCTGATCTAATCCGTTCCGAGCCGCAAGTCTCGAATAGGTTGCGGCCATCCTTAGTATTTGCTTGGCACAGATCATGACCGCACGCCTATGTGGCGTCCTGCGGATGAGCATCGAGTTTGTGGCCCCCTAACGACGTTATATTTCTTCCTCTGTAGGATTCCTCAGTCCCCCGCCGGTGCAACCATACAATAGTCCGCAGCTAACTGCTGTGATAGTGAGTGCTCCAGGCACTGTGAGTGCCCTAGATACTGGTATGTCACATCCAAATGACCACGGGCAGTATCATGACACCGAGCTTTGACTGATTTGTCAGATGGTGCCTCACGCTCACGCCTGACACGCCCGCACGTCGAGCACTCTCGCTTACACTCGAGCAATGCGACTCGGACTGAGCTAGAGAAATGTGCAGTGCAATCGTGTGCTATCACCTCAAAGGCACGCAGCTACATGCATCAATATAATCTTCGTACTGTAACTGCCGTGCGGAAGAGCCCGAGTGTTTGGCTGGAATTGTCCGCTGAGTTGTTCGCCTACGAAGGACCGGACGTGTCGTTCTCAACGCGATGCTGCGCCGGATAGTCTCTGTGTGACGTTCCGATATTCTTCGTGGCAACGAAATAGGCATAGCGGCAGCGCTGCGCAGATTATCTGCTACGCGCCATATGGCGACGTATAACAGGACGTCTGATAACCCACCTCCGAGCCGTGTGCACTCCGAATATGCTGAGCTAGGCGGGATAGAAATACAGATATGGGTACGAGTGGGGTGTCAACTTGAACAGCTTCCTGCTGTCTTCTCCGGGATGATTTCTGCCGGTACAATGCCGGCGCTGCGGATAACATCAGCGAAACTGCCAGCTCTTGGCGGCCGTCTTGGGCTTGATGCGGGTGTCTTGAGGTGTATTGGGCTTGGCAGATTGTCTTGAGAACTGCCTTGAACTGGAGCGTAGGTTGGTACAGCATGCACTGAGCATTGAAGGTTATATATTGATTGGCCTGAAGTACACTGTCATATCCCTGCGTACAGTATGCGAGACGACGTGCTCGGCGACGCGTTTGCGAGGCGCGGGGACCCTTAAGCGTCAAGCTCCTTCTGGCACTTAGAACAGTCGGAAGCCACCCGGAGGCGTTGACCTGTTGATTTGTAACGACTTCCCTTTTCCCTTCCAACGGTCACGTCCCTCTCCCGCTGCTGCACTCCACTATCACCAACATAATGTGTCAGAGAGGATAAAGGGTGGTGTCGAGACACTTACAGAGCACATATGTAAAGGGGAAAGGGCTGGACACAGGATGGACGATACAGTGAGTAAATTTGTATCAAACTAAGGCTATTTCGATGAGCGAAGTAGAGCTGAACCCCGCCAAATTTACGGTCCCGCGCCGGATGACATAAGCATCGGCGGGCCGCGGCGGCCGCGGCACCCCTTGTGGCGACGTGACCTCTGCTCTGCGGCGGGCAGGGGCTATGTGACGCGTGATGTGCCCGACGGTTACAGTACGCTTAAGTAATTTCTGGTTTCAGCATAACGTGCCCTTTTTGTTTAGTACGTCTCGCTTTTATTGATACTAACCCAGTTGTCAGCCTCTTCAAATCGTATCCAAGCCTACTGCCTCTACTGCCGCGAATGAGGCTGGCTTCAAGTTGAGATCAGCTGGCACCAATCATCTCAACAAGCCGCCAGCTGACCCGTGCCAAGGACCAGCATATTCACTCCTGCGATATCGGGTTCGACCAAGAGTGAACATCCAGGAAAGCGCGCGCTCGCCGTCCGCGATATGGTGATAGCTACATTGCTCGAACTTTGTTCGTTCCATGTGGTGCATGAAACGAACACGTTCTATGGCATGACCGATTGACGGCATATTTTTCTGCTTAGGCTATGACAAGTTTCAGTTTGCGTCAGTCGGCCATGTCGGGCTTCAGCTCGAAGAGGGGCGTAGCGCGTATTTTGCTCGGTCTCATACGTATGATACAGTACATATTTGGTCCCCGGAAGCAACTTCCTGACCGGGTCTCATGGGTCACCGTTCACCGTGTGGCACACCATCTTTGATGGGGCGCCTGTATGTCTCCGACTGTGCTTCCAGGTGGCGGTGTCGCCAAGGGTCCGCACACGTGCGCCATCGAAGTCGTAGCAAGCTCCGGAGAAGTTGAAAATATCGTAGTAAGCTCACATAAGCATGCAATATATAACTCTAACAGAAATCCTGCTGAAATCCTAACAGTCGTACAGTAGAATCCACTGAAGAGTGCCGAAGTTAACAAGAAGCAATGGGTACATCGAAGGTTAAATGATATCCACGCGGGAGGAAAATAGTGCAGATACCACTGAAGACAGCGAGACAAGAGGCAATGACTTCCGATAATATGCTTTGGTACTCAGAATTCGAGCATACCGTAGTCCCAGAGAGCTCGGAAGAAGCTTCTCGCACGCACCCAGTCACTTGACATGAACTGTTCCCCCTGCGGTGCCACAAGCGTGATGACACGCAGCGGCGCGCGGTCGACAAGCGCGACAAGGCATCTGTCGAGACTGTACGGCGGCCGCTCGAGTGCACGGACGAGGGTTGAGCTGGACCACGCTGAGCGCATGATGGCGCGGGGGACGGGGCTAGAGAGCGTGAGGTGCTCGAGCTGGGAGGCCTCGGGGATGGTACAGACGACGGTGAAGGTGCCGGCCCAGGCATGGATGACGCATGCATCGTTGATAGTGTCAAAGACGATGTGAAAGGTGAGGGAGCGGAGGAGAGGAAAATAAGAGAGGCCGAGACGGTTCATAGAGGTGAGGTGGGCTAGGAAAACGCGGAGACTCAACGGGAGTACGGCCAAGTGCGAGGCAGAACACGTACGAGAGCTCGTATGGATAGTAATTTGAAGGTGCTCGAGATCTTCGAGCATTGCAATACCTCCATCATTGAGTGTCTCCATAGTAATAGGGATTACGACGCCACTAATGCCTTGTTGAAGGGTCATGACGGAGGGTCCGAAGGTGAGGCAGACGGCTGAAGCACCGATATTCATGCTTCGGGGCAGGCAACCTGGACTTGAAGTGCTGCGAGGCAGATAATTTCAGGAGATGTAGGCGACAATAGATGCTTGAGCCTGCAAGGAAGACATACAGCTTGAGAAAGTAGCGGGGGGTGAGTGCCGATATATTTCAATCGCGGATTCCTCGAGCTGGAGCAGACAAGCATGCTGCCTATATATTGCATAGCACCTGTTCTAGTACGTAACACTTACCCTACGAATGATACATATTGCTTGGAAGCAATTCAGTTTTTACCAGCATATTTCCGTCGCACGTCGGGGCCATGCGAGCGTGCTGAGGCTCTATAAGATGCCATTTCATTGGCTAGATAGTCCTACCAACTTTAAGCACCAAGTTTTTCTGTAGGGTTTGCCGCGGGGCGGTCGCTCGGCTTAACAACAGCCATTAGCACTTACAGTATAAGCAGAAATATGAGACGCAAATCGTGTCCGTCAACATTAGTACCAGACTCATACGCTTGCTACTTCTGGTGAACTATCCCCGCGTAACTAGTATCCCACTCCTCGATTCAAATCGGTGTGTTTCGTGGTCCGTTGGAGAGCTGTGGGAAAATTTTCTCTCGGTGCTTAACATAAAGTCACATTGCCGATCACCTGTATGGAAGCCTATGCGATAGGGAGATATTTATATTATGGCATTCTGTCAGCGAGCGCACTCATTTCTCACCGAGACCATCCTCCGAGTCGAAAACTGATAATACAACAACTCACGGCTGAGCTTGTGACATGAACGCTTTCATATCTTGACCTTGTCTCTAAAATCATCTCAGCTGAATACTGCTGATGTCGCGGTGACGTACTATGGCAGCTCATGTTCTAGGTGGTGCCTTGCTTCTATGTTGAGACCCCTGCTCAGATGCAGGTGATGCGACCAATCCGAGGAGTCGCGAACTGTAGGTTCGTCTTGGAGCGCTGTCGCTTCAAAAGCAGATGATTCGTTAATTTGTGACCGCTTCCGGGATAACGCAAATGCTCAATAGTAGGGCGGCGCATGCGCCCCACGCAGGCAAAGCTCGAAGGAGAAATTTTACAGTTTGGGGCGGAAGCTGTCTGTCGAGCTATTCGCTCACCGCAAGCCTGAGAGATAGACGCGGTCTCCGAGGAGCGACGCTGCGGCGGGCAGTTCGTGTACAAAAATTTCTCGGCGTCCATCTCAAGGAAAGGGTCTCAGCGGTAGTGCCATGCGAGTAACGGCTCGCAGGCAGTGTTTAATATGAGGGCAGGTGCCTTGACGTGACATGGTGTCAGGTGCGGCCTAGAGACAATAAAAGCTCTACGTCGTGGCTCCACGAGAAGTCACGTTGCCGATTTCTTAGGATGACAGCGCGTGAGGCAGCCCGCCTCATATATGCCCCGGACGAATTTTAATCGATTGGGAACATGAATTTGAGCACGAGTAAGCCCTCTAAAGAGCTAAGCGTGAAACGATATGTCTGGAACACGCAACATGTGCGTGCTGAGGACACAAATCCGAACAGCCACATACTGACTCAAAGCGGAGTATGTGTTAGAGTTAGCCTTATGCGCGGGAATGTAGAAGAATGTGCGTTGATGTATGAGTGATACAGAAGGTGGAAGCTCCCTGCGCCTAATCGCCGCACTTTGACACGACTGTCGTAAGGTAGTCTCGTCAAAGGGCACTTCGCAGGTACCTCGGTCACTGGGATCTGTAGTAATACAGTCCTATTATCGCCTGAACTCGCGGCGGATGGCTCCAGAACGAGTAGCTCATCCCTAGCGGTGCCAGTTGCCTACGCGGAGCACTGGTCTCAGCGATCGCTGCGGGCGATACCTACTACAGCGTTAACCTGGGTCAGTTGCAAGCCTTTTACAACAGGAACGCCAGGGAACAGTGGTGAGCCTGGCGGCGGCACAAAACCCTGAGTCCTGTTTATGGCATTCATCTTGTTATCTTTGTCTAGGACATTTCTCGGTACCGTGCCAGCACAGTGAATAAAGTTCACGATGATTATGCTTGAATCACGTCGTGAGAGATAGCAAGCAATATTAGTCTTGGCATATTAATCCTTGAACTGGGAGACCTACGCGACCCGTTGAGTTTTCAGTGAAGACGTCAGGGCCCCCGTGCTTTTACCGATAACTGATTGCCAATATACGACAGCGTCTAGAAATCCATAGCCCATGGACAATCAGCGCAGATGCCCCGTCGACTGCGGAGCAGAGATGCTGAGAAGAACCACAGTCGCTGATGGAGGAGCCGTAAAGCGGTTTGTGGAGACTTCCCACCCTTCTTCCGCCGTTGATGCATCCTCTGTACCGTTGCCACGATAATTTGACGCGTTCACGGCATGCCGCAAGTGCCGAAATGGTTTGTCCTGAAGAGATGAGCTGTAAACGTTCCAGGTAATTGCAAGACGACATCCGTTTTTGATTGACTGTAATGCACAGAACCTATTGTATCGCCGGAGCAGTGGGAGCCGATCATCAAGGTTCGTACATGAGAGTAGTTACACGGTGGTACTTACCTTACAACATGGTATCTATCCTGGTCTCCATTGGCAAGCATGCCCGTCAATAGCTATATCAGGCTATCCGTCAAAGCATCAGGTGAAAAAGGCACTCACTTGTACATAAAGAACGGACCTGCTACGGCAGTATTCATGGAGACTCATAACACAGGATACCGAACGAGCGGAAGACTGCAGATCGATAGATGTTTGTAACGGTCGTTCAAGAATACTGGCCGCAATCCTCGTTCTGAGGCGTCCAATATCCCTCGCATGTGTACAAATGAGCTTCCGCGTGAGATTGAGTGGCATCCGTATGTTGAACCTCACCGTTCACGCGCTGCGCTATATACGACAGCTTCCTAGCCGTCCATTGCGCCCGTGGAGACCTCGAGAAAAATTACCTATCTCGTAGTATCGGGAAGGGCGGCTAAATGCTCCGAGCCCACAGACGGACTAG
>NW_006767628.1:1545322-1550251 GCF_000300595.1 Phanerochaete carnosa HHB-10118-sp
CCAGGTTCGTACATGAGAGTAGTTACACGGTGGTACTTACCTTACAACATGGTATCTATCCTGGTCTCCATTGGCAAGCATGCCCGTCAATAGCTATATCAGGCTATCCGTCAAAGCATCAGGTGAAAAAGGCACTCACTTGTACATAAAGAACGGACCTGCTACGGCAGTATTCATGGAGACTCATAACACAGGATACCGAACGAGCGGAAGACTGCAGATCGATAGATGTTTGTAACGGTCGTTCAAGAATACTGGCCGCAATCCTCGTTCTGTGGCGTCCAATATCCCTCGCATGTGTACAAATGAGCTTCCGCGTGAGATTGAGTGGCATCCGTACGTTCAACCCCACCGTTCACGCACTGCGCCATATACGGCAGCTTCCTAGCCGTCCATTGCGCCCGTGGAGATTTCGAGAAAAATTACCTATCTCGTAGTATCGGGAAGGGCGGCTAAATGCTCCGAGCCCACAGACGGACTAGATGCACTGAAATGTCAAACAGGCTCGAGATGCAACGAAGACTACCATTTCCAGTAGCATGCAAGTTGTCGGCAAGTAGAGACTTGCATGAAGAAGTTGATGTGCGTTAGGAGGGTGCCTGAATGTGAGGACTGCGATGCCGCGACCCCGTACAGGCTGTACTTGCCCGCAAGCACTCGTCCTGCACGAGCCCGTAAGTATCGAATGGATATAGATCACCTATACCACACACCCCCGCTGATCAGATTACTACCGCCAGCTCCAGGCATCCTAGGACAAAGATTTGTATCACCAATTTAATGTATCCAACGAGCGCATCATCCACCTCACGTCAAAAAGGGAACACGTACTTCTCAGATTGCAGCAGCTTCCTGCGCGCCTTGGATGCGTGGCGTATGCGCGCTAACGTCATGAACGAGGAGCCGAGCGCGTTCGGGTTGAGCGTCCTCACGCCCTGCGTAATCGCCGTCTGCGCGAAGTGCTCGTAGGACGCATCGTCCGGAGAGAACGCATCAGGGGAGCAAATGAGCTCGAGCTGGTTGGCATGGAGTTAAACATATGGCCTATGTCAGGAAACTGGTTCCCCATAACATTGGAGCGCGGGCTGACGAATAATGTAGCCATCAGCGATTCCTTAATCTGTTTCGGGGGAGCGCAAGTAAATAAGCGCCAGATACCTCAGAGACCCGAGTCATCTGAGCGTCAGTGCTCACGATCCACGGCTAGGGGCCGACCAACTTGTTCATAGAGGACACATAACATGGCGATCGCCACATTGACTGGAGCTCCTACCGGGTACATGCCTTGTACGATCAGTACATCAGGAAAAGGTCGACGATCTGATAGCATCGGAAGAAACTAGGCTTCAAGCCCGAGTCTCCCCCGAAACTATTAGCAGTGCTCACCTGCAATACGGTCATCCACTCTGGCTTCGCAGACTACTGTGCTTCCTCTCAGCGTCTTTGAAGGGCCTCCTGTCAACGGTTTCCATCTTCTGCTTGATGGCTGCCGTCGTCGGGGTATCTGCGCCGGTCGACTACGAGTCTGTAGCTTCGCCGGACGTCAGAGTTTCGACCTCCGGCCTGTATCTGCAGACGTAGGCTACATCGTTGGGAAGTGGCCAGGGTGGTAATTCTGGTTCCGATGAGGTCGGGAAAATGGGGGCTGCGGGGTAGCGATCTTTCGCGGGGGGGGGCTTTTTTGGTGAATTCTGAGCTTTCGGCCGCAGAACTTGCGTTTCAGTACCTAGTGTCGCTTCGGGGGCAGATAAACACTCACGCAATACATCACATCGTCGCTCACATGCATCGCGGTGCATCTAGCGGCTCCCCAGCAGTCGAGCATGTAGTCCGAGGCCTATAGAGAAGGTTTTTAACCGCAGGCACACCGGAGCATTGAATAAGCTCTATACACCAGGGAGGCTGGTCAAAAATGCTTACGCATGGCCGACCAAAGCAGCTGAAGTGCGCCAAGAGTGCCCAAGCATGCGGCCTCGTGCCCCATCACCTGCAATTAATGTGAGAACCCGACCACAGGAAATGGACGAAGGACGTACAGCGTGGATAAGATCTTGAAATTCGTCACATTCAGAATGCTGGTTGTCTGCATGAAGGCGCGCCCAGCATCGCAAGACGCGCCGCCTGGGATGAACTCCGCAGCACGAGTAATCTAAGCAAAGGGCTTATGGTTGGCAGTGGCGGGATGGCGGCGACAACACCAGGGGCAAATCCGGTTTTTTGCATAAGGGCGGGACGACGCTGTGTCAACTCTCTTGTCAACCTCCTGCAATTTCCTAATTAGGAAGCTACCCGGATTATTAAGCGACTTGACATCAGTTGACGCAGCGTCACCTCCGCGTGCAAAAAAGTTGACACCCGCTTTGCCCCTGGTGCAAATTGTGCAAGACGGAGGAAAGTTCTCACTGAAATTTTGTCCTATTAGCAAGGTCTAGAGTTAGATTAATATTCAGCGAAGCTCCTGCTCATCATGGACGTATTTCGTCAGAAGATGCCTCACGCTTCGGGGTGTGCACCAGCGCGGGGCTCGTGCGGCGGTAGTCCCCGTTGCTGACTAAAAACGATTTGGATGTGTCGATCCGGTGGCGGCGCATCAGATATCATGTGATGTGAGCTTTAAGTAAGCCCAAGTCCCTAGTCGAGTCTGCATAATTTACAGTGCGCTCTTTGCTGTGTATGTCCTTCACTATTGATGCTAGTACACTGCATATCTGCCCCCATGGCTCCCTAGATCGAGACTAGCCTTAGCTCCATCCCAACAAGCTGGTGCAAGTTCACCTAGCTCTCGCAGAAAAAGAAAAAGAGTACAGTAGTCCATTTTGCCCCGCGTATATGCGCCGGCGGACGCGACGCGTGACGCGTGACACTTCGTTCGCACTCGCGCCCACGGCTTTTTTGAACTTCGTGTTCCGTAAATTCAATGGTCCAGGGGTAACTATTGTTTCTGGTTGCAGCTGCAAGGCCTGTGACGGCGGTAAGCACAGCTCAGCCTTGAACGTAAACGTCTTACGGCCGCGGCGGTGCCCAAACAGGCTTCCGGGAGAAAATGCTCAGAGCCATGATTCACCGGGACGCCCGACCCATGGTGCCCCCCTCGGCCATCGCAGGTCAGTGGTGCGAGTAACTTCCCAATGCGTCGCTAAATAGGCCCCGACACCCCGGTTTGCTGAAGTCTATCTGCAGAAGTTGAGACCAAGTTGTGGTCGTGCTTGCCTTGCTCAACACTCCGCTTTGCATTTGTAAAGGCATCACTGACACCGCATGTTCCATGAACGCTAGTCGCCACTGTCAGGAGTACATAAATTCCGCAAGAGCGTATACATGCAGATTCGACTTCCCTAACGCAAACGCGTCAATAACCCCACTTCTCCCGCGTACATCACGACGAGAGGGCGTAGTCCACAAATTGTAACATTTCCTTGTATGTCTCCGGCGCCGAGTAGTGCGCATTGACTCCGTGTCCCGTGTTTGCGGGTATGTACACCGAGAAGTTGCGAGCGTTCGGGTAGAGCGTCTTCACGTACGACGGCACGTTCGGGTACGGGCTGCCAGGCGGGACGGCATAGCAGTCGCGGTCGCAGAACGGGAGATCCTGCGCACCAGTCACCTGCAGGCAGTGTGAGAAGCCTAACACGAGAGAGAGAGAGAGAGAGAGAAAAGGGGACGCACGACGTGGACAGGGCCTTTGAAGTTAGTCGCGTTCTGCATGATCACCGTCTGCGTGAAGAGGACGCCCTGTGTCGCAGGCTGTTCTGTCTGGAAAGAACGTTGCAGAGCGGCGTCGGAGAAGTACGGGAAGTAGAAGAAGTCAAACTGGTTGCTGTAGGGCTACACAAATTGCGTCAGTTAGAAATCAGCATGCGGACATCGCGTTATACACTCACAGACTGGTTGATGACGTAGGCATTCGAGATGCCCTTGTCGGCGAAGCGGTCGGGTGCGACAGCAACCGCAGGCTGGTAGTCGCCACCAGTCAAGAAGGGAAGTTGTCCGGTCCTGTCAGGATTTGAGCCTGTGCAAAGTAGATCGCGCATGGTATGACATACGCATTCACTGAAAAACCCTGAAGCAGGACAGCGTCGAGCAGGTCAGGCGACGCCGCGGATAGTGCTTGAGTCTGGACGGAGCCGTACGAGTGGCCGATACCGACAACTTTGTTGAACTTCATATTGCCGATGTCGCCATTGCGAAGCATCTGTGCAAACTTCGTCGCAATGGCAAGGTCGGTAGGAGCCTGGACAACACTGCAAATGAGGATCAATTGCTTATCGCAAGCTGTCGCACGAGTAGTGTCACGTACTTGTAAGCGTCCTGCGGATGTTCCGACAACCCGGTACCGAGCTGATCGTAGCGAAAGGTGACGTAGCCGGCATCGGAGGCAGCATGTACGTAGCTGTACTCCTCGGTGCTATTATCCGGCATGAAGTCCCAATAACTTTGACACAGTGAGTATGAGGTGCCGAACAGAGACGTGCGGATATATTCACACCTTGAGTCAAAGCCAACGCCATGAAGGAGGAACTGGACGTTGGACACGTTCTTAGCGCCGTTCTTCGGAACACAGAGGGTGCCTGACAGCGAGTAGGTGTTGTGTACCGATTGCTTGTCTGGCTTCTCGTACATCTCGGTGAAATTTGCCATTGATGTCGCAAACGTTTGGAACAGTGCTATCAGGTATGTCTGTTCGAAGCGGTCAGCGTCTGTTCGTGGCGCACGACGGCGAACGCACCTGATTTGCGTTCGAGTCAACGTTCTGGAACTGGATGTTGTTGCTCGTGATGTCGAGCCTGTACATCTGACGTTGGCAGTTTGCGTTCGTGGGTCCGATGCGCGACGTGTCGTAGCCAGCGGTGTTGTTCGTTGGGTTGAAGTCCACTGCCGTCGCTGCCGTGGCCAAGCCGAGGAGGCAGAGCTGGGTTCTAGCGAGACGCA
>NW_006767628.1:1550624-1557148 GCF_000300595.1 Phanerochaete carnosa HHB-10118-sp
GTGCCTGACAGCGAGTAGGTGTTGTGTACCGATTGCTTGTCTGGCTTCTCGTACATCTCGGTGAAATTTGCCATTGATGTCGCAAACGTTTGGAACAGTGCTATCAGGTATGTCTGTTCGAAGCGGTCAGCGTCTGTTCGTGGCGCACGACGGCGAACGCACCTGATTTGCGTTCGAGTCAACGTTCTGGAACTGGATGTTGTTGCTCGTGATGTCGAGCCTGTACATCTGACGTTGGCAGTTTGCGTTCGTGGGTCCGATGCGCGACGTGTCGTAGCCAGCGGTGTTGTTCGTTGGGTTGAAGTCCACTGCCGTCGCTGCCGTGGCCAAGCCGAGGAGGCAGAGCTGGGTTCTAGCGAGACGCATGATATTAAGAAAGAAATTAAATGGCTAGTAATGTAGCAGAAAGAGTAGGATGTGGGGATAGAGTGTGGTAAAGAGAGCAGGCCTAGGCAGCATTATATGACGGAAGAGGAGGCTGACAGGTCGTGTCCCGATCGCGAAGGCTGCCACTTCTGGGATGACGCGACGGCGAACGCGTCGCTATCTTTGAGATATTAGGGCCTGCAACTAAGAATCGAAATTCTCAGTCTAGAGCACCAGTATTTAGCACGATAAACACAGAACATGGAAATAAAAGGAGTAGATTCGAATGCTAGCACTGTCTCTTTGAGACTTTGACGTGATATCCAAGTTGCTGACGACGCATTCGCAAACGATTGCCAGGATTTCTCAGTGACGCCCCTGGCTTGTAATGGCTTGTAAACCGTGAATCTATCCTCTGCAGAGCAAGAATATGACCGTAAGAATTTATCTTGAGTAGGCGAGTGCAACTCGGTCATGGACTGGGGGGAGCGTCGTCATCTAGCGGTAAACGCCGTTTGTGGTTCGGGGGCCCGGAAGACCCCTAATACTGCCCATCCGGCCTCATTTCGATGCTGGGCTCGGATCCGACCATTTACTGCCGCAGTGTACGACAAACATCCAAGGTGGCGAGTGAATTCTATATACGGCAGTTCTACAAGTTTGTTTACGACATGTAAGTTCTAGTGTCCAATACGCTCACGGGCCCAAGAAGAAGGGGGAGGTACTATCAACGCTCGCCAGTGTATTGCAAGCAGCCCAAAAGAATGACTTAGGGAGGTAAGCATAGCGTACATACGGGTAGCCTGAGGGGGCGATTAGTGTACGGGAGGTGGGGAAGTGTTCTCCCAAAGCAAGTCCGAGAGGATGGATAGTGACAGTGTTCGTTCTAGTACGAGAAAATCATGAACCAGGGGTTCAGCACGATCTAGAGATACGCTGGTGAGCTTTACTGCTAACAACAGCAACAGGGAGTAGAAGCATACCGGGAATAAGATGTGACAGCCGGCCGTGATCGCAAGCGGGAGGATAACGGCCCAGTCGAAGCCGAACACTTGCCAGGCCGCGGGAATGATGTTTGTAGAGAGGACGACCATGGCAGCGCATAGGGAAAAGCAGATCACGAAGGCGATCCAAAAGCGCTTCAAGATCTTGGGCACCTCCAGCCAGAAGTTGGAGCGCTCTACCTCCTTCTTTGTCGCACCCCAGTTGATATTATACGAGAACATGTGGGCGAGCAGCGCTTGGGAGAGGTGAATGCTCAGGCCGCCGAAGAAGAAGAAGCTGCACCGGGCATTAGCAAGGAGATTAACAACAGAAAGGAGACGCACAAGAAAGGAACCCAGGTGACGTTCTCGATGAGCGAGTCGAGGAGGTTGCGCTGGCCGAGGCGGTACTCGAGCAGTGTGAAGCCGACGTTACCAGCGATGGGGAACACGACCGTGCAAGCAAGCCAGATCTCGAAACTGTGCAGGTAGTAGCCGTCGACCTCGACGCCCCAGCCAAGGAGAAAGTAGTTCATCACCGAGAGGACGGCCGCAGCGGCAAGACCGTCTGAAAACCTAACATTAGACATTATTAAGGAAAAAGACGGAAAAGGACGAACAGTAGGAGAACATGTAGGCCATCATGCTGATCTTGTAGTGAACCGGAGCAGAGGACCACAAGAAGATGCGAAGTTGCTTGGTGATGGGGCCCTTGCGCCACCAATGGATCATCGGGTGGAAGATGAGCTCGTTACAACCTGAAACCTCGCGTGAGAAACAGTCCAGATTCTGCGCACTGAATCCCTTACCGTACGCGTATTTCTGCCAGCGATTGAGCTCGTCGTCGCAAGTCAGCGAGACGCCCTCCTTGAAGCCGCCTTCAGAGTATGTCGCCCAGCGGATGATGTAGCCTTTAAGCTGCAGACGGAGCGCCATGTCAAAGTCCTCGGACACGTTTGTCTCGGACCAAATCTTCTTGACACCATCTGCCGGATCGACGAACGCCGCGTCCTGGAGCGCCGACCAGCGCAGGAACGCGTTGTGCCCGACGAACGGCGCGACCTCGCCATTGGCGGTGCCGAGGGAGATGCACCTGTTGATGCGACGCGTGAAGTGCGCGATGCCGTTCTCGAAGTAGTGGTGCGCGACCTGCATGACGTCCGACTCGTGCTGGATGATCGCGACCTCGGGACACTCGGCGAGCTCGCGCGCCGCGTCGCGGAAGCAGTCATCGGGCACGAGCGTGTCCGAGTCGACGATGAGGATGATCTCACCGAGGCGGATGCTCTTCCCGTTGCTCGCCCACGGCCGCCACCGCCGCCCGCTGTCGTTGTACGTCTCCTCGATGGCCATCTGCAGTGCGCGCTCCTCGATGTCGTCATCCTCGTCGACCTCCTCACCGTGCGACGCAGCCTCGGCAATGAGCGCAGCCATGTGCTTCTCGAGCTTGAGCGACAGCGCGAGGCCGAAGTTCATGTTCGACGCCTTCTTGAAACGGCCCGCGCGCTTAAAGCCATCCGGCTCACCGCTGTGTGGCGGACGTGCGACCCAGCCGATATTGTTGTCAGTGTAGAACGCAATGCGCTCCGAACGATCCTCCTCAGATATAAGCTGCATGCCGTCGTCGTGGACGAAGATGGAGGACGTCCCACCCTGGCGGGCGTACGACTGCATGGCTTTCTTCAGGGAATAGACGGACGGGGCGCTGAACAAGATTCGTTAAGGATGTGCACATGCAATCCCCGGAATGGTGCTCACATGGTCTCCTTCAGGCTCTCCTTGTACACGGGCATTTCAATTGACACGTGGGGAAGATTGGCATCAATTTCCTTGATCGGTGCAGGTGGGACGGCGGAGTAATATTTCGAGTTCTGATGGTACTGGGCCACGGGACCGATACTGTTCAATAAAAGGTTAAGCTCGAACAAACATGAGCCTCGGTCCCGGACTCACATCATCGACAGATTGCCAACAATCTGTGTACAAAAGAACTGGGGACGATATGAGTATAAGCAGTAATGGGCAGCACCGGGTAGAATGGGCTCACCAAGGAGACACAAAACAGGAATGGGGAGGTGACAAGCAGCGCAAAACGAGTGAAATTTTCATCGAGGGTGCTCTCAACGATAAGAACACTGATACCGCTGCCAATGAAGACTGTCCAGCCTGTCAGCCCACGGAAGGACCCGCCTTAGGAGCCACTCACAAAGGGCAAGGGCGACAGCAAATCCACCATACACCGGAGCAAACATCCGCATTGGACGACTCGACGGGCCCTCCGCGCTCTTTTCGACATCTTGCTTATTTGAGACGAAGTAGCTGAAGATGCCGCCGAACGTGTGTTTGGCCGTCGTGCGGCTGTCCTTGCCGCTCTGCTCCTTCTCCTTCGCGAGAGTCTCGATCTCCTTCTCGTCGACGATCGCCTTCAGGTTCTGCTCCGAGCTAACGGGCGACGTGTCGATCTCCGAACCGAGCGAGCCGAACATCGACATGCGCTGACTCCAGACGAGCTTGATCAGCTTGTCCTCGAAGTCGCGGCATGTTGGGATGATGTCGTCGAGATTGTAGGACCAGATGACGAGCACGCGCTCGTCACGCTGTGCATACTCATCAGCGACTGTGACAAAGTATCATCAACGACAGAACGTACGATGAACGCGCCGCACTGTTCCTTGTCTGCCCGCGGCAGCCATGTCATGTTGTCCAGGACCTGGATGCGGGTGTCTCCATCCAGGTAGATGGCATCCGAATCGTCCTTGCTGTGCATGATGATCAGTTCATCTGTGTACTCTGCACTACTTTAGGACGAGCACTCACACACTGGCGAGGGCGGCGTGGATGGCGGCGCTACGGGTCTTGACAGCGACGACGGGGTTGAGGGCGCGGACCGCAGCCTCAAAAGGCTCGAGGTAGCGGTTCTCGTACGGGAACACGCGAAACCTGTTTGTGTCCACTCGCAGACAGACACCTACATGGATATTCTCCTCGGAGGGCTTGAACCAAGCGTCCCCTTGGGTCTGTGCGACGACTATCAGCGCAGTGTCCTCGACGGCGACCTAGACAATAGTCCGTACCTGCCTGAAGATATGATGCAGAAGTGCGTCGAAGGCGTCGTAGTCCATCCTGGTATCAAATAAGGAGTGTAATGGAGGACAAAGGAGCTCCACGGGCAGGCTCTGTGAGGGGCCTGGGGAGGTGCAACGCGCGAGCACACGCCCCTTATACCACTCCGTTCAGTGCTTATCCTCTTGAACTACAATATCAACAGCGTGAGTATCAAGGAACACGTTCCTAAATCGTAAGATCATCAGAACGTCAAGACAACGTTGTTCCGCCGGGAACGCTATGGCATGGGAGCAATTCCACAGCCAGGTAGCGGCACATTACGGCACAGCGCTGGGCAGCTCGGTGACACCTCATGTGCGTGCCGAAGAGGGACAAACACACCTTATCGTTTCAAGTCCGTCTAACGCTCTCGTATATGGGCATGCTTCCTGGGCGCGAAGCAGACTCTACCAGGCCTGGACCACCAGGGCAAGATATATCGCTGACGACGCTCGCGCCGAGGCAAGTGTGTGTTCAGATAAGCCGAGTCATCTCCGAGACACGATGCCCCAGCATGTTCAGGAGATTTATCAGCAATGGAAGGTGCTGCAGCTTGGTAAACACGGCTCTCCATTGTACTCCATTATTATCGATGGCAGGCCTGCTCTTCTTGTCCCTGAAGTCCCTGAAGAGATACAGGTGCTTCGTGGCCGTTATCAAGTATCGGCGGGCTTATGGCCACTGCTACTGTGCCAAGGTGAAGTACACTTGTGCCCTAGATCCCAAGAACTGTGAGGAGAAGGTTTGCCCGGCATAGAAGAAGGCATGCTGTGGGTTTTCTTTTCTCATTAAGGAGGCTACCCTTCTTCATGATGGTCTTGATAGATTAGATGCCAGCAGCGCAGCTCCACCGTGAGCGAACTACGTACAAGCTGTATGAGTGGTTCGAGAGTCTATGTGTGATTTGCATAAGCTTAGACTTATGTTAGGCTTTTCTCGGAAATAACATCGGGGGCAATTGCAAGGGGTCGTGAAGATGTCGAAGTCAGGAACTAGTCAGGAGTGGGAACTTGATGACGGGTCCAAATCCGCGGTTCCTGCCGGATCCGCATCAGACCCTTTGTGGCGCTCTACAAATTCGCTGTGGGTGCCGATACACGCTGTCGCGAGCCCAGGCGTGGCCATGAACGGGCTCCCACGTCCAGGAATAAATGCAGCAAGTGCACCGTGTCAAACCGCATGCACCCAGGGGTGCGAGCAACCAGAACGTCATTATGAAACCTACAGCTTGTGAAGGAACTGAAGCACTGGTTGAACAGCTCACCAAAGCCCGGACACCTCGCCTCGAAGGTTTCAGAGGCTGTGTAGCGGAGTTTAACATGACACTTCTGTTGCTTCATGCATGGCAGGTGTCGCCAATAATGCCTTGTACAGTGGAGGAAAGTTGTACCCGACATGGCATACGTATGGCTCGAATGGAAATGCCTGCGACTGATCCACATGGTGCTTGTAAGACGCACGACGGAGACGTCAGAGGGGGGCTTTTCCATCTCTTCCAGGCAACTGGGCAAAATCTTTTACCCACGTACAACATACACAGTGAGCGTCACCACTCGCTGTAAATTCTGCAAAGTTCTCCTATATAGGATGGACGTCCCTGAACATAACCAGCGGACAACTTGTGAGTAACAAAGGTGAGCAAGCGATATCGAGAGGTGTGATTGAGAGCACACCATCGTGAGTCATGCGGGCACTGCTGCGGCTTTCGGTATGGTTCCAACTCTGTGCTTCGCTATGACTCTCTAGAGCCACGGAACTTAGAAGGCAAGATCCATCGCTTTGAGTGACTCTAACTCTGGAGCGAGACGGCGACAGAAGATAACGGCGGCGCTGAGTCAACTTCGGATCAAAGGAGCGCATCACAGTCAAATGATAACATTTGATGCGCCGATTACCGCTTCAGCTCTCGCGCGCTCTTCTGAGACCCTCTTGACCACGGCAACGACGGGATGATGCTGCCGACACCTGTCTCATACCACACCAAGCGCGACTCAATCTCTCGATCTAAGCGACCGCTACGAGACGTCCTGCTTGCTCGTGCCCGAGTCACCAATCTCGGTCTCTGCATCC
>NW_006767628.1:1557195-1560248 GCF_000300595.1 Phanerochaete carnosa HHB-10118-sp
GGCACTGGGCAAATCTTTTACCCACGTACAACATACACAGTGAGCGTCACCACTCGCTGTAAATTCTGCAAAGTTCTCCTATATAGGATGGACGTCCCTGAACATAACCAGCGGACAACTTGTGAGTAACAAAGGTGAGCAAGCGATATCGAGAGGTGTGATTGAGAGCACACCATCGTGAGTCATGCGGGCACTGCTGCGGCTTTCGGTATGGTTCCAACTCTGTGCTTCGCTATGACTCTCTAGAGCCACGGAACTTAGAAGGCAAGATCCATCGCTTTGAGTGACTCTAACTCTGGAGCGAGACGGCGACAGAAGATAACGGCGGCGCTGAGTCAACTTCGGATCAAAGGAGCGCATCACAGTCAAATGATAACATTTGATGCGCCGATTACCGCTTCAGCTCTCGCGCGCTCTTCTGAGACCCTCTTGACCACGGCAACGACGGGATGATGCTGCCGACACCTGTCTCATACCACACCAAGCGCGACTCAATCTCTCGATCTAAGCGACCGCTACGAGACGTCCTGCTTGCTCGTGCCCGAGTCACCAATCTCGGTCTCTGCATCCTGATATGCATCGCCTCGGTTTCTCTGCTCGTCAACCTCGGATACTACTCCTCGTCTGGCCCGACGACGCACCTGATATCAAGCGAACTGCTGCCACATCCCGAAATCTCGACTGTCGAGCATGATAGTCAATTGCTGTCACTAGATCATCTGGTTATGGTCCCAGGTCACGCCATCTGGAAAGGCTCGAAGCCTGGACGGGTATTGGACGAAGAGAACTGGTTGTTGGAGCCTTACCAGGCTACTAAAGGTCGGTTAGAGGCCTTTTACAACCATATTGCCCGAGGGTGAGTGCATGTATCCTATAGCTGTGATCACGGTATCAATCGCGTCCGGACAGTGTAGAGACCACGCTGGGAGATGAGCATGCGCTGCTGGTCTTCAGTGGGTAAGTCTTTACTACTTACAGTTGTCGTGCCTCGATTCTTACAGTGCCTAGGGGCCAAACAAAGAAGACCTCCACGACTACTGAAGCCGAGTCGTACCTCCGTCTCGCGCACGCTGCCAGCATGCTGCCTGAAGAGCACTTCACTCGTGTAACCACAGAGGACGACGCCCTGGACTCGTACCAGAATCTGCTCTTCTCTATTGCACGGTTCCACGAATACGCCGGCCGCTATCCATCGCGAATCACCGTCGTCGGGTACGAGTTCAAGCGCAGACGCTTCACTGAGCTCCATCGCGCGGCCTTGCGTTGGCCCGACGACAGGTTCCACTACATCGGAATAGATGCCGAAGGCGAGGATCTCACGACGGCGCAGACCGGCGAGGTCAGTCGTGTATTGCCTGATACCATATGGACGTTGCTGACATTGGCCGCAGAGAGAGAACGGGTTCCTCCCATATGCACAGGACGTGTACGGCTGCCACGACTTTCTACTTGCGAAGCGTCGCTCGCGAAACGTCGCCAACCGCTTCCACTCATACTTCACATCGTCCCCAGAGCTCGCTGGCCTCTTCAACTGGTGTCCAGGTCCCGACGAAGGCGGCCAGACTGCCCTATATGCGGGACCTCTTCCGTGGGATTACTTGCGCTAAGGCGGTGTTTCGTGATTCAATGACAGATCGTTCAGTCGATAGTGGAAGATTGGATGTTGAGGTGTGTTCAGACTTGTCGTATTCAAGGATATTTAGACTGCTTGGGTTTGTGGATTAGATGCTCCCTTACTGTCACTATTTTATACACCGTCTGTATCCGTATTCTCTCTTATTCCCGCGATCGCTGTCTCTGCTCGTTTATTAGGCACACGAAGGCATGCCTATACCTATTAGGCTTCATCCGGCCTTCCTAGCGTTCCGTAGCACGGGCGATGCGATAACAGTTTCCCACGCCACGAAATATCAACACTACGAAACGAGCGGCGACTCCGTTTCGTCCGGTTTCAGTAGCCAGGGGATAAAGGTAAAGATTTACTCTATTACGATATTGTATCAAAGACACCAAGCAAGAGAAGATCTTACAGACGAGCTGCGTAGAAATGGCATTCTTTCATCCCGTTTTGAAGCGAAGTCGCGTTAGCGCCTACCCGCATACAACGGGTTTCTCTCAGCTTTCATCGATCATCCCTCTCCCTTTTCCGATTGCGCGTTTCTATTATTATCTTCCCTCGCGTCAAATTCTAACAAGCCATGTCAACGCCGACCGCGAATGTGGGCTCTTGTGCAGACGGCGGGTTCTTGAACGACGTCGGATGTGCTGCGTTCTTGGCGGGCGTGCAGGCTGAAGGCTGCGACCAGAGCGGGGTGCAACTCTGTTCCAATGTGCGTCTCACTTCAAACCTAAAGCACTGCCACTAACCTATCGCTCTCTGTAGTGTCGCCTAGTCAAAGTAAGTCCCGCCCAGCGGCGCGTCGAGTAGCCACTGACCATCTCTGATTCTCGTGCAGTACTGCTCCCCATTGTGCCAGACAAGCCACTGGCGTTAGCGCAAGCACGATTGCAAGAGCCCGTACGTCAATCCGAGCTGGAGGCCGGAGTGGACCACGTTTACGCCCGGGGTGGCGATCCTCGATTTTATTGGCCGCGTCGACGGCGACACCACAGACCGCACCTGGTTCCCTTTCTGTGCGTATGACTGCATCAATGCTGCAGAAAACGAAGGGATGTCTGTGGTTAATCGGGACTTTGACGTGTGTTACGCTGGTATGTGCCAGAACGTTGCTGCCCGGGCTTGTTTCTGACAGCTGAACAGTGGACGGCGGGCTCTTGAACCTTGTCGCTACCTTCCATCTGACTACTGTGGCAAGTTTCAGGCCCTCCTCAACGATGTCAAGCCTATTACCTCTTCCAGGGACGCGGCCGTCCTTCACTGCCTGCTCGACCCGACTCTTGACCCAGAACAGGTGGCGGAGCTGTGTACCCACCTACTGTACTCCTCTACATTGACACCCGCGCAGGCTGGCGTACTGCGTTCCCACTTCGAGTCACTCTCAGATAGCATCGGCAGTACGCAGACGTCGCAGCAGGACTTCCATGGCGGGCAA
>NW_006767628.1:1560309-1564712 GCF_000300595.1 Phanerochaete carnosa HHB-10118-sp
CGATTTTATTGGCCGCGTCGACGGCGACACCACAGACCGCACCTGGTTCCCTTTCTGTGCGTATGACTGCATCAATGCTGCAGAAAACGAAGGGATGTCTGTGGTTAATCGGGACTTTGACGTGTGTTACGCTGGTATGTGCCAGAACGTTGCCGCCCGGGCTTGTTTCTGACAGCTGAACAGTGGACGGCGGGCTCTTGAACCTTGTCGCTACCGTCAATGCTCTTCCATCCGACTACTGCGGCAGATTTCAGGCCCTCCTTAACAACGTCAAACATATTACTTCTGCCAGGGACGCGGCCATCCTTCACTGTCTGCTCGACCCGACTCTCGACCTAGAACAGGCGGCGGAGCTATGTACCCACCTACTATACTTCTCTTCATTGACACCCGCGCAGGCTAGCGTACTGCGTTCCCACTTCGAGTCACTCTCAGACAGCATCGGCAACACGCAGTCGTCGCAGCAGGACTTCCATGGCGGGAATCTCCGAGTGTGGCATCACGCGTTGGAGCCGCTCAAGGACCTGATGAACTCCACGTACACGCAAGAGCAGGCGCAGAAAAACATGCACAAGGCAACATACTGGGACGGGCAGACACAGTATCTCGAGCCTCGCATATGGTCCCTGAAGCCGTCGCATCGCCTCGCCTCGATCAAGCTTCGCAAGGTTGGCGTCTTGCTGCCTTTCGCAGTGCCAACGGACGCGTTTACTGAGCCGAACAGGCAAGTCTCACTCCAGCTCTGTTGCGCATGAGACTTACCTTTGCGCGACAGGCTTATGTTCGACAAAGACGGCAAGTGGATCAACGCCAGCGTACTACGACCGTACGTGACCTGGGACATGCGCGAGGTGCTGCCCTCGGGTGCGAAGCACGGCTGCCACGAAGACGACCTTGCCGGCTGTCTCTTTTTCCACTCCAAGGACCAGCTCGCCGAGTTCGCCCGGCGCGCACGGGCGTGGGGCGTCCGCGTGTACCTCACGCACCTCGACACGGGCGAGCTCTACCAGCAGCTCGCGAGCGCGGACCCCGCCTTCGCGCCGTTCGCGCTCGGGCGCTTCGACCGCGTCGACCTCCCGCACCTCGTCGATCAGCTCCCAGACAAGCGCGACGTGGTCTTCGAGCACTTTGGCGCGCTCCTGAACCGCGCGAACCCACACGCGACGCTGCTCGTGCGCACGATCGAGTGGCGCTACCTGTACTCGGACCAAATGCGCCTCGGGCGCCCCGGCGCGCGCGCAGGGGCGAGTGCGGGTCCCCCGGACCCGGTGCACATAGAGGCGCTCGTACGCAGTGCTTCGGCGTATCTCGTGAGTGCCGTGGTGCCCTTCATGTATGCGCGGGATTTTTGGGAACTCACGCCGCCGCTCGCGCAGAACTTTGACCCGGACAACTTGGAGCGCAGGATGGAGCAGGTCCTCATGTTGCACCTTCTAGACGCGTGGAGCGACAACCAGCCTGTGTTCGAGGAATACTTGCAAGAGACACGCATGAAGGGTATCTTGGAGGACTGCGGCCTGCGAATCAAGACGCGGAACACGCTCGTGCCCCCGGTGCGTGCACAGTTTTATTTCATCGGCGACGTTATTGCTGAGGAGCAGTATAGAGGCTCGACTGGCTGCTTTCGGGGAAGCCGGAGACGCTCCCAGGACTATCGAAGCACGATTGGTACTTGCTAGGTGCGGGATCCGACGCGCCTCTCATATGCGGCGGCTGATCGCCTTTTCAAGCAGCCTGTGTCGGCGGGCATGACTTCGTGCACAGGGCTTTCGAAGTTGCCGTCAGGCAGTAGTGAGCGAGCGATTTGGACTTGATACCCGGATGTAAGCATATACCCCAGCAGATGGCAGCTTTGAGCGAGATACACCATGTTTCTTCATGTAGTAATTGTAGACAAAGTAAGTAAACACAAGCGCATGGTCAGTAATGGATTTTTCACGTAATAAGGACAAAAGTAGAGATGAGTAAGAAAATAATGGAAAGCCAGCTTCGGATACTTTACTTACCTGGTAACGAAATTAGGCGCTTGTCATTATCCAGTTTAATTTTTCTTGTATCATTCAACGCCCACAAATTGTCGAGTCGTTCTGAGCCTTCGAGCCAATCAGCCCTGCATCGCGTCAGTAACGACTCCGTCGGCCAAGTGAACATCGCCCTGGGAGCGGAGTATGCGCTCTTCTATACTCGCTGCCCACAAAATCAAAGCAAATGTGGAACCATGCGCGTTCCCCAATATTGCTCTAAACCGTCCCCAGACGTTTGCTACTCACATGAGCAGCACAGGAAATTGCTAGTCCGACGTTTGACGGTCAGATGCTCAGCTTTTCCCGAGGTCAGTGGCCATAGTGGAGTGCCTCCTACAGGCAGCCTACACGCAGGGTGGCATCGGCGTTGACAATTATCCAACTCCAGGATTCCTATCATTCCGTCTGCAGGACAGACGTCGCCTGCGTTCGGGTCCAGTGATGGGACTTTGCATAAAAAGCCGCAGCCCGACGACCCTCTCTCGGTGTCGCCTCGACATGAACGTCAAGTCTCCCGGGGAGTATGAAGAGCTGCTTCCACAGCCAAATACTACCCTGGTCAGACCATCTCCGTGGAACCAGCGGCTGCGCATTGTAGCTGCCTTTTTCGCCGGCATTCTCACTTGCTTTTCAGTATTGAGCTATGTGCGCCAGCCATCTTGTGCCATCGACCAGGCTGCCCCGTCCGGCGCCGTCGAGCTGTATGCTGCGCCATGGGCTGGCTCGTCTGAGGTGCACCACTACCCCCCTGCATCCCCGACCAACGTCAACCCATCGCTCTTCCCCACGTCTGTCGGCTACGCCGGCACCACGGCGACGGGCGCGGAGCCTGCGATTGTCGTGACCGTACCGTCCTACCCGGTGCACACTGGCGCGCCCAACCTTGTTGCGCCATCATTCAAAGGTCACCGAAATCACACGTCTTCCAAATTCGATATTTTCAGGTACTGGGGCAACCTCTCGCCGTGGTTCAGCGTCGAACGCGGCGCGTATGGCTTGCACTCGAGCCCGGAGGTGCCCGACACGTGCCGCATTACTGGCTTGCATCTTCTCCATCGACACGGTGCCCGGTATCCCACCAAGTTTCGTGAGACTCATGTATGCGTGTGCAGAGCCCATCGTTAACCCCGGTATCATTGACTCTGGTGCAGCGCAATATGGTGGAACCGAAGACTTCGCCGCTCGTCTTAACAAAGATGCGGCCCATTGGGTAGCTAAGGGACATTTAAAATTTTTGAATACGTGGTGAATCGTATATCATTTCAATGTTGATATGTGTCCTCATTTTTCACGCAGGACGTACAAGCTTGGCGAAGAACGTATGTCTTTTCGTGACATTCTCTCAAATAACATGCTAATCTGTCGTAGTGTTGACTCCCTTCGGACGTCAGCAATTGTGTAGGTATTAGTTAATCCGATGCAGCTGCATCTTACTGTTTTGGCAGATGACCTCGGTGTTTCTACGCGCCTGAAGTACGGCTTCCTCCTGAAGGTATGTCTGATTACTCGCACGTACACGTGCCGGACTAACTCTCCAATCACAGAATTTCTCCGAAAACAACGCCATTCCTGTCTTCCGCACGGAGTCACAGTATGCTTTTCGTGTTGAGAGGAGAGCTGCGCATCATTTGACACGCATATAGGGATCGCATGGTTGCTTCAGCATTGAATTTTGCCATCGGCTTCTTTGGTTACCCCTTCGAGGGCCAATACCAGCAGAGTGTCACCATAGAGAACCTTGGGGTATGCCAACTGGTCCTTACACATTTTTCACCTTCCAGGAAACTCATACGCCTCATCATCTAGGTCAACAACACCCTGGCACCGTACATGACGTAAATCACTTCGCCTCTAGATTATACAACAGCTAAATAAGAACGCTACAGATGTCCTAATTTCATGCAGAAGGACAAGGGCGATCGCGGCACCTGGTACGTGCGCAATTGGGCTAACAGGTACCTCAAGCACGCGCAAGTTCGCCTCGGACGGCAAATGCACGGCTTCAACCTGACAATCGAGGACCTATACACTATGCAAGAGTTGTGCGCGTATGAGACCGTCGCGATCGGATACTCCAAATTCTGCGAGCTCTTCATCGAGGAGGAGTGGCGCGGCTTCGACTACGCGTGCGTCCGCGTCCCTGTTTCCGCATCGCATGCATTCTGCTGACATGCGTTCAGGGTCGACCTGGGCTTCTGGTACAACGTCGCGTGGGGCTCGCCGCTCGGGCGCGTGCTCGGCGTCGGGTATGTCCAGGAGTTCGTCGCACGGCTCACGCACACGCCGATTGCGACACACAACTCGTCGACGAATGCGACTATGGACGACAACACGACGACGTTCCCGCTTGGCCAGAGCCTGTACGTCGACGCGACGCAC
>NW_006767628.1:1574594-1579058 GCF_000300595.1 Phanerochaete carnosa HHB-10118-sp
GCTATGTCTTTGGCCATTTCATCTGGTTTGGTGCGCATGGTGTATGCGAAAGAGTCTCCTGGAGTGTATGCGAGGATATAGTCTCCTTCTTCGCATTGTTCAGCTTGTATGATGGGTTCTGAGGCAATTATTGAAGAGATGTGTATAGACCGGTCCAGAGGTGCTCTTTTTCTGAGAAGATGCAGTACATGCCAGGCTATCTCTTCTGGTCTGGCTTTTTGTACGGTTTTGGTATTGGTGGATCCAAACCCTTTTGATCCTCGTTTAGTTCCTGGTAAGGTTTCGACCTGCTTGGGTTTTGCCATAGAGATTTGTTCAAGTACTAATTGCACCATTCAATCTCCTTTGACGACCTTGTATTCTTTGATTTTGGAGTTGATGAGGAGTATGCAGATTTCTCCAGTATAGTCTCTGTCGATTACTCCTGCTCCTACGTCGATTCTCTTGACTGCTAGTCCGCTTCTTGGTGCGATTCGTCTATAGGTTCCTTCAGGAACTTGAGCACTTAGCTCTGTTTTGATAAGCATGCGAGATTAAGGTGGTATTATCTGGTCTTTGCTTGCATAGAGATCAAGTCCTGTGGCTTCCTCTGTTCCTCTAGTGGGTATTTGTCCTCCTTCTGAGATGGTGACCGCAAATTCTGTTTCTTCTCTAAGGAGTGCTGAGTCGTTGGACGGAAGAGTATTAATGCTTCTTCCTTCATTATCCAGTAATTCCTCGATTTCGCATCTTTGAATTCTTTTTGAGAAGTCTAAAGTGCCCTTGTTCCAGTTGATGGACAGGTTTCTTTCTTGTAACCAGTCCATACTGAGGATGATGTCTTGTTTGCCTAATTGGGTAACTAACAGCCTTTCTTTGGTAGGTTGGTTTCCCACGTTCATATCGATTTCAACTTCGTTGCGAATGAACCCTAATTTGTTCGGGGTTCCGTCGACATTGAATACCTTGATTGGTCTTTTCAAGGGTTTTTCTTGTAGTCCTAACTCCCGGACTGTTCATCGATTGATGAATTTGCCTTGTGCTCCTGAGTCGACTAGTGCAAGGACTTTTCCAATGGTTTCTTTCGCTCTGATTTGGATGGGAATACACATTGATTTTGATTGCATGTTGGCAATTAATACAGAGGAAATTGATATTCTAAGAGATGTTGACGTTGGGGCAACCCTCAGACATGAAAATCCGGATTAGCTTCGAGGAGGTAATGGGTGAAAAGATCCTTAGCATCGTCCTGAGAGAGTTTGGTTACTTCTTTGACCAAATCTCTGGGTTCGTTATGGAGATCAATGAGGTTGGATTCCTCTCTGACTGTTGTGGTGCAGACATTGGTGGAATTTCCTTTATTCCATTATCCTGAACGTTGGTTTGTCTGAGAGCGGTTGCCCTGTTGCGAGCGATTGGGTTGGTATCTTCCTTGCTGATCTCATTGCTGAGGTTTCTTGGGCGAAGGGCAATTTCTGGCAATATGTCCTTTGCCTTCGCAATTGAAGCATCGTCCTTCTCGATGTGTTTGGTCTCGGGAGACGGCGTCGATATCCATGGCATCAGGGTCGCGTTTCTGAGTTCTTCCTCCTCCTCCATTTCCTCCAGAGTGAGAGGTGGTCTTGTTGATCCTTCCCCTTTGTCTTCCTTGTCTGAGCTTGTCCTATTCTATCTCTGCATTGTCCAACTTGAGTGCTTCTTCTTGCCATCCTTGGAGTGTGGTTGGCTTCTTTTCTCGTTGGATGAGAGTCTTTGCAAGGACGGATTTGAGCCCTCCTGTATAGGTGCGTTGGAGATAGGTGTCTGTGCTCAGGTTGTTGTACTTGGCTTCTTTGACAAGTCGATTAAATTTGACATTGTAGTCATTGACTGAGTCGAAGTCTGCTTGCATAATTCTGTCGAGTTTTACGATGGCATCGACTTCGCTATCCACCTTTTGGAAGGCTTTGGCGAAGTCTTCCTTGAATTTGGTCCATGTGGGCCAAGCCGTGCTGGCTTCGTATTCGTCAAACTTGGTGCGACACCAGTTGTGTGGCTTCTTCTCGGTGTTGTTGAGTACAAAGAGAATTTTCTTTGCATCCTTGGTTGTGTCTTTGCCTTTAAAGTAGATGTCGCAGTCTTTCAGAAAGTCCTGAATTCGCTGCGTGCCATCAAACTTCTGGGGCTTCGGGGTAGAGGCATGTTCATTTGCTTTTTGAAGTGCCTCAATCATTTCTCACATGAGAGTATTTGTGTCTGCCATCGTGGAGGTGGTCTGAAGTTGTCTGGTAACTTCATATATTTCTTCCTGTCATTCAGGTGGGATGGGTACGTCAAGGTTTGGCAGGGGAATGTCAAATGGTTCGAGTCTGATTTCTGGTACCTGAAGTGATCCTTGCTGCTGTACTTCGGGTGTTTCGTTGTCTACTTCGATAGAGGTAGAGGTTTCTGCCCTGCTGGGTGCTCGGCTATGTCTGCGAGATTGATCATATGGGTGTGGCGTATGTGGTCTGGATGGTGGTACACTGGTGGGTAGTTGAGCTACTTGTTGGGCTTGTTCTTCTCTAAGTCTGGCTTCTTTGTTAAGCCTGTCTCTTTCTCAAATAAATTCTTCTTGTGCTGGTTCGCAGAGGGCGAGTCCTTGTGGTACTCATACAGTTCCTGGGTATGCGTAGTATCGGTTGGAGAAGAGTTGTTGAAAACAACGTCTCCAGTGTCCTTCATTGTATCGGTTGTAGTCGTGCCTATTGTCAGGCCTAAGGTTATGTCTGTGTGCTGCTGTGGCGCAGTCGTTCACCCCAGTTGCTTGTGGAGTAGTCGTCTTGACTATTCTTCGTGGCGTAGACCTGTCTTAGGTCTGCCTTGTTGAGAAGCTTTCAGCTAATGTTATGACAGAGGGTTCTTTGCAAGCCTGAAGCTTGTCTGATTGCCTTATCCGCAGATGAGGTTGAAGCAGAATAAAGAATCGTGAATTTACAAGGAGCTGAAAGCTGAAGTTCTACTGTACATGCGCGGGGTATTTATACTACTGCTCAACCTAACCTAAGGACTAGTCTACTAGTCAAAGGGACTGCGGGTGAGTCAGTGAGGCTGCGCTCTATGAGTCGACAAAGGCAGTACTACTAAACTAGAGTCAGAGACGAAAGAGGAACTAATATCCCATGCCACCATGCCCATCATAACAGAGGGCGGTCCGCCTGCACGGTAATTCTACATCAAACGCGATACCATACTTCATGTAATGAGTACTGTTTTCGACATGTTCAGCTTCGCCGCACGCACTATACAGCGGCCCGGAGACTGATCACGACTGCAGCCACACAACTAGTGGGATAATCAGGTCTTCGTCGTAGTCACTCCTTCCGCTAGCAGTCAAATAACCCTTGAGAAGTCTGTCCATGCCAAGCGGGCCAGAGCTATATAGCCTTTCTCTCCATAGATCCGACGTCCTCAGCTCACAAGTACATAAATCTTCAGCAAATAGTGCTGCTAACAAACTGGCTCGATGAGCTCCAACACCCCCTGTCGCCCCACCCAACACATAATGAACCTCAGCCCATGACACATACTCATACAGGCCGCGGCGAGTAGGACCCCGTCGTATGACACTTCAATGCTGCAGGAGATGACTGGATGGAGATAGGTAGTGCCGGCATGGAGGGAACGTTTAAAATTGTGGAATTCCATTGGCTATCAGCATTACCGGTATACCTCATTGACATGGCGCACTATGCACTCCACCCCAATAACTACTTCCTTCAGCTACTACCACTATGAATTATGATAATGTACAAGTAAGCCCGAGGTATCAAAGTCTGCAAGGAAACGCAATCAGGTTGTCTTATGCGACTTTGATATGTTGAATATCGATTGGGCGGATATCGTGCAGACGGACCGCTGGCACCTCGGCAAATTGACCGGTGGAGGCCGCCCTGGTGGCAAGATCGTCGTCCGCAGCTGGATCGGCGGCGGCGGCCAGATCGTCGGTGGCAAGTAGATCTTCGGCGGCGGCCAGATCATCGTCGTTATACAGCTTATCAAAGTACTTCGCAGCACCTGACAAATGGTATACCCGACAACAAGTGGCGCGAATGTTTAAATACTCCCCAGACGGCAACTCGAGGTCAGACTCAGTGGTCTTGAACTCGATGGTGCGCGGAATCATTCCGCACTCGAAAAGTCCAGGCATCGATGCCTCGACAACATAGCGATTCGGTGTCTCCTGATGAGACGCTGGTAAGGAAGCCTTCGACGGCGAATGGCTTCAACTACTCACAGTCGGGACGAACCATAGCTTGAGATCCTCAAAGAGCGAGTGCATGGTGACCTCCAGAGTGAATATGTTGCGCAAGGAATGGACTTGAAGGCCCTTCAGCTCTCCCTGAATCTTGGAGTAGCCGAAACCCTTGATGACGTCCCATACTTTGGCTATGTCCTGACGCTGAGGAGACAGGAATCAGACCAAAATGAATATTGCGATGTTCCAAACTCTACATACCTCCGCAT
>NW_006767628.1:1579170-1585186 GCF_000300595.1 Phanerochaete carnosa HHB-10118-sp
CGGCGAATGGCTTCAACTACTCACAGTCGGGACGAACCATAGCTTGAGATCCTCAAAGAGCGAGTGCATGGTGACCTCCAGAGTGAATATGTTGCGCAAGGAATGGACTTGAAGGCCCTTCAGCTCTCCCTGAATCTTGGAGTAGCCGAAACCCTTGATGACGTCCCATACTTTGGCTATGTCCTGACGCTGAGGAGACAGGAATCAGACCAAAATGAATATTGCGATGTTCCAAACTCTACATACCTCCGCATCACTGTCAGCATCAGCAGCGAGAAATTCGGGGAATATATATGCGCAGCGCGTTGCCTCAAGCTGAGTTCTGTCGTCGTTCAATTCGCGGCCCAGTCCCTCCACGTGGAGCGCGGCCATGATATCAATTCGACCGGTCAACATGCAGCGATAGTTGTCGCGCATGAGGGCCTAACAAGAAATGAGAGGGTGGTTTATTTTGTAATGGTGGAACCCACAAGGGACTTCGCCCGGTAACGACTCTGGTCCATTGGCTGCCGCAAGCTTGAACCTTCGGTAATAGCATATATGTCCTGATAGAGATGGAGAGGCGAAGGGTCCATATCAATGCTATATATAGCGACTACGGAAGATGAGATGATGGCTCTGATGGCAGTTGGGTAAGACTTACAAGCGCGGATCAAGTACTTGTCGTAGAATTCGCCCAATTCGACAAGTGTTTGCTCATCTTGACAAGGGTTAATCATCTGGGCGATGTAATCTTGAGCAGCACTGGTGAGCCCAACGATCAGGAGGTGCCCTAAGATCCGCACGTTGACGAGCTTCTTCTCCAGCAATAAGACTGCGCTACCAGCGGCGTTATTTTCGAGGTCGCGCATGATGGCTGCCTCCGCTTGTCGACATTTCTTCATTGCTCTGACGACAGATGACGACTCGTGCGTAAAATCGCCAGGAAGTTGTTGCGGCTCATACGACATTGTAAGATCTAGTTGAGCAGCTGAGATGGGCCTTGTGGAAGTTAGGAGGAAGTTGTGCTCCGGCGGTCGATATCTGCTTACGTCACCTCGCGCCACATGACTTTTAAGGAAGGGCACAGACGCGCGTTGCAGAAGAATGACGTCTCCCCACGGGTACCCTTTGTGGGCCCACTGGCCTAGGGTGGACAGACCAAACATACTAGTCAGAAAAGGCCAGCGAAATTTCGTTTTCACAGAATTATGTACAGTTGTAGACCGCAGGGCCACCCTAACCTGCCTATTTAATACAAGGTACGAGCGGCTTTAGGCTGTGAGCATCATTCCTTATAGACGACGTCGTCTCTTCACGCTTTGTTAAACCGGCAGCGCAATACGCTTGCCTCTTGTGGCGCCTCGTCCATCGTATTTGACCACTATCCCTGCTCCCCGAGACTGCTTTCAAGAAAAGCTAATCTCATGGATGACGCAGATTGTGCGCGTGTTCGTTTTGGTTGACGTGACGTCGTAAGCCGCAAGGACTTGATCGGGCGCTTTCCTACGGGTTTACTTCCGCACACAATGTCGAACGCGCTTGGCGACTTTACGAACCAGCCCCTTCCTAGCGACTTTGCGCACAAATCACCAAAGATTGTCCAAGCGATGGACAGGTGTCGAGCAGCGGAAGCAGCTATCACGAGCATTCTCGAGAGCCCTGCCTTTGGGTACAAAGTCGCACTGGAAAGTTTTGTCCCGACTGTAGGTCTTCAAATCCTTCGCCCTCTCTCAGAGACCCATCAGCTTTTTGTTAGGAGATGTCAGACCGCTATTGAGTCGAGGCATCAGCGGGGAATGTTTCTCTTCTTTAGAAATGCAATCTGCATTTCTAAAGAAGAGAAACATTCCCCGCATTGTTGAGTTCAAGACCACTGAACCTGACCTCGGATTACCGTCAGCAGATTATCTCAACATCCACGCCGCTTGCTGCCGCATCTACCATTTGTCAGGCGCCGCGAGTTTGAATTTGAAACGAGTGAATAACAGGGCAAGCAAGGCAACTTCCCGTGGGAAATATGTTGATCCGAGGAGACAGCACAGTAGCTGTTAGCGACGTTTCCATCCATTTATCATCCGGTCTCTGCGTGTTGTGTACACCGACCACCGTGATTATACATCAGACGTAATACTTTAATTCATGTAATGAGTAGTGTTTCCGCGTTCAGCTTCGCCGCGTGTACGGCACGATGGTCCAGAGAACGACCACGGCGAAGGCCACACAGCTTATGGGATCATCATGCCCCCGTCGTGGTTACTTTTGACCGCTACGACAAGAATCTGTAACCTGCCGCTCGCAGTCAATCAATCATTGTGGAGTTTATTCGATGCCAGGCGGGCCAGAGCTGCAGCCCCTCGCTCAATCCGGATCCGTCGTTCTCCGCTCACAAGTACACGCAAACCCCAGCAAAAAGGGTGCCGCCAACAAACTTAGCTCGACGAGCTCCAACGCCCCATGTCGCCCCACCCAACACATAACGAACCTCAGCCCATGACACGTACTCATACAGGCCGCGGCGGGTAGGACCCCGTCGTGGTGTTCCACACGTCGCCAGCGGCGACACTCCAGTTGCCGTGGCATCCCCACTGCCAGTCCGTCGTTTGAATGATCTCGCTCAGCGCGGCGACGAAGGTGTCGAGCGGGCAGAGCCCGTCGGGCTGGTGCGGGCACCCGCGCAGCGACGTGAGCGGCACGACGCCGTCGTTGACGATGATCCGGACTTGCGGGCCGTGCGTGTGTGCGCACGAGAGCACTGGAGGTGCAGAGTGTGTTAGCAGATACAGAGAGGAGGACGAGAGCGGGAGGGAGAGGAAAGCGGCTGCGTACGCTGGAAGTGGACGTTGGTTGCGAATGGCGCGAGGTGTGAAGTCTTGAAGGACCGGTGGCGCGGGATGTGGGTGTACGGCAGGGGCCCGGCCGCGGCGAAGTTGCTTAGGTTCAGCGCGGTCAGGACTGTTCAAGGCACCACCCGCCCGAGCATAGTAGAAACCCCATCAGCTTTCACAGCGGGAGAAAAGTTCGCGACGGCGCAGAGTAGCGGGACGTACCGTTGAGCACGGTGATCTCGTGCGTCGCGTCGACATACAGGCTCTGGTCCAGCGGGAACGTCGTCGCGTTGTCGTCCAGCGTCGCGTTCGTCGACGAGTTGTGCTCCGCGATCGGCGTGTGCGTGAGCCGTGCGACGAGCTCCTGGACGTACCCGATGCCGAGCACGCGCCCGACCGGCGAGCCCCACGCTGTGCTGTACCAGAAGCCCAGGTCGAGTCTGTTTGCACGCGTCAGTGTTACGCGCGGCTCTGCAGGCGCGAGGAGGACGCACGAATAGTCGTAGCCCTCCCATTCTTCTTCGGTGAAGAGCTCGCAGAACTTGGAGTACCCGATCGCGACAGTCTCGTAGGCACACGTCTCCTGCATAGAGTATATGTCGTCAATAGTCAGATGGTAACCATGCAAGTGCTTCTGGAGGCGATGCCGTGCGTCCTCGAGATATATCTCTGCCCATTTGCGTGCGTAGATAAAGCCACGGATATTCTCCTCGCTATAGAAGTTCGGACATCTAACGAAAAGTGGTGTATCTAAGTCTGGCTCATGGAAGAGGAGAGTACAGCGACATACGTCATGTAGGGTGCAAGTGTGTTGTTTATCTGCACAGTAAAGAACTCAGTGCTCTGGAAGGGTACTTTCGCGACACGGACACATACCCCGGTATTCTCAATGGTGATACTCTGCTGGTACTGGCCCTCGAATGGGTACCCAAAGAACCCAATGGCGAAGTTCAGGGCAGAATCGAGCATGCGATTCCTATGAATGTTGTAGCGTGCTGGCGATGGCAGGCAGTATTTTACACGTACTGGGACTCCGTCCGGAACACAGGAATCGTGTTGGTTTCAGAGAAGTTCTGCAGGTAACATGAATACAGGCGTTGTATGTACAGCTGATTGGACCCACCTTAAGGAGGAAGCCGTACTTGAGGCGCGTAGAGACACCCAAGTCGTCTACAAAAATTGGTTAGCTGTGGCTGCAGCAGGCAGACCAGCACTTACAGAGCTGCTGGCGTCCAAAGGGAGTCAATACTATGATGATTCAGTATGTCGCTTTAGACGGTGCTCTGAGGGCATACATTCTTCGCCAAGCTTATATGTCCTGCGGGCGAAATGAAGACATCTGTCAATAAAGAAAGGTGTCAAGACTGACCATGTGTTCAAGAAAGCCAAATGTCCCTTGGCCTTCCACTCGGCTGCATGTTCGTTGAGACGGGAGGCCAAGCCCGCTGGACCGCTGGACCCGTCTATACAGCCATCAGTAATGTCTCCCACGCACAACCAGGTGGCCCTCACCAGAATGCGAAGGGTAGCGGGCGCCGTGGCGATGGAGAAGATGCAGCCCGGTGATGCGGCACGTGTCGGGCACCTCCGGGCTCGAGTCCAGGCCGAATGCGCCGCGCTCGACGCTGAACCATGGCGAGAGGTTGCCCCAGTACCTGAAGATATCGAATTTGGAGGACGTGTGGTTTCGGTGACCTTTGAATGATGGCGCAACAAGGTTGGGCGCGCCAGTGTGCACCGGATAGGACGGCGCGGTCACGACAATCGCAGGCTCCGCGCCTGTCGCGGTGGTGCCGGCGTAGCCGACAGACGTGGGGAAGAGCGATGGGTTGACGTTGGTCGGGGATGCAGGGGGGTAGTGGTGCACCTCAGACGAGCCGGCCCATGGCGCAGCATACAGCTCGACGGCGCCGGACGGGGCAGCCTGGTCGATGGCACAAGATGGCTGGTGCACATAGCTCAATACTGAAAAGCAAGTGAGAATGCCGGCGACAAAGGCAGCTACAATGCGCAGCCTCTGGTTCCACAGAGATGGTTTGACCAGAGTAGCATTTGGCTGTGGAAGCAGCTCTTCATACTCCCCGGGAGACTTGACGTCGTTGTATGGGTTCATGTCGAGGCGACACCGAGAGAGGGTCGTCGGGCTGCGGCTCTTTATGCAAAAAGCCCATCACTGGACCCGAACGCAGACGACGTCCGTCTTGCAAACGGAATGATAGGAATCCTGGAGCTGGACATCTGTTACCACCGATGCCACTCTGCGTGCAGGCTGTCTGTAGGAGGCACTCCACTATGGCCACTGACCTCGGGAAAAGCTGCGCATCTGACCGTCAAACGTCGGACTAGCAATTTTCTGTGCTGCTCATGTGAGTAGCAAACATCTGGGGACGGTTTGGAGGGGGCGCGCATGCTTCCGCATTTATTTTGATTCCGTTGGCAGCGAGTATAGAAGAGCGCATGCTCCGCTCCCGGGGCGATATTCACTTGGCCGACGGAGTCGTTACCGGTGCGATGCAGGGCTGGTTGGCTCGAAGGCTCAGAACAGCTCGACAATTTGTGGGCGTTGAATGATACAAGAAAAATTAGACTGGCTAATGACAAGCGCCTAGGTTCGTTACTAGGTAAGTAAAGTATCTGAAGCAGACTTTCCATTATTTTCTTACCCATCTCTACTTTCGTTCTTATCACGTGATAAATCCATTAATGAACACGTGCTTGTGTTTCCTTACTGTGTACCTCGCTCAAAGCTGCCATCTGCTGGGGTATATGCTTACATCCGGGTATCAAGTCCAAATCGCTCGCTCACTACTGCCTGACGGCAACTTCGAAAGCCCTGTGCACGAAGTCATGCCCGCCGACACAGGCTGCTTGAAAAGGCGATCAGCCGCCGCATATGAGAGGCGCGTCGGATCCCGCACCTAGCAAGTACCAATCGTGCTTCGATAGTCCTGGGAGCGTCTCTGGCTTCTCCGAAAGCAGCCAGTTGAGCCTCTACACTGCTCCTCAGCAACAACGTCGCCGATGAAACAAAATCGTGTACACACCGGGGGCACGAGCGTGTTCCGCGTCTTGATTCGCAGGCCGTAGTCCTCCAAGATCTCCTTCATGCGTGCTGTCTCAACGAACACTGCAGTGTGGCGCTCTTAGTAGTCACGTTACCCGAAAGAAAGCACTGCCCACTCCCTAGACGATGTTCTACACCATATACG